>NC_064421.1:31424642-31755357 GCF_023375975.1 Astyanax mexicanus | reverse complement strand
ATCTTATAAAACGACAGACAGAACTAAGCGGAACCATTAAGCATTATTTATGCGCGGATGTAAAATTCAGTAGCGTTCATTAGCTAGTTCATTAAAGGTATTGTAGGCGTGGGGAAGTGTAAATTTAATTAAAAACAGTTGGAAAACCCTAAAATTGCACTGTGGTTTAAGTCCAGTTTAGGGGAATCTGTATAGAACATGTTGGAACCAATGCAAGAGAAATCTGGAAGGGTTGCTAAAAAGCTATGCCACTACTCTGTTCCAAATACCATAAGCAGCAGCAGCAGCATCAGCAGCCACCCAAACAGGGTTCAGCACATAGTATGGTGTTTTCAGTACAGTGCCATTGCCTCAGTTTATTATGTACTTAAGAAATGTCAGTTAACAGGTCCAGCGGTGTACCGGTTGAGGTCTGGAAGACAGACAATGATCAGGAATCTAGAACCTTCTGCAGGAATTAAGGTTCCTTACAAGAAATTAAGCCTCCGCACAAGAACTGAAGTACTTGGTGTGTTTTTTTTTACAGGAGATAGATGATTACATCGTCCAGGCCAAAGAAAGAAGTTATGAGACGATGGTGAACTTCGGCAGGCAAGGCCTCACTATCGCTGCTACTGCTGCTGTCACTGCTGCTGTTAAGGTAATACACACACACACACGAACACACACACACACACACATACATAAACACATGGTAACAGACACAACACATAAATGTGCAAGCATCAGATGCCATAATATGATGAATTAGCAGCACTACTTGCGCAGTTTACACTCTCAGATCTCCCTTCTGTTTATAATACTATACTTCCCCAGTAATGCTGTATACCTCAGTAATATCTGAAGATTGTATGTCGGTATTAGAACAAAATGGATACCAATCAGTGCTAACATTAAATTGGTCAGGGATTCAACCAGCTTCTATATTTTGCTCTAATTTCCCTTTGCCCTTTGCTGCTGAAAGCACTTCCTGCTGTATTTCTGTTCTTGATTTTATTTTTACAGTTGCTTCTCCTTTTTTTCTATCTTTCCTTCTTCTTTCTCTTCTCTCTATGCGCTAGACTAACCACATGTAACGGTCTCTGTACCTGGCTAAAGGTGGTGGTGGAGCTGCAGGTAACGTCTCATTTATTCACCTCTGCTTTATATTGTCACTGCCGAAACAAAAACCTTGTGTCTCTAAAACTGTATATTTCAGTAGAAGGTTTTATTGGTAATTTTGAAGCTGTTTGTTTCTGTTGGACATAGTGTTGCACAATATAGCGATACTAGAAAAGCGGCATTAAAAACGGTACAATGTTTAATTTATTTAGTACCGGTACTTTAACCCAATCAGCACCAGGCGCTGTGTTTGTTACAAAAATCGCATCGTCATTTTCTTAATAACTTAATAACTCAAGAATGCCTCAACACATCAAAATAAACGATATATATGTCTAGAAAGAGCTAGAAAGAAATTCTACTGTTTGTAAAAACTGCAGCATTGACCCTCTTCAGTGAGGATCCCTGATTAATTCATTGTGGAAAACACTCAATAATAATCTCTCCTTCAAAGTTTCTTTCACAGTAACTTTTTGTGACTGGTTTACTGCTTTATTTCTCAGTTTTTAGCACTGAAATATAATCCAGTGTCTGTGGAGAACTCTGGGTTGTCTCTGAGTTTGAATCATTGATTTTTAATCATTGATTCAAATTTGTACTTGTGAACAGATTCACTCAGTGAACCCATCGTTTAGTTCCTCAAAGTGTCCAAACAACACACAGATCACATGATAATTTACAAAATATAAGTGGATTTAAAACCTTTTAATGTCTCTCAGCTTTTAAATGCCTTAATTTTTGTTTTTTTGGACTCTCCTTTCCAACAGCTCACAGCTCATTGACAAAGATAACAAAGACATTCCATAAACTTATTATGTTCTTAAATTATTTTCTTAATTTCAAGATAAATAATTATCTTGAAATGAAGAATAAATATGATCTAAATAATTGTCACGCCAGGCGCTCCTATATCTCCCAACCTCAGCTCTGCCTGTGATCTCCAGTCTCTGGACTACATTGCCCAGGATGCACCACACACTGACCGTCACACCCAATCCCGATCACATGACAGAGCACACAACACCTCCAGGAAGCAAATCACCGGAATTCTAATCAACTGTGTTAGGCACTATTTAAGGGGCTCAGTTCTACCTGTCCTTTGCTGAGTATTGACGGTTTATCCTCGACACCGCATTTTCTTTCCTGTATTTTTGAGCTCTCGTTTTTGATTCGGCTTTGTATTTTTCCAACCTTGATTTTTGTCTGCCCTCTAAAACTGCCCTGCCTGTGTATGACCTGTGGACTGTTTCCCGTTGTACCCGTTTCTGGTATGATATATCTTTGCTACTGCTGTTTTCTGGTATCGACCTTTTGTTTGACCATCCCTCTGCCTTATACTTTCGTAAATAAAGTATATTTTGATTTACATGGCGAGTTCTGCCCCGCCATGACATTAATATATATATATTTTTTTTATTATTTTATTATAAATAAAAAACAAATGTTATTCCAATGTTCAACCTTCTATTAGTCCATTAATTGCTGATATTTTAGATTTTTGCCATGGTATTGTTTTAGTATCAGTATTGAGATATTTAGGCAGGTATCGTATCGAAAGTCGTAGCTTTGGTATTGTGCAACACTAATTGGACATTTGTTATGACCTCTAGAATATTTGCCGAAAATGGCCTGAAAAGTGCTTTCAAACACTAATGTTCTTTTACACAAATATAAAGAATACCTTGTCTTAGACATACTCAAAAAGATACATGGTTTTGAGCCGACACTGACAATATGCATTTGCACTAATTATTTTAGAATGACTGTTCATGATGAGCACTTAGTCCTGTCTTGATCTGAACTAAATTAGCTTTACAGAGTTTAGCTATTTTTTATTTTAAAGAATTGTTCTAGAATAAGTGAAATCTGTCAGTGAATGGTTCAGTTAAAGTTCTCTCACTATCTGTCTGTTTCCACAGGGACAGGGAGCCATTAGCGAGCGTCTGAGGAGCTTCAGTATTCCTGACATTTCACAGATCCCTTCTGACCAATCAGCTTTCGCTAGATCTCTCCAGCGGGCCAATCAGAGCACAGATCCCAGTATTGAGGGCTCAGGTAGGACCACTATCACAGCAACATTTTTTTGTAAATATTGATATATTTTAAACTGTTTCATACAATATATAACTTACCATGTTTATTGTATTGCACCTAGAACTGCTTTAATTGCATGATATCATATCATATTATCGCCAGTTCCCTTAAGCATATTAAGATTTTTAGTAGTATCACCCAACCCTTACTCTCATTAGTTGTAATATGTTACTGTGTGGACTTTGCCATGAGTTTATTTTTAGCGATCTTCTTAAAACAATTCATGACTCACTAAGTCTGGGCTGTAACACTTCTTATAACTTCATTGTGAGTGGGCAGTGCTAAACCACTGTAGGCTGAACAGTAATATATCATCAGTCTCGTACATGATTTAAGCAGATGAACCAATTACAAAGATTTATTAAAATGCATTACACTTGATTTAACTAATTGTGCCGAAAATATGTATTTAAGAACTTTATAATGGCCAGAGTAGTCGCAGAGATCCACACAGATCACATATTTAGTATTTTGTTCCCGATCACATTTTTGCACCGAGTCATTTGATTTTGAATATCTGCCAATACAGAGTCCCAATCCAATATTTTGTCCATGTAGTTAAAAAAAGAAAGAACATATCCAAGTAGTCTCTTATAAGGCTTTTTATATTCATTTTTAATTATTATTGAATACAACGGTATCAAAACATCCAATTTTTATCACAAAAAAGTTATAGTATAGTAGTATATAGTATAGTACAAAATAGCCATATGGATCATTTCTATTTACATAATTTTTTTCTTAAATAAACAAAATAAAAAATGTCACACAACAGCAATTCTGTGATTAATCATATTTAAAATCTTGATAATTTTTTTCATGCTGGTATTTCTCTGTATATTTGCAAGGGAGTAATATTGGTGTAGTGTGGTTTAGGCCTGGCAGAATAGATTTAGACTAGACTTTTATTGCCGTATTATAATATAATATAAATTATAATAACAGAATAGTTTTGATTTTAACAAGTTACTCAGTTGCTGAGTTACTGAGTTTAAATAAGAGTTTTATGGAGGAAATAAACACTAGTGTAGCTGCATATATTGCATTTTTTTTTTTTTTAGCAGAGTCTATAGTAAACTCATGTAACAACGTAACGTTACATTTTTGATGAATGAGTCATCTGAATCATTTTCATCTGATTTTCATCCTTTGAAAAATATGTGATCTGCCCCGATTTCGTGTATTTGTGAATGGGTTATTGACAGTATTTGTTATTGTCAGAAAGGCTTTAATCCACTCTTCTGTATTTCTGTTCCTATAGAGTATTACCCATATCAGGAAGAGGACGGGCATGAAGAGGAAGTAGATGGAGCATTTTTAGAGGATGAATCATCTCTGCCTAAAGGTCTGCGCAGAACACAGAGCGTGAAGATCACCCGTTCCAAAGCTGTGCGCAAAGAGGTGTGTAAGATACGTAAGCTCTGCTGTGGTTGGTTGTGCTTCATGTGAAAAGCACTCATAACACAAAGCTTCCCACAAACTGTAATGTGAGTCTTTGCTATTGTACAGACAGGAAAAGTACACCTTTGCGCTGCGCTGACTTGGTGCATTGCTATTTTGACAGCGCAACCCTTCTGCGATTCTCAGCAGAGGAAACTGACCTTCATGTTTATGCTGTGAAGGTGTGCGAGCAGCTTATTTACGAGAACAACAATGTTATTTTGTTCTGTATTCTGTTTTTTGTTGATGTAAACATTAGGATTGTGCACTGCTGCATGTCCTTGTGTGTGTGTAACGAGCACGGTGCAGCTGTGTAGCCAAGATAGCAATGGACATCTGATGGTTGACTGTTGTGAGGGTTTTAATCAGGCAGTGCAGCATTTAAGCAATATTATATTACCATACTGGTGATGTGTATATACCCAGTTCTGGAATAAAAAAAAAAAATCATGTTTTTACCTCATCTCCCCGAAAGTGGAGGGGGCTGTAGGGCTCTGCTGCTTTGCTGAACTGTAACTGATTTTTTTTTACATAAAAAAAAACTTATATTTAAAAAAGTATATATTTAAAAAAGCAAGTGTTTAATTCAGAGGCAAAAAAATCACATGCAATAATTCAATGCAAATGTATACCCACTGCTGGATGCCCAAAATTTCCCCTCGGGGATCAATAAAGTATCTATCTATCAAATTCAGTGCTACAAATTCAAATGCTTTTAAATTTCAAACTCTAGTGTTTTTTTCTATACTGACAATGCTTAAACCATAAATTGTGCAGCCCTACTTTCAGGCACTTTGTGAATTTTAATGCAAAAGTTTCCTGTTTTCAGTAATCAAAGTGTAATTCTATAGTAATGTGTGTTTATGTGTTTATGTGTGTGTTTACACAGCCTCGTTACGGCTCGTTGAAGATTAAAACCAGAAGGAGGCCCATGATCACTACCAGCACTTTTGAACAGCCCTGATCAGCATCATAGAGGAGCCTCTGATTGGACAGCCTGCTCATCCTGTACCATCCTCTAGTGAAGCCTCCATTCCTACAGCCTCCATCATCCTGTAACACACTGGAGCTTGTTACAGTATGAACAGCCTTCATCATACCATAATACACACCACTGAAGTCTTTACACAAGCAGCCCCGGCTGTTCTGTTACAAGCACTAAAGAGCCTCGGGATGCTCTGGCCATCTTGTAACTATGTGCATTACAGGAGCCTCAACAGAAAAGAGTATCAACATTTGTCATCATGCTGTAATACACTGCTCTGCCTGAATCCGGCTTCCATGCTGTACCATCTTTGAGGGGAGCATTTGCACGCACAGTCTTGGTCATCATGTAGCAGAACCCAGGATGCTCTTGCTTTGGATTTGAACAGACCGGGTCATTTTGTAATGTTGTTGCATTCCAAACCAAGGAGGGGGCCTTCGCAACCAGCCTTAATTATATTGTAACACACGCACACACAAGCTTCTGTATAACCAGCCCTGGCCATCCTGTTACACACCAGAAATGTCTCTGTATGAACAACCCTTGTCAACCTGTAACACATAGTACATCAGCCTCTCAATGAAAAGCCCTGGCCATCCTGTAACACATTCACTAGACCCTTTAGAGCTTTGATCAACCTTGGTCATCTTGTTACACATCATAGAAGCCTCTGAATGAGCAACGGCGGTCATCCTGTAATGCAAACACACACTAAAATCCTCTGTATGATGACCCTGGTAATCTGTAACATGCACATACACTCAAAAGACTCTGTATAATGAGCCTGGTAATCTGTGACATGCAAATGCACACTCAAAAGACTCTGTTTAATCAACCTTGGTCATCCTGTTCCACATCAGAGAAGCCTTTGTATGAACAACTGTGGTCCTCCTGTAATGCAAACACGCACTAAAAGCCTCTGTATGATAACCCTGGTAATCTGTAACATGCACCTACACACTCAAAAGACTCTGTAGGATGACCCTAGTAATCTGTGGCATGAATACACACCCAAAAGGTAATAGCACTGTTCTGCCTGAACTCTGCTTCCAATCTGTACCATCCTTAAGAAGAGCATTTGTAAGCACCGTCTTGGTCATCATGTAGCAGAACCCAGGATGCTCATGCTTTGTATTTGAACAGATTGGGTCAGCCTGTTATGTTGTTGCATTCCAAACCAAGAAGGGGGCCTTTGCAACCAGCCTTTATCATCTTGTAACACGCACACACAAGTAATCTGTGGCATGAACACATACTCAAGACTCTGTTTGATGCCCCCTGGTAATCTGGAACATGCACACATACTCAAAAAACTTTGTATGATGACCACAGTAATCTGTAACATGCAGATCATAGAAGCCTCTGTATGAACAACTGTGGTCATCCTGTAATGCAAACACACACTAAAGGCCCCTGTATGATGCACCCTGGCAATCTGTAACATGCACACATACTCAAAAGGCTGTATGATGACCCCGGTAATCTGTGACATGCAGATCATAGAAGCCTCTGTATGAACAACTGTGGTCATCCTGTAACACAAGCACAGAAGCCTTTGTACGATCATCCTTGGTCAGGTGCTGAACACTATGTAGAGAACTTAAACTCCAGCCTAAATCTGCTGCCTTGTTATTACTGCACATTTAAGTTAACAAACAAGTGTTTGTTATGGTTTAATTGTCATGTTTTTCTTTTAACCAACAAACCTAAAGCGGAAAGCTATCTTTTTTTTTTTATCAGAGAACAGAACAGACATAGATACAGTGTCATCAAAAGCTATTTGCATACTAATAGCACTTTTTTTTGGAGAATCTTTAGCCTGTAGCTGAATCTTAAACTGTGCCCTTATCACTGTTCCCTACATTCAAAAATACAGCGCTCAGCATTTTTCCTCAGAGAACTTGCACTGCCATGGTGGATTATGAGTGTTTCCTCATTCACTCAGTGTATTTGTTATTTACTAGAGATGTTACATTTGAGGAAATGGGTCACTGGTTGATATACAGTATGAATGGAAATTTATATATCCTAATGCTTAATATGGCATCTATTTCTGAGTATAATCCTACCATTCAACAAAAAGAGCAAGCTAGTTACCCAACCAACTATTCAGAAGGCTTTTTTTCGTATTTTATCAGTGATTTAAAATATGTTTTGGAAAGATAATTTAAAGTCCCTGAAAAGAAAAAAAATTGTGCTGAATTTTTTGCACTACAAGGCACACTTAAAATCCTTAATCCTTTATTTTCCCAAAAATCGTCAGTTGGCCTTATAATCCAGTGCTCTTTATGTATGAATTCTACCAGTCAGGTTGTAAGGAGCTGTTAAGCCACTCCACTGAAGTAACTTTACAGAGAACTTTTCAGTTTAGTTCTTCAGCAGCATTAGCATTAGCCGCTAACAGTGCTAAAGTCAAGCTCTTTGGCTGTTCAGAGGTGAGTACAACCCCTGGCAAAAAGTATGGAATCACCAGTCTTGGATGAGCACTCCTTCAGACATTTCATTCTGTAAAACAAACTCTGATCAAAAACATACAACATACAATAATAAGGTCATTCCAAAGTGCAACTTGTTGGCTTTCAGGAACACTCAAAGAAATGAAGAAAAAACATTGTGGAAGTCAGTGAATGTTACTTTTATTGACCAACCACAGGAAAAAAAATATGGAATCACTCAATTCTGAGGAAAAAAGTATGGAATCATGAAAAACAGATAAACAAAAGATGATTCAAAATACATCACTAGTATTTAGTTGCACCACCTTTGGCTTTTATAACGGCTTTCAGTCTCTGAGGCATGGACTTGATGAGTGACAAACAGTATTCTGCATCAATTTGGTGCCAACTCTCTTTGATAGCAGTTGCCAGATCAGCTTTGCAGGTCAGAGCCTTCTTGTGGACCATTTTTTTCAATTTCCACCACAGGTTTTCAATTGGGTTGAGATCTGGACTATTTGCAGGCCACGACATCGACTGAATGTGTCTTTCTCCAAGGAATGCCTTCACTGTTTTTGCCCTATGGCACGATGCATCTTGGAAAATTATTTCATTATCTCCAAACATCTGTTCAATTGAAGGGATGAGAAAACTGTCCAAAATGTCAATGTAAACTTGTGCATTGATAGAAGAATTAACCACAGTCATCTCCCCAGTGCCTTTGCCTGACATGCAGCCCCATATCATCAAGGACTGTGGAAATTTGGTTGTTTTCTTCAGGCAGGCCTCTTCATAAATCTCACTGGAACGGCACCAAACAAAAGTTCCAGCATCATCACCTTGTCCAATGCAGATTCTTGACTCATCACTGAAGATAACTTTCATCCAGTCATCCACAGTCCATGATTGCCTCTCCTTAGCCCACTGCAGTCTTGTTCTTTTATGTTTAGGTGTCAATGATGGTTTTCTTTTAGCTTTCCTGTATTGAAATCCCATTTCCTTTAGGCGATTTCTTACGGTTCGGTCACATACATTGGCTCCAGCTTCTTCCCTTTATGCTTCATCTGTTTAGTTGTACTTTTTCGGTTTTCAAGACAAATGGCCTTAAGTTGCTTGTCTTGACGCTTTGATGTCTTTCTCGGTCTACCAGTACGCTTGGCTTTAACAACCATTCCATGCTGTTTGTATTTGGTCCATATCTTGGATACAGCTGACTGTGAACAGCCCACATCTTTAGCAACCATGCGTGAAGAGTTACCTTCTTCAAGAAGTTTCACAATCCTCTCTTTTGTTTCAAGAGACATTTCTCTTGTTGGAGCCATGGTTCTTGCCACTCTAATTCGTCCAGCAGCCCTCCAAGGTGTCATGACTGCAGGTGTTTTTAACTGCAGACTAACGAGCAGATCTAATCTGAGGCAGGTGTCCATTTAGGGAAAGGAAATCGACTGGGTGTGTCCTTATTTTCTACCTTCAATTTGAGTGATTCCATACTTTTTTCCTCAGAATTGAGTGATTCCATATTTTTTTCCCTGTGGTTGGTCAATAAAAGTAACATTCACTGACTTCCACAATGTTTTTTCTTCATTTCTTTGAGTGTTCCTGAAAGCCAACAAGGTGCACTTTGGAATGACCTTATTATTGTATCATGTTTTTGATCAGAGTTTGTTTTACAGAATGAAATGTCTGAAGGAGTGCTCATCCAAGACTGGTGATTCCATATTTTTTGCCAGGGGTTGTATTAAAGGCCTGTAGCTAACTCCAAATAGCACTGCTCGAGCAGCATTAGCATTAACTAGTGGTTAGCCGCTAATGCTAATGCTAATGCTCCAGCTTCAGTGGAAATCTGGAAGTATAGGCTAACTGTAAATAAACTGAAGCACTTTACTGACCAAAATGAACAGTTTTCAGGAGAGAAATCTGCATAGATTAACATACAGTGCTGGTTTGACGTGTCAAACTTTTTTTTTATTTATTACAGTATTGCTTACTTAGCTTAGCTTTACAGATAACACCACCCAGCAGCAAGACCTGCTGAATTAGAAGGAAAACATGGCAACACTCCTGTTCCTCACTATAGTCGCATAAAGTGTGCCTTATAATCTGGTGCACCTTATGAATAATAATATAAAAACAAAACAGAAAACAGATGTTTATTGATTTTAATCTGTTGTGCCTTATAGTGTGAAAAATACGATATTTAGGTTTAAATACAAAACACAAAGCAGAGATACACTATAATGCTTGTCTGAATTTTTGGGTTCAGTAATGTGAGGCTTGGATGAAGCTGCTCAGCCATAGAATCCCATTTCATGAAAATAGACGCTGCTTGATGGGAAATATTGTAGGATTGTTACAGTGTATCACTGCAGAATGGCCGGAGTCCCATAATAGTGCCCTATGTAGCGAATAGGGTAAAATTTCAGTCACAGAAAGGAAGCAAGTGAGTTACAACAACTTCCACAAACCTAACCTGTAGCCTATAAATGGTTTGTATGATACTGTAGATAAATACTACAGAATTACGATGACCCAAAGACTTTATGTGTCTTTATACGGTGTGTGTTTCAGACTTCATGGTCTTTTTTGTTCCATGCATTGTGATGTGAGTTAATATAACAGCTCATATCATATAAAACACTAATCAATAACTTGGGTTCAGTTAGGAAGGGGCCTGCTAACACACCAGCGCTGTTTTCTATTACTGATGCACTGTCAGCTAGCTTGAGCTTCTGGAAGACTGAGGGCTGAGGTCTGTTGGGCAAATGTGTGTGTGACTTTGTGTGCGTGTGTGTGTGTGTATGAGAGAGAGAAATATAGTGAGAATGAGGTTCTCTTGTGTCTCTTGTTTACACATTAAATATTTTCTAAGCCTCGTAATCTTTCAGCTTTATTTCCAGATCCTCTTTTCAACGTCTTACTCTAGTTTGTGGAAATTCCATCTCCAAATCTCCAAATCCACTCTTCTGCATGAATGTAGAGGCTGGGTTTTAAAATATACTAAATGCAGTGTTTTTGCTTTGTGTGTGTGTGTGTTTTTTTTTTTTCATTTTCGTATGTAGCGTTTAATTGAATTCATCATTAAATTAAATGTGTGGTGCATCTTGCTTACTGACTCACTTTGAAAAGTATATGGACACCTGATCATCCACATTCTGCTCTCCTCTACTCTTCTGGAAAGGCCTATATGTTGGAGCATGTGAAAGAATTATTATCCACTATGAATTAATTTATATATTATAAATTATATATATATATATATATATAGCTAGTTCTTGGAAAATTACCATCCAGTATGATGCTATATTAAAATAAAAATCCAGTATGAAATTCTAATTTTATCAATATCCAGTATGAGTAAAGCTCTAAATAACAGTAAAAGTAAGTACCAAATTTTCAGATATAGAATTTGATTGAATTCATTCAGTTCTCATAGCTGTAATATCTATAATGATTTTCTGGTCAAATTAATTTCTGGTGTGAAGGTCCAGTATGTCATTCTAATATCATAACCCAGTATGAAGTGCTAATAAAATAAATATCCAGTATGAAGCATTAATAATATTAAAAGTCACTATAAAGTTCAAATAGCATTGTTGTCCAACACAAAGCTGTAAAAAAAATAATATCCACAATGAATTCCTTGTAAAATATATATCCGATAAGCAGCACCAATAAGGTTAACATCCAGTATGAAGTTTTAAAACAGTAATATCCAGTATGAATTCTATCTGAAATAATAAAAAAGTTCTAATAAATGTATTTATTTATGTTTCTGTAAAATTTTCATCCTGTTTGATGCTCCACTAAAATAAGTATGAAGTTCAAATTACGTTGAGAATCATGATGTCATGAAGTTCTGGCAAAATTAATATCTGGTGTAAAACTAATCATCATTTCCAGTATAAAATTCTAACACACAATTCCAGAATTAAATTCTAATATCATAAATATCCAGTAAGAGTGAAGTTTTAATAACATTAAAAACAATTACTACTAAGTACTACTTAGTTCTACTAAGATAAATATATGTATGTATATAGTATGAAGTTCAAATAACATTTTTGTCCAATGTGAGGATGTAACAGAAATTATACCCACTAGGAATTTCTGGTAAAATATATATCTGGTGTGAAACAATAATTATGAATTCTATAAAGTTCTAAAATTTAAATCCAGTATGAAATTCTAATATTATTGGAGTTTTCTACTGTCAATTTTCTAATATCTATTATCATGTATAATATTGGCATCCAGTATGAATTTTTTTAAACATTAATATCTGGTATGTAGTAGGTAGTATATTGGATTCAGTGTCTAATCAAAGATATATTCATATGTTCACCGTTTCAAACTGTCCACTCGGTGGCGCCATTGTTCTGCGCTTTTTGAGCACACTGTGCTTAAAACATAAACATCTCAGCTAACACTCAAAACTGATAAAATATTTGAATATATATATTTTTATTTATATATATTTTTATAATTTAACTGTAGTTTTTCTTATTTAAAAACAATATGAATTATTTTTCGAATAAAAGTTTCTTTATTTTATTATAAACTGTTAACAGTTTTTATTAAAAAACATATTAACAGAATATTTCTTGTCTTTTTATTTAAAACAGAATTACATTATATCAAGTTTAGCAGCTTAATATTAAAATATAGTACAAATATTTTAAATAACATAGAAATTAGGGTATTATTTATTTTTATTTATTTAATTTCAATTAAATGAGTTTAGGGGAGGGTTCAGATGAGTTTGATCACTTTTTATGCAGTGCAGATCTTTTCTCTGTCCTGCTCTGTTTTTACAGTGATGGCTGATTTACATGAACAGCGTGTTTAAAAGCCTGTGTGTTTTCCACTGGTTGGGCACATAGAATTAGGAGCTGTGTGTGTGTGTTTGTGTTTGACCTTTGTTAAGCACTGCAGTATTTGAATATTCACACCTTCAGGCTATAAAGAAGACACACAAACACACTCTCTGTGGCACATGCTTGCACACGCTGCTGGTGCAGTGCTGGTGAGGTGTGAGGTGCTGAACTGTGAGTAATGGAGAAAAGGCAGATTACTCACTCTGTAACCATTTCATTTACACACCTCTCTTATTTTGAAAGGTTCCAGTAGGAGAATATGCTGGAGGCCACATAAGAGAGAGCAAAGGTGTGAAAAGTATTTATGTTCATTACTCTACAGGTAAAAGTATGGATACTAGGGTTTAAAATACTTCTGTAGACGTTGAAGTGTTAACTCAAGCTTTTTACTCTTTAGGTAAAAGTGTAAATGTACTGATTTTAAAACTACTTAAAGTATAAAGTAAAGGTAATGTAAAACTAAAAAAAATGCCATTAAGGACAAAAGCTTAGGCCATCCACAGGAGTCTCATAGTGCACTACTCCCCTCCCCAAAACATATTTTTCAAGTGTGTTGGATCGTATGAACTAATAGGATGTCGGAATGGAATCTTTTTAAAAATGTTAGAAGTAGAAGTAAAAACTCATACTCCAGTACAGTATAGATAACCAATATTTATACCTAGGTAAAGTAACAAAGTATATGTAAGTATTTAAAAGATTTTGAACTAAACATAAATCATATTTTTCTGTCTCATCACTTTTATATTTTTACTTTTTATTAACTGTCATGCTTGTGTCCACCAGGTGTGGGAATCACAGGGCATCATCTCACAATACTTCGCCCATGATAACGACGATATCACAACACTGTGATTCTGCGATACTCAATATATTGCAAGCCAATTCTCTACGATACTTAACAGCATCTGTTACTGAGGAGGATAAAACACTCCTTAATAATCAAAAAACAGGAATAATTGGTTTATTGGTGTCAGTTTCACAGAATTTAACAACCAATATTCTTCACTGCAGGTGTACCGTATTCATTAGATTATAGCACCACCCTCTGGAGTAATAAAGCAGCAACTTTAGTAAGGTCAATTGCAAGGATAGTCTTAGACTACGTTCACATTACCAGGCTGTCACAACACAACGGAACTTCCCCGGGGGACCTTAAAAGATGCTGTACCAGTTGTATACAAAGGACAATAAGTGGCAAACAAGCTTCTGAAAAGTAAGTTATGTTTATTAACTGTGATTACCACGGTTGTGTGCATATTATTAAAAGTTCTGCTTCACAAATCGCCTTGTTTGCCACTTATTGTCCTTTGTACACATAGTGAAGTCCGAGACGTTACTGAAGACGCAGCTTAGCTGGTACAGTATCTTTTAAGGTCCCCCGGGAAAATTCCGTTGTGTTGTGACTCACTTCCGTTGTGTTGTGGTTGTATTTGCAGCGCGTTTTTCTTTTTGCAGCGCGTTTTTCTATTTGTTGCGCCTGTGTTGTAATTTTGATGGATGTGTTTTGTGCTTTTGCAGCGCTTTTCAATTTGCACTGCGTTGGGCTTTCTCGGCCACCGTACTGAAGTGCCTCAATTCAGATTTTTTGCTCAATGTGGCTCAGATCTGAATTTTTCATGGCTGTGTGAACGTGGCAAATCCGATTTTTCCATATCAGATCTGAGCCACTTGCTTATGTGGTCCTAAATCGGATACATATCTGATCCACGGACATGCATCATGAATTTGGACAGTCAAATATGAATTCATGCGTCTTTTTGCTTTCAAAGTCAAAGTCAAAGTGGTTTTTATTGTCATTTCAGCTATATACAGAGTACACAGTGAAACGAAACAACGTTCCTCCAGGGACCATGGTGCACATAAACACAGTGTAGACAAAACAATAGTGCAACAGTACAAAAGTGCAGACAGACAATACAACACAATACAGACAAAGAATAATAAATAACAAGACAGTGTGCAAATTATGCAGTGTGCAAAAAGTGTGCAAAAAAGACCAGTGAGGTAGTAATTACCTCTATTACACAGTGTGCAATAGAGTCCAGTGAGGTAGTAGGGTTTTTAGTGCTTTCCATTTTCTGGGGTAAGTGGGGTAAGAGTGTGTGTGCATGTACAGAAAAAACATCAGTTCAGTCTCTGCAGTTGAGGAGTCTGATGGCTTGGGGGTAGAAGCTGTTGCAGAATCTGGTCGTGCTGGTTCACGCATGCGCTACGTGCTTCTCTCATATCCACACATCTCTTGGTGCAGCTAAAACTGCAAAAACAGCATGTATTTCAGACCAGCTGTTTGCTCTCCACTCGAGCAAAAGATGCTCCACATATGAGCTGCTAACACATCCATTTCCCTTTATAAAGCTACGAGTCGTCTCTCAAATATGAGGGTTTTTGTTGTTGGTGAAGAAGGCGGCGTTTATACACTTATCAATGTGCACATGTGAGGCGTTTCAGGAACAGATTTGTTCACATTACACACAGATACAGGTCTCTTACATTTGTGAATGTGAACGATCAGGATAGCCAAATCCGATCTGAGAAAAAAAACGGATTTAAGCAATGTGGCTTGTAATGTGAACGTAGCCAGTTTAGAGCTCCTATGTTTTAATACAAATACTGATATTTGATATATTTGATGTATCGAAAGCGATCTGAAACAGCCCTGCTGTCATGCTCTCGTGTGTGTGTGTGTGTGTGTCTTTGTGTGTGTGTGTGTGGTCCGAAAGTCCAAAAGCAGTTGTTGCATTGTGTTCGCTGTCAGAAGACATGTTTAAGTCTTTCAGCGCATCACTTTGAAGACATCCAGCATCCCGGACAGCACCACAGGAGAAGAGGGGGTTAAAGGAGGGAGAGAATGAAAGAGATATGAGGTTTATCCGTCCTGGGGTCAAGGCCCGCGGGAGCCCAGGGCACACTTGTGAAGAGCCGATGATGACAGAGAAGGACAACCTGCAAGGCTGACATACGTTCTGGATACTGGTGGATACAAGTAAATACACTTGTGCCTTCAGAACCGCTGTGTGTGAACCATGGAGCCATGGATTCTTCTGAAGACCTCTGAAGGTGTCCTGTGGTGTCTGGCACCAAGACATTACAGTAGATCACTTAAAAAGGTCTGTAAGGTGTTAGGTGTGTCATTCATGAGTATCAGGAAACCTTAGTCAGAATGCTGATTGCTGTGTGTTACTGAGTTTCGGTAGTTGAAAGCGTCTCGAACAGTTGGATGCATTCACATTGCTATAATAATGTTGGTTGAATTTGTCTCAGACCATCTTCTGAAGTAGTTTGAGCAATCTGAATTGTTTGAACTGTGACTTGGGTGTGTTTACACTTATATTTCGTATATAATTGTGGAACAATCCTGATCCTGAATCCTGATATTCAAGACATGTAAAAAGATGTAAAGAGGTGTAAATGTGGTCTCTCACCACCTCCTGAAGTGGTTTGAGTAATCAGATTTGTATCTGTTTTAAATCTGTTTACACTTACATTTTGATATAATCCTGATATTAGTTCAGACTGGCAGACCAAAATCGCCAGATTTTTGGCATATGTAGACTGATTTTTGAGAGTCTGGACAGCCAGAAACCACATTAAATCACTTTTATTTTACAAACCTGATCCAAATCACATTAAGAAACCTGTTCACACATTTGTACAGATGTGTCGTAATCAGATTTCACTGTGTCTTTTGCGTAACTCGCAACAAAACAATGACCTGATCTAATTCAGAGTGACGGAAGTGGAAGAGCAGTAGTTTAACCGCTGTACCATATTAATAATGTGCTTGTGTAGGCTAGACAAGCAAATCCGATCTGATCACTACAAATAAGTGTGAACAGTCATCTCAACAGATCTGTTTTGACTGCAGTCTGAACACAGCCTGAATTATTGAGTTTGTATCTGTTTTAAACTTGTCTTTAGGTGGCTAAACCTTATTCAGGTATAATTTTAACACTTATTAAATGACATATTAAATGACCAGGTGTAAATGGGGGCAGTGTAATTCACTTCTAACAATAGTCAGTAGTTTAAATGTTGAAATTTACCACGTGTTAACCTCAGATCCGCTGTTGGCTGGATGTTTTTATTGGATGACTGTTGCTAAGCCTGCACTGACATTGACTTGAGCTGTTCAAACATTACAGCAGCGCTGCTGTGAATGAAGAAGATGCTTTGAGCGAGTGTGTGCGTGTGCCGGTGTCACCCTGAGGTTAGAGTTTAATTTCTGGCTCAGAACAGTTTGACCCAGAGCTGAACTTTCTAGGAAATTTTCAAAGACCACACAGCGCCGCATTCATCCGCAGTCTTTTTGTGTTCGTCGGGATTTTGCTCACCGTCAGTCATGATGCCGGTAATGAGATGATTGCACGGTGTCTGACTGTAATGTAGGCGAGGGGAGTTAAGGACAGTAAATGTAATCAGAGTGAACGTTCTTCATTAAAGCGTGCCAGTCAGCACGGAGCTGAAGCCTGAAAACTCCTGGATCCGTTTCAGGATGATGAAAAAAGAGCCTTCAAAGTGTTCGCTAAAGCTTCGGCTCTTCACCTGAGGCCACACAAGCCTTTTCCGTATCAGTATCTCAGCTAATGCAGTCTGCCGCTTCTAGTCAGGCTTGTTGGAAAGTGCAAATTTTTCTCTTGCATAAGTTTCTTGTCCAAAATAAAGCTGATAATGAAAGTAAGTTGTGAGTAACATTACACTTAAGGTTCCTCAGGTTTCTTAGGTTTACTAGGCTTGCTAATTTTTTGAATTTGCTTTCATTCTGCTTTGGATCAGGCATGTCAAACCGGGTTCCTTCCAGGTCATTTAAATTTAATATATAAATTTAATGTAATTTAAAATGACCATTAAGGCTATATTTTCAGTAGTAAATGATAAAATGATCAGGATGTATCATTAGATATTAATGAAACATGCTGAGTTAAAGCACTGGCATCTCTTGTCAGCAGTACTGCAGCATGGAAGCTAGCAAGCGTGCTGGTTCAGCTGAAACCTCAGCTGCTCCACATCCTCAGCATGTCTCAATAAAGCTCAGTGACCAAAGAAGGAATAAAACTAAAGCAAATCTTGGCAGTGAGTTAAAAAGTTTCTCTGCCTATCCTAACAGTGGCAGCTGCCCAGTCCTCACTGGCTTTGTTTGACAGCAGTGAGGGCACATCATAACTGAGATCTAATCTAGATCAGGCGGCAACAAGATAAAACTGTAGGCTACTCAAGTATAGATGTACATGTTATCTGCTAAACTAAGCAGTAAACTACTAGAACCTGTAAAATAGTAACTCCAAATCTAGGCTGTGTATTTTTGGAGCAGTGGAATTTTTGCGGTATAACAGGCTTGGCTTAGGCTAACGCAGCTAGCAGTGCATAAGGCTAGGTTAGCTAACTATGGATAAAGTTTGCATGACAACAATAAAAACACTCCAAACATATTCATTAGCTGATTAACTTGCTTGCCATGGTAGAAATTACTGCACTTGTCTTGCACTGGATTGTGTAGATTCTGCCTCCTCAACTTGGCAACCCTAGTGAGCTTCGTGTCTGGGGAGGGGTGGGCGGGGCAGATAACTCTCTGTGGTGTTTTGAAATTGGAATGCTGTAGCTATTTCACACACTCGCTCTCATTCCTACTGAATGCTCCTTTAAAAACCAATTAACACAAGTGAGCATCAGTGGCAAACCCAAAACAATTGGATGCTAATATTTAAGAAAATATGAAGGGATCTACATGTTTCATTTTTTATAGCTATAGCATTTTATTATAATTAAAATTATAATTAGTGTGATTGCAGTAATGCAATCACAGTATTGATCTTCTTAAGTCTTATTCTTCTTCTTCTTCTTCTTATTATTATTATTATTATTCCACCTGTTTTTTGTCCGGTTAACTAGTGCCGCAGTTTTCGAAATATCGACTTCGTTCAAAAGAGAAAACGTGCGTCCATATCGGGAATGGTGGGCTTGTATACAGCTTTCCGATCGGACTTACGTTTTTCGTAAAAACTTCGTAAGTACGCGTTTTTTTGCCCATTGAAAATGAATGGGCAGAACTTTGCACACCCGTGGACGTCGCAATTTTTGAAATACGAAGATGAAACCAATTGAGGACCTGTAGAACTTATTGAGCTCTTTCCGAAAATATGCGTTACGAAAAGTTACGACGTACGGATTTCGTACGAATGTCGTACGAAGTGGCCCCATTGGAATGAATGGGGCCAATCGGAGGACGGCAGCTAGATCGAAGGACAGGTAGCTAGAACTCCAGTACTGTGTGTAATGGAGCAGCTATGGGATTAATCAGCGTTAGGTCAAAAGTTTGGACACCCTGGCCCCCCCCAGTACTGTGTGTAATGTAGCCACGGGTCAAAAGTTTGGACACCCCGGCCCCCCAGTACTGTGTGTAATGGAGCCACGGGTCAAAAGTTTGGACACCCCCGAACGGCCAGAGCAACCTAGCGTGCATAGCTGATTGATGTATTTGCACGTTGCGTAGCAACGTGCAAACACCATTTAATCTAATTTATGCATATAAATCACCTAGCAACCACCTAGAAACACCATAGCAACCACCACAGATACCATAGCAACACCTTAGCAACCGCCTAGCAACACCTTAGCAACCACCTAGCAACCACCTAGCAACACCTTAGCAACCTCCCCGGATACCATAGCAACACCTTAGCAACCGCCTAGCAACACCTTAGCAACCGCATAGCAACCACTTAGCAACACCTTAGCAACCACCCCGGATACCATAGCAACACCTTAGCAACCGCCTAGCAACCGCCTAGCAACACCTTAGCAACCGCATAGCAATCACTTAGCAACACCTTAGCAACCTCCCCGGATACCATAGCAACACCTTAGCAACCGCCTAGCAACACCTTAGCAACCGCATAGCAACCACTTAGCAACACCTTAGCAACCACCCCGGATACCATAGCAACACCTTAGCAACCACATAGCAACTGCTTAGGAGTGACCTACCAACCACTTAGCAACACCATAGCAACCACCCTGGATACCATAGCAACACCTTAGCAACCGCCTAGCAACACCCTAGCAACCACCTAGCAACCACCTAGCAACACCTTAGCAACCACCCCGGATGCCATAGCAACACCTTAGCAACCGCCTAGCAACGCCCTAGCAATGCCCTAGCAACCACCTAGCAACACCTTAGCAACCACCCCGGATACCATAGCAACACCTTAGCAACCGCCTAGCAACACCTTAGCAACCACCTAGCAACCACCTAGCAACACCTTAGCAACCACCCCGGATACCATAGCAACACCTTAGCAACCGCCTAGCAACAACCTAGCAACCACCTAGCAACACCTTAGCAACCACCCCGGATACCATAGCAACACCTTAGCAACCGCCTAGCAACACCCTAGCAACCACCTAGCAACCACCTAGCAACACCTTAGCAACCACCCCGGATACCATAGCAACACCTTAGCAACCGCCTAGCAACACCCTAGCAACCACCTAGCAACCACCTAGCAACACCTTAGCAACCACCCCGGATACCATAGCAACACCTTAGCAACCGCCTAGCAACACTCTAGCAACCACCTAGCAACACCTTAGCAACCACCCCGGATACCATAGCAACACCTTAGCAACCGCCTAGCAACACCTTAGCAACCACCTAGCAACCACTTAGCAACACCTTAGCAACCACCCCGGATACCATAGCAACACCTTAGCAACCGCCTAGCAACACCCTAGCAACCACCTAGCACCACCTTAGCAACCACCCCGGATACCATAGCAACACCTTAGCAACCGCCTAGCAACACCCTAGCAACCACCTAGCAACCACCTAGCAACACCTTAGCAACCACCCCGGATACCATAGCAACACCTTAGCAACCGCCTAGCAACACCCTAGCAACCACCTAGCAACCACCTAGCAACACCTTAGCAACCACCGCGGATACCATAGCAACACCTTAGCAACCACCTAGCAACACCTTAGCAACCACCTAGCAACACCTTAGCAGATACCAGCCAGCACTGCAATCACACTCGCAGTTTCTGCAGGAACTGCAATCTAGTATTCTATATTAATCTTTCACAAGAACAAGGGAAAAAAAAAATTAAATTAAGGTTCTTTAACCTAAAAATGTGAAGGAACCTTTAAGGCAAGGTTCTTAGAATGAACCTTTTAAATACAAACTACACGCAACAAAGTTTATTTTAACAGCAAATTCCAAAAGTCATGGGACACTGATCTACCAGTGATCTCCCAACTCCAGACTCCATTGGCCAGAATGCACCACACTCTGACATCACTCATTCAATCCCTCGCATTACAGAGCTCATGACACCTCCCAGACCACAATCACCTGAGTATTGATCCCACCTATTTCACTATATATGTTTATAAATATATTTAATTTGATCAACCATTTGTAAAATATTTGTAAAACAGGAATATCTATCTGAATGCCTGGAATCCCATATTGACCTCACCTGTATGTGCCCCTGAGGGCTACCAGGCTTTCAAACATTCTGCTTGTGAAACAAAGAATTTCTAAAGAATTGGTAGCTCCAACAGTGACGTGACACTATGGATGAGGTTATCCATTAGTCACCCATCATTCAAGTCAAACCATTACATTTCCCAAGTTCCACACACCAACTTCAACCTATCCAGATGTTTCTTAAGTTATTGAGCAATGGAACACCCCCTCTAAAGAGCCAGATGTTTGTGGGATCTAGACATCATTATAGCCTATGAACCTTAGAACTCAAAAACTGTAAAAGAGCTAACATAATCATGTGTGAGAAAAAACAGAGGTTGTGAGTGTCTTCAACTTTGCCCTCATTTTTTTAACTATGGGTGCTGGTGTGCGTGTGTGTGTGTGTGTGTGTGTGTGTATGCATGTGTGTGTGTGTGTGTATTCAAAGCAGGAAGCATTGGTGCTGGGGGGTAATTACAGTGCAAGACACCAGCTGCTGTTTCTGCATTCCTACACACACTTATACACACTGATGCTGGCAACAGAGGTCATGACTTACCTTTGACACGCACACACACACATACACACACACACACATACACACACACACGCCAGTATTGTATTTGTGTTTCATACTTACCTCAGTATTACACTCAGCATTGTGTATTGTTGTCTGATTTATCCATCAAAGGTTGTCTTATTTCGTTATGGTTAGACCAACAAAATTCCTAAATCTGGCAACACAGGCGAAGAGCACTGGTGTATAGTACAGATGGACCAATCAGTGTTTTTGGGCTGATCTTTGATTGACTAACTGCTTCCAGTTCAATCAGATTAGTTCGATATTCCACATTGTTAATAACTGCCCCTCAACAGGGTCTCCACAGGGATGTGTGCTTTCACCCTTACTTTTTATGCTTTATACAAATGAATATCAGAGGAGGTGGGAAAATAGAACTATCGTATTTTTTTTAACTATAAGGCTCACCCAAAATAATCCAATGCGCCTAATGTATGAATTCTACCGGTCAGGTTGTAAGGATCTGTAAAGCTAATCCGATGAATTACAGAGTATAAGGGATTTAGCACTGCTAATCGTGGCTGAGTGCTTTGCTAGCGCTGCTAAATAGCTAGCTAAATAGCTGGCTGTGCTGCTTACTGCGACTGGGTACCCCTGCTAATCGCAGTTGGCTATGCTGCTAACCAGGGCTGGATAGCACTGCTAACCGGGGCTGAGTAGCACTGCTAACCGGGGCTGGCTATACTACTAACCATGGCAAGGGCACACCCTTGGGTAAAATACTGGAAATCTAAGCTTACTGTAAATAAACGGAAGCGCTTTACTCACCAAAAAAAAAAAGTTTTCAGGAGAGAAATCTGTGTAGATTAACATCCAGCGCTTGTTTAAATTTAAAAGAAAGTTTTTTTTTCAAGAATTACAGTTTTGTTTACTTAGGAGCTTCCCCCAGCTTCCCCATAGAGCACTGAAGTCGTGTGTCATTCTGTAGTCCTCATACGGCTTCCGTGTCTAAGGCTTCCGCCTCTATCACATTCTGTGGTAAATAAATCTGTTCAGGCCCCTGTACATTTTATTCTGTGTACATTTACCTCCTGAACATCAGTGGATTTCCTGAATTACGAGATTGTTTAAGAGTCGTAATGAGAAAAATGCTAACTTTAAGCTAATGCTACAGCGGAGTAAACTGCTGCAGAGATCAGCCGGGGACTCTTTTCGGCGCAACACCAGCAAACTCCAGCCATAACTATACAGCGTATTAAACACAGCTGAGCCAACTAATAAATTAACTGCACTTACTGAGGAGAGCTGAGAGTGTTACAGCATAAAATCACTAAAACAGGTCAGTGATCCTCCAGAACCAGCTGTAACACGTCTTTTTTTGTAACATTTACCCTCTTTATTATGCAGTGAAATAAATTGGTGTTTCTGGTTTGTTGTTGCCTCAGTGAGGGCAGGTAGTTAGTTGATTAGTTAGTTGTTAGTTGATGATTTGGGTCAGGTGTTGTAATTAGTATAAACTAATGACCGTGATTAAATACTAAACCTGCAGGGAAGCGCTGCTGAACGGAGAGCACCTTTCACTTTTTATAGTAGATATTTAATTGTAAATAAAAATGAATGTAAGAAATGTAAAATGCAATTATATTTATATTAGTGGTGTAAATTAAAATACTAGTATATACTTGTATGTTTGAGGGGAGATAAAGCCAGTATTGGATAGAGAAACCTTTTTTCACTTTATTTTAATCATCTCAGCATGGTTGTAAGGTTTTTTAAATTAGAACTTAATTTGCTGCATATAAAAATCTCAGGAAGTGCTTGGTATTCACACATGATCACAATGAGGGGATGACATATGGACAGACTCTCAGCCTTGCTGATGCCTGTAAAACTATTCTTCAGTTCTACCCTATTTTGCACTAGTAGTTCATTCACTATCTACTTTTTACATATATTTTGCACTGCTAAATTTAATTATTATATAACTGTGTATTTGCATTTTCTGTATGGCCAACATCAGTTATCCTCACTTAATGCACATCAACTGGTGTTCATTGTCTTTTGTGTTCAACTGCACTACCTCCATTCTCCATTACACACACACACTAAAGACTGTACTTTTACTTTTATACCTTTCATTTTACTTCTTATTTTATTGTATTTATATGTATCGTTATATTTCATCTTTTTGTAACTTTGTGTATTATACATACCTGCTGCTGGATGTCTAGAATTTCCCCTCAGGGATCAATAAAGTATCTATCTCTGACCATTTAAATGGCCTTCATGTGAGAATCAACTGAGAGAGCTGGTAAATTTCTGTAAACATCCGCACTGTGGAGTTTAGAATGTAAATATAACCGAAAAGTGCTGCTTTTCCAGCACTGCATTTGAACACGATTACGTTATTTTTCTGACTTTTGCTGATATAATTTAAGGTGTGGCAAAATGTGTTCTGCAGCATTTGTTGTTTTGCGTAGATACATGCATTTGTTAGCTCTGCTGTGTTGCTGTGCTAATAGGTACTTACTGTATGGCCTAAAAGATGCAAAAGAGAGGGATTTCTGGTTAATGTTGTTAAAACCTTTTCTTATTCTAATGCAATCCTGCTGTAATCCGCTCACAAATGTGTCTGCCCATTAGTTGCAGTGTCCTTAAGCTTAGCCAGAGCTGATTCTGCAGAAGGAAGGAGGTCCTAATGATCTCTAAGAGCTGACCGTAACACTTGCATGGCAACTCATTTTTGCATTAACAGCGGGGTTACTCCACACTTTCTTTGAAATTTTCTTTAGTGTTGTGCCGAAGAAGATCTTGCTCAGTCAGAGTCCTGACTAAACAGTCCCTCTCCAGCTCATTCATGCTACCACTTCCTGAGAAGTGAGGTTGAGAAACTCATGCAGGGTTGTAGTTTCATGTGAATTAACACAGAAACTTTGGTCAGAGAGTCAATGCCATCTTTCTGCAAGGAAAATACAAATAAACCAGGCAGGAGATGCGTGATAGACAACGGCAAGGTAACAGGCAGTGACGAGCATGTGCATGCAGAGTTGGACGTCAGTAGAGGTACAGGACAAGGGGCGTGGCCTTTTGCCCTGACTCCAGGTATTACATAATTGCATTTAACCAAGGATCCCAAGGCAAGAGATTTGCAGTCTTGCAATTGCATGTTCAAGTATGGGTGTGTGGGGGCAGAGGAAGGTTGGTGGAAGGCGGGATCATCCCAAGCCCCTTTTAGGAGGTACATAAATCATTCCTTTATGCAAATCAGGTTGTTTATTCTCCTGGTAGTGTGGTAAGTTAAGTGTGTGTGCATGTGTATGATGCATGTAGTATTTTACCTACAGTATGTGATACACATTTACTGGTTCACCAGGTCAGGTCAATCTTGGGTCAAGCTCTGGGTTATTGATGACAGGGTTGTGGGTTCGATACCCGGGTTTACCTGGGCACCTGAGCACCATAGCAGCAACAATTGCTGCCCAACACTCTCTTTGTCACTCAATGTCACTGTGTGTATGCACTGTATACAGTGAAGGAAATAATTATTTGTTTAAGATTGCCCATAGTTACAAAAGAATATAAAAAAAATGTAATCCAGAAAATCACAGACTCAATTAATCAGTCAGGCTACAACATAGGCAATACCAAAGAGCTTTCTACGGATGTCAGGGACAAGATCATAGACCTGCACAAAGCTGGAATGAGCTACAAAACCATAAGTAAGATGCTGGGTGAGAAGGAGACAACTGTTGGTGCAACAGTAAGAAAATTTAATAAATACAAAATTACTGTCAATTGACATCTATCTTGGGCTCCATGCAAAATCTCACCTCATGGGGTATCCTTGATCATGAAGAAGGTAAGAGATCAGCCTAAAACTACATGTTAGGAATTTGTTAATGATCTCAAGGCAGCTGGAACCACAATCACCTAGAAAGCCATTGGTAACACATTACGCTGAAAATGGATGGAGCCATGTACCATAAAATCGTAAGTGACAAACTCCTTCCCTCCACCAGGAGATTAAAAATGGATAGTGTCTGGGTCTTCCAGCATGACAATGACCCAAAACATACAGCAAAGGCAACAAAGGAATGGCTCTAAAAGAAGCACATTAAGGTCATGGAGTGGCCTTGCCAGTCTTCAGCCAGTAGTCTCATAGAAAACTTATGGAAGGAGCTGAAGCTCTGAGTTGTCAAGAAACGGCCTCAAAATCTTAATGATTTAGAGATGATCTGCAAAGAGGAGTGGAATGAGTAAAAAAATAGACTGTTGGCAGGGTGTGAGATAGCAATGAGCATCGCAATGCATCTTGTGCTTGGTGTTAGATAAAACCCCAAGGCTCTAGACTAATGGATTATAGGGATTTAAGAGGGATAAATGTCAATACATTGGGATATTTCTTTGATTAAACTGGACAAAAATATCTAAAAAAAAAAAGTGTCATTATCAAAGAAAAAATAAAACAATACAAATAAACAGATGGCATTTTTTTAATAAACAGATTTGGTCACATAGTGGGACAAACACTGAAAACAGCTCTTAGCGAGATGCAGGATATAATATGAAAAATGGTGAAGAACATTAAGCATGTGTCTGTGGACCTACGTAAGAACATAAGCTAAGAAATTACACAGTTATTAACAAGACAAATATACAAGAAATTCCTCAGTCAGAAAGTAAAAGTGCTGCTGGTTTTTCCTTCCCTGGTTTTAGAGCGATCATCAGCTTCGGCACAATGATCCCTATTCACAGTTTTACATTAAGAATAAACACAGTTGACCAACCAACGCTATTGGCGCTCCCACAGTATGAAGCAGTACCACATTTATACCTACTAGGGTGCACATTAACGAGTCAACATAAAGATACATGAAGAGATAGCTGATCCTTATTAAAATATAAATTCTAGTAACTACATTTTTTTGTCTTTATTTTTTTTTACTCATGGATCGTTTTGCATTAAAATGAAATATAAATAGAGCTTATTTAAAATTACTTCATTTGACGAACAAAAGCACATTTGTTGATATATTACATAAATGTAATAGAGGGGACATCAATGGCTGAATCTCAAATGGCCCCCTGTTTCCTATACGGTGTAATACAAAAAGTAGGGCACATGAATAGTGCACTAAATGTCCAGAGAGGAGCAATTAGGAACTTTTGCGATAGATGTGGCCTATAAAAGGTGTGAAGCTTTTTTTCTACCTAGGGTTATAGAAGTGCATACATGTTCATGAAGATAACTAGCATTCTAATGCTGCAGGACCTGCTAGAGCTACGATCACCCAGGGGTTACTTAGAAATAGAGAGAATAATTTACTGAGAAATCCAATTTACAAAATCCCCACTGAGTCAAGAAACAAGTGAAACTAAACTAAAAGTGTTTCCGATATTCTGGATTCTTTCCATCTTATAGAATATCATGAAATCATGGTCGATTAGATGATGATGCTGATGTGACGGATGGTGTTGTTTTTTGCTATGTGTGCAGGAACACATTAAACATGCTAAACAATGTTTACACACTATGAGATACTGCATAGTACCAACTACCTCAAGGGGGCGCTACAAAATACTAGTTTGAAAACTCTGTCTGTTCTAACTAACTGAAAGTAAAATAAAAACAATGTTAGTCTTTTGTTTTGTTGCTTTCCTTTTATTCTTCTTCTAAATTTTATCCCATTTTCTCCATAATTTGGAAGGCCAATTACCCAGCCCAACTACTTCCTACTCTTTTTCAAACTGCGGTTGATGCAGCATTACTGGATAACCAATGCAATAACATCACCCTGGGAGTGATCTACCCACCCAGAGAGAGCAATGTCAGTTGTGCTCTCTCTGACTCTGGCTGCTGATGTAGACGTAGGTAGTGTGGCAGTGCCTTTAGTCTACCTAAGTTCTACCTTTGAACTGATCTCTTAACCAATCTATGAGGTCCAAACCTCTGTGTATACCACTATATCCCATCCTACATCCCAACTATCTATTTAAAGTACCCTGGAAACTGCCCCTCCCCTTCCCTGGCTGGAATATGCGAACTGTAACAAGTAGCGAAATATAAAAAGAGGGTCAGTTGTTGCTTCACAGGTTGATTAAAGATGACAATAACTCACAATAGATCCCTAAGCTTCAAAATCATCTCTCTGCATTCGGCTTCTGGAGAGTCCCGTCTACAATAACGTCCAACGTCTTGTCTGTTTCCTCTCTTCCTCTACAGATGCGTGGATTCCCTGCGGTTCCTCCCGCCCACGTGATTTCTGTAGCTGAACTTCACGTGCAGTCCGTTGACCGGGTGGACGATTGGCACCGTCTGCATTCTGGGATACGTCTCTGTGGCCAGTGTGAAATCCGCAGTGGCCAGAAGCTCCAAACACAGGGTTTTCAGCACCAGCATGGCCAGCTCCCGGCCGACGCAGAGCCGAACCCCGCCACCAAACGGAACGTAGCTGAAGCGACTGGACTTGCTCTCGTCCCGCTCGGCGCTGAAGCGGTCCGGGTCGAAGAGCTCCGGGTTCTGGTATGCGGCCGAGGTCTCGTGTGTGTCGCGGATGCTGTACATGACGCTCCAGCCCTTTGGGATCTGGTAACCCTGTGAGTGATAGGACACGGAGAGAGAAAATCAGATTTGATGCCATCACCTCTTATGTGGTTTATCTGAACCTTGCGTTCAGACTAGCAGGCCACAGAGCGAAAACAAACCAATCGAGGACACGGTGGTCTGAGTTTCCAAACTTTTGCTCTCTATGCTTCCTATGTGTTGTTAAGCCGCAGTTAAACCGCAGTTTCTTATATTGCTGTTTAGTTTTAGAACACCCCCACGTTTTAGGCTCATCAATAATTGGAAATAGTAGTGCTTTACTCACACAAATGAACAGTTTCAGAAGAGAAATCTGTGCGAATTAACATCGAGCGCTCGTTTGACTTTAAAAATAATGCACCTTGTGAAATTAGACGTTTATTGATTGCGTCTTAAAATCCGCTGCGCCTTATATCCAAAATATATATATATGTTTTTTTTACAGAAATTACAGAGAGGTAAGTAAGTGGATGCTGCTTCCTACACCTTCAAAAGATTTATGGAAAGTGGAGAAAACTGCTACATGAAGAAGAGTCACGTCTGGCACGTGGCAACAGCTTAGACTTTAGCTCAGCTTAACATGATTAGACTAAGTCTCAGTTTCAGCAGTGTGGAGAAGAATAAGAAGTCTGACGGGAAGTGCAGAAGTGCAAAGTCATTGCTAAGATGAGAAAATAAAAAAGCAGCTTGTCTGGGCCATGCACTACTGCTACTGGACTTCTACACAATGGGGATGCTCTAAAACGTTTGACTGGAAGTGTATGTTTACGCATATTAGGGCTGCAACTAGTGATTATTTTGGGAATCAAGTGTTTTTATTAGTTGATTAGTCAACAATTATTTCTGCCATGATGCTTTGATGTTCTGCCGGAAGGAGTGGGCCACATATATATACAGCTCTGTAAAAAAATAAGAGACCACTTAAAAATGATGAATTTCTTTAATTTTACCAAATTGTAAAGCTTTGGAATATAATCAAGAGGAAGATTATTGATCACAAGCCATCAAACTAAGCTGAACTGCTTGAATTTTGCACCAGTAGTGGCATAGTTATCCAAAAGCAGCGTGTAAGAATGGTGGAGGAGAACATGCCAAGATGCATGAAAACTGTGATTAAAAACCAGGGTTATTCCACTAAATATTGATTTCTGAACTCTTAAAACTTTATGAATATGAACTTGTTTTCTTTGCGTTATTTAAATTCTGAAAGCTCTGCATCCTGTTTGCCATTTCTCATTTTCTGCAAATAAATGCTCTAAATGACCATATTTTTATTTGGAATTTGGGAGACATGTTGTCTGTAGTTTATAGAATTAAACAATAATGCTAATTTTACTCAAACATATACATATAAATAGCAAAGTCAGAGAAACTGATTCAGAAACTGAAGTGCTCTTTTTCCAGAGCTGTATATATTCCAATATAGTGAACAGCTAAAGGCATACTGCAGAATAGAAGTACTCACGTCCAGTTCAAATGTTTGAAGCACCGTCCTGTATCCCCCAGACACTGGCGGGAGATATCTGAGCACCTCCTTCACCACACAGTCCAGGTAGCCCAGCTGATTGAGCTTCTCCAGACTCAGGTAGGGCACGTGTGTTTGGGAGCGATGACCTTCCTCTGAACAGGGTGTTTTATCAAGCTGGGGTTTGGTTCTGAACTCAGGACACGCCTCTCCCTCGTCCACACACTTTTCAGACTTTGGGTGGGCACAATTCCCCTCCCCACAACGAGACCGGCAGGAGACCCGTGCCTCCGACATCAAACCCTCTGACTCCAGCTCGGCCCGCAAGCGATCCACCACGTCCGGATGGCGCATGAGCTGCAGGATGAGCGAGGTGGCTGCGCTGGCTGTGGTGGAGTGAGCGGCGAAGATCAGCTCCACAGCCCTTTCCTGAAAAAACAAGAACAGCAGATATAATATTACTGACAAATTATAAATTATATTAATATAATCTGCCCCGCCCACTGGTGAATAATCACGTTATTACAAACCAGACACTCAATAGTGAAAGCCTTTCTGAAAACAAATCTTAAACCATCTTAATTTTTTTTTTGCCAGTGTAAAGACTGGATAATTTGAAACATCTAAATACTTTGTTGTACAAAATGTTTCTTAATAGCACCAAGAAGTATTCTACTATATTCTACTTATTACAAGATGGAAAGTGGACTGCCACACCTTTGTATTTCTTGTGTGTTTTCTTTTCTGTTCCTTCTGTTCCTGTACTGCCATTCAGTCTGTTTTGTTCTCCTCCCCCATGTGCTCTTCAAGCACATGGCCCTGTGTTATTGTCTTGTCACTGTCCTAGCCCCGCCCTAGCCATTGGTGTTGTCACTTTGTGTCTTGTTTGTAACCCCGCCCCCTCGTTTCGTTCCCCAGGTGTTCCTCACCCTCTTGTATATAAACGCCTTTGTTTCAGTGTTCCTCTGGAAATCTTTTGTGTGTTTAGTATGTTTGTTTGTTTGTTTTATCCCAGTGTTATTTCCAGCTATTATAGTTATAGTTATAGTAGCGCAATAACAATATGACTCGTAACAATAGTGCAACCTTTTTTGGACCAATAAACTATTGAAAAAGGGTAACTCATGACTCATGACAATAGTAAAACTTTTTTTTCCTACAGAATACAGATTTTTTTTTATTTGTATTAATACAACAACCCTGAGAAAAACTGGCCAATCCAGTTATATCTGGTCTAGAGTGGTCCTGTTGTCAGAAAATGGACATCTACTCTACAGACATTGTAAGTAGCTAAAAGAAGATCATACCTTGAGCTCCTGCATGGTCAGATTGTAGCCGTTCTCCAGTGCGCCGCTCAGCATGTAGTCAAAAGCATCGCAGTATTCGTCCACACCTTGCTGCCTTTTCAGTTTCTCCTCGATTATACTCTCCATGGCAGCGTGCAGAACATCCCGTGCTTTTTTCCCCTACAAATGGTAAAAATCAGAAAATCAGATCTTGTTGCTCCCGTTCTGCCTTTCACTCAGAGAACTTTCCTCTAATTTCTGTAATAATTACACTAATAACACAGTACTGTACATTTGCTTTTAGTAATTCAGTACTACATTTTACAATAAACTACTCACAACACTTAAGTACAAAATATGTTGATTACTTTAGTACAAAGCCAGAAGAACAGTTCAACTTTTCACTATTTTGTCACTTTTTTAATAGAGCACTTGTACGATTACTCAGGTCTGACTCTCTAGTACTTTAGACATGCCTGCATGTAGTTGCATAATGCAGCATAGTGGAGCATTTTGTTTCTGTAAAACAAACTATTGTACAGATATTTTATTTCATTTTTTATTTCATATTTTTTTGCACTATAAAATTCTTTCATTTTCCCAAAAATTGTCAGTGCACCTTATAATCTGATGCGCCTTATGTATGAATTTCACCAGTCAGGTTGTAAGGAGGCGTAAAGCTACTCCGCTGAAGAACAAAGTTATACAGGAGTTTCAGTTTAATTCTCAAGCTGTATTAGCATTAGCCGCTAACCTCGCTAAGCCCTAGGTCATGCGCCATTCAGAGGTGAGTAATATTGGACTGTAGCCTGCTGCTAAGGCCGGCTAACACTGCTAGAGCAGCATTAGCATTAGTCGCTAACTACGCTAACTGCTAGCTCTTTCGCCATTCAGAGGCAGGTAAATCGGCCTGTAGTCTGCTCGTTTATCGTTACAAACCGCTAGCTAATATCAGCCTGGCTTACAGGAACACTCAGAGTTCCTCAGGGTAGCGCTGTGTGGCGCAGATAGCGCTAGTGGTTAGCTGCTAATGTTAATGGGAATGTTGCTGTACCCAAATCTGGAAATCTAAGCTTACTGTAAATAAAAAGAGGTGCTTTACTCGCCCAAATAAACAGTTTTCAGGAAAGAAATCTGTGTAGATTAACATCTAGTGCTCGTTTGGTTTTAAAAGATTTTTTTTTTTAAGAATTACAGTTGTGTTTACTTAACTTAGCGTAGCTTTAGCTGAATTAGAAGTAAAACTTGGCATTGGTGACATCCCTGTTGCTTAATAGTGTCACATAATGCACCGTATATTCCGGTGCGCTTTATGAATAAACATAGACTAGAAAATAGATATATATATATTGATAGTGTGCCTTATAATACAGTGCGCCTTATAGTGTGAAAAATACGACAACATATGGACCAATAGAAATGCTCCGAAATTACTTTTTTACATTAAAATCCATTGACAGTTATTTTATATTTTTCATAAGTTAATTAAAAGAGATGCATCTGATCCCCCTTACCTTCCGCAGTCCGCTGAGTGGAGCATCCACAGGCAGGGAGAACAGGTTGTTCATGAGCTCCTCGAAAGTTTTGGAGAGGTTGACGAGGCGCTGCTCCTCCAGCCGCAGTCCCAGCAGGGCTCTCATGGCCACTCGGAAGGTGAGAGACCTGGTGGCATCGTAAGCATCTACTGAACCCGGCTCTGAGCACCACTGCGCCACAGCGCACTTCACCACGTCCTGCAGGCGTGACAGGTAGGTCTCCAGAGCATCACGGCTAAACACTGAGGTCAGGATCTAAACAGAACACAGGTAAATATCTGGATGTTAATGCAATATCAGTGCTGATTACTGGCGTGGTTTGGACAGCGCATTTATCTGTGCAGGGTGCAGCTGCTTTGAGACAGAACGCGAAAAATGTCCCGCTGCACTTTCAAACACAGTGTTTTCAACCAGACGTGCAAATGTGAGCAGTGAACGCAGCACATACGGCGCTCAGTGTAAACAGCATGAAGCAGCAGAGACAGCGTTTGTTCATAGCAGGGTAGATTATGACTAAAGTTGTGGTCAAACTTGTTTTTTTTTTACTTTTTTTTAACTTATGTTAAAAAAATAACACGTTATTGATTCTAAATTAATCATGTGAATTAATGCTTTTACATTGACAGCCCTAATATAAATGTAATGATAAATACTTAGAATACAAACTTTTTACACTGACTTCAGTCAAGTTTATGACCATATGTCTATGGATACCACATCAAATAAATACACTTTTTAGCTCCTTTAAGTTGCATCAATTGCTAACACAGATGTGCAAATTAACACTTACTGCCAACAGAATAGGACCCTATGGAGCAAATAAACATGAATGCACTGGCACCATTTCTAATGCCAGGTCAGTATTAGGCTATGGAGCAGTGGTACTCTGTGTGTTCTCTGGAATGATGGTGCTTCTTACAATACTTTTCAGATGAGTTGTGAATACTTTGTGGATGAGTTGGGATTATGATCATCCAACTCACCCAACAGCAATTCAGCAAAATCTAGTAGAAAGCCATGCCTGTACATTAGAGACAGTTTCTCCAACACAAGAAGGACAATCTCTTTTTAATATCCTTGATTACCCTTCAGAAGAACTTGTGAATAAGCAGGTGTCACACTACTTCTGTCCATATGGGACATCTGCTCATTTATTGTTTCTGCCTGCTACTGATTTATTTTTACAATGAATCATACAAAAAATGTCTAAAAAAAAGGTCTAAAAAAGGTCTAAATGAAGCAACAGTGGCTGGAGAACCTTTTTATTCTTCTGCAGTATATACAAACATACAAATTATAATATATAATAAAATATAATATTACATTTTTCTTATCATATACCTTCTCCTTCAAAGTTTTAGATAATTTTTTCCTATGTTCTAACTGCATACTGAAGTGATCCAGACTATGAAGGAACACATAATGAATCATGTAGTAACTTAAAAGTGTTTAACAAACCAACATACTCTGTAAAGCATTTAGGTGCTCTTATCTGGGGTTCTGTAAACTTGCAGTTTCTGATGCTGGTAACTCTGATGAACTTTTGCTTTTTTTTTTTTTATCTTAACACTGTTAACTGAAAGCCATTCCAGGTGACTCTACTTCATAAAGCTGACTGAAAAATGCCCAAGCAAGCAAAAATTAATCTACATTTTAAAACCTATTCAGGTTTGTTTAACACTATTTTGTTTACAAAATAATTCTATATGGTTTTCTTCATAGTTTGGATGACTTTAAAATAATGATAAAACACTGAATTTAAGGTGTGTCTAAACTTTTCACTGGTACTGTATAAGGGACAAGGGGAGGGAAATAAATAAATATATAGCTAAATAATTATAGAACAGACTGCTGGAGAAGCTGCAGTGATCTGCAGTTAGCACAAAGCTGGTTAGTATATTAATATTTTGTGTACTAACCTGCCAAAGACACACTGTTTATATTAGTATTTACTCTATACCTTATACTGTACTATTAGTGAGTAGTATGCAATTAGGACGCAGTGCAGGTAAACCCTGTTTATATCTAACCTAATGCTGATTGGCTGATTGGCTGGCTGGTACTCACTTTCCGCTTCCTCCGATGCAGCTCTCCAGTGGCGTTCACCAGCGCGTGCGGCCCCAGGATGATGCGCGTGCTCTGCGGCCACTGCGTGCTCACCAGCGTGTGCTCGCCCAGGAGGATCTTCCGCACGTGCTCGGCGCCGGTCACGCGGATAACGGGCTTCCCCAGCAGGTGCGTCTTAAACACATTCCCGTGTTTCTGCCTCCGCGAGATGTGGAAGCCCGAGCCCTGCGCAAAAAACATGTTTAATCAGTCTTTATTGATTTTAATTAAAGTTTATTACTATATATTGATGTACCACAAAATAACATTAATACAGAAAATGTATGGTTTATTTGTGCACCCATCACCCCATAATTATTCCTATATACAGCTCTTGAAAAAAATTAAAAGACCATTTCAGTTCCTGAATCAGTTTCTCTAATTTTACTATTTATAGCATTGTTGTATTATTCTATAAACTACAGACAAAATTTCGCCCAAATTCCAAATAAAAATATTGTCATTTAAAGCATTTATTTGTAGAAAACGAGAAATGGCTGAAATAACAAAAAAAGATGCAGAGCTTTCAGACCTCAAATAATGCAAAGAAAACAAGTTTTAATTGTTCTGAAATCAATATTTGGTGGAATAATCCTGTTTTTTAATCACAGTTTTCATGCATCTTGGCACATTCTCCTCCACCAGTCTTACACACTGCTTTTTGATAACTTATGGATATTGTAAATGTAATATTGAACACTATATTAATTGTTTTCATGTCTCTAATATTAAGATACAATGTAGATAACATTGAATGAGAAGGTGTGTCCAAACTTTTCACTGGTACTATATTTATTTTGTATTATAATCTTATATCTTGTACTGTGTTCTAGCAGTGCATTTACTACTACTACTACTACTACTACTACTACTACTACTACTACTAATAATAATAATAATAAAAACATGTAGTAATGCAATATTATTATTTGTGGGGAGCAAATTTAGCATTTAGAATGTACATTAAATGAACATTGACTTAGTGTTAGTATTTTCAACACTTCCAATGGATATTTAACAACATTTAGTAAAGGTTTTTTAAGGTTGTTTTTCCATCATGCTCATTTAAAGATTGAAAGCATTTAATAATTTATTTTTTGTTGTCAGAGATACCCCTAAATTTACCTTCAGATAGGATGATATTCAACCTACTCCACCAAGATGGGGTCAATAGTGTAATACCCTGCTGTTAATAAAGTAATATTTTCTGTGATGTGTTAAAGAGAAATTAATATATTACCACATTTTACACGTAGATGGGGAATTTCTATTTTTTTATGTTTTAATTTCAGACAGAGAATAGGGCATAATATGCTCCTGTTTTATTATAAGACGGGATAAAGAGTGCAATATATACCCCTGTTTTATTCTCAGATGTTTTATTCCATTCTGTTGTCAGAGGTTAGATTGGGTAAGGTAGTTTTTTCCTACATTTTAAGATGTAATACAAACAATATAAAATTAATATTTATAGGAATAACTGACCTGCAGTAGCCAGTGCAGCGTCTCTCCCACCAGTGGCCAGCCCATGGAGCCGTGGGGCAGGGGCAGCATGGAGCTTCTGTCCCGCGTTGAGCTCCACCTCAGCCCCCACAGCAGGCGGGACAGCAACAGCAGGAGCAGGGTGGGCACCAGCGAGCCCAGAGCGACCGCAGCAAACATCTCCACAAGCAGCAAACAACAACCAAACTACACCAAAACAACAACCAGACTACACCAAAACAACACCCAAACTACAACAAAACAACCACCAAACTACAATAAAGACAGCTGTGATGAAAACTACAAACACAGCTAAGAATAATAAACCACAAACAACAACTATGGCAACAAACAACAACTACAAAAACAACTATAGCTAAAAACAACAATGATTACTACTATAATAAACACTCACAATAAACAAAATCAGCCAAACAACAAAGAAAACTAACAAAAAGCAACTACAATAAACAACCACAATTAACAACAATAAACCACATCAATTATGGCATCAAACAACTATAAGAAACTGTACAACTGCAAAAAAACACAACAACTGACAATAAATATACAAGGGAACAACAAATGCAATTACTCCTACAATAAACAATAATAATAAACACAAACGTCCACGTGCGTCCACATATCTTCCCAAAAATGATAACACACTGAACAGAGTAAGATTAAAGTTAGGTAAAGGTCCAGAGCAGTCAGGGGGGGGGGGGGGCTCCTGGTTAGGGTTGGCTCCTGTGAGCAGCTCCTGGTCAGGGGGTCTTCGGGGTCCTGATCATCCTGCAGACCTTCAGGAGGAATCTGAAGGAGAGTGAGCAGCAGTGTGAGCGCGCGCTCCAAACTGATTCTGATTGTTTGTAAAGTGAGTCTCTGGCTCGTGCAGCAGCTGTACGGGCTGCGTGCGCCGGCTCGCCCCTTTAACACACACCCCCGGGGCGGGGGACAGTTATAGGGGGCACCGAGGGGCAAACACGGGCGCGCACGCGGAAGCGGAGCTGCAGCGAGGAGAGAGAAAGAGAAAGAGGTGCACTTACCTTAAAGAGGAAGAGAGGTGAACACGTGCGAAACTTCAGAGGAGAGTACATAAAAGTGTGTAGTTTCTGCAAGTGCGCGCGTGTGCGTGTTTATGTGTGTGTATGAGCGCGCGTGTAGGTGCTGAACGCGCCCCGTGCGCTCCGCGCGCGCTTTATAACCATCGCTGGAGTTTCTGAACCACCTTCGCTGATGACGTAGGAGGGGTTTTACCAAGAACTGAGGAGGTGAATGAGAACTCAGAGAGAGAGAGAAAACTCAAAGAGAGAGGGAGTGAGAGAGAAACAGATAGAGAGAGAGACTCAGAGAAAGAGAGAGAGAGAGAGAGAGAGAGAGAGAGAGAGACTTAGAGAATTTTGAGTTTTAAAAAACCTTTATTAAAATCTCAGTCAAACAGATACGTGATCACACATTAATGAAAAACAGGAAAAAATGGAAAACACTAAAACCACATCACCAGGAAAAGAAAATTCACCTTCCCTTACTGACATACATCTTCTGGTGATACACTACTTTCTCTCAAACTTAAACTCATTTTGAATATTCTGATAAAACAGATACTCAACCTGTACCCGAGACTCCACCATAGATTTAAACACTGCAACAACATTAAAATCCTTTCATTCTAACCTCGGTCTAAACATTTTCCAAATGGGCAGTTTAGCCTGTCCCAGCAGAAAGTTCACGAAAGCATATTTAAAACTGTGAGATTTTGTGTATTTGCACCCAAACATATAAAAAGGACCTTATGAAAATCAACCCTATCTCCTGAAGGATCGTACTCAACAGATCAATAAGTGTTGCCAGTCTGGAACATTCAGTAAAGAAGTGAAACAAAGTGTTGTGGCACTGACAAAATAGATCTATGTTACCTTCTGGCTCTCTCTTTAGTTAGGCTGTTATATTCAGATCTGCCGGAGTTATTAGTAACACTGTGATAATGTTTCGCATTGTCTGTTTTCCAAAAATCCTACTAATTCCATAATCAAAACTAATATCATCTCTCTGTCTTCCTCTGAGTAACTGACTACCTGCCTATTACAGATGAATGTTTGACCCTCAGATTTTCCTGTTCCCTGTACGGTCTTCCCCATCACCCGCCACAGATCAGCTGCTCACTGCCCAGTTTATTCCACCTGCTTTTATCTAAATATATTGGACCTGTTCTGATGTATAATGACTTAACAATAGTTTATACATTCTCTGACCAGAGGAGGATGGGTTGTACACACATACGATGATGTAGATGTCACTAATGTTAAAAAAAAGTGTGTTAACCGCTGCATATCACACACTGTGTGTGTGGCAGTGATGAGTCACGTTGTCTTCTGTAACATCAGGGTTTTCTTTCAGCACCCGCTGTGGCACACTCAACAGAATCACCATCAGCGCCCGGCACACAGCACACGTCTCAACAGCTGGCAGCAGTCAACAAACAGACATTAATGTCTAAATAGCTGCGATACAAGTGAGTACACCCTAAAGTGAACCAAATGTATCCAAATTTGAGCCCAGTATTAGAGTTACAAGGTTTCAGGTGTGGATGGAGGTTTTGGGTTCAATTCTATCATACTGGCTACTGGATATTCAACATGGCACTTCATGGCAAAGAACTCTCTAAGGATGTGAGAAATTAAATTTCTGCTCTTCAGAAAGATAGCGTGTAGGCTATAAGAATGTACAGCTACTGAATATAAATAGTCAGAGGTTCAGCTCCTATGCTAATGACTGTGTATTGAATATATAATAAAGTAATTCATTGATCAGTCCCTCTCGCTAATGTCTACATAGTTCATACAGTATATATTACATAAACTAGGATTTATGTAACTGACGACAGTAAGTGTTTTTACTTTTTCCTCAAAGTCTGTATAGATCATATATATCATATTAAAAGTAAACATCTCATCTCATTGGCTCATATAGCTCATGGGTTCTTGTTACAGTGGAGCCTCTCATGTGGAACTGGACCTTTGGAAGATCTAACAGTAAAAAGGTTTTTGGCTGCTCTGTCCGAGAGCTCTGGTTAGCCTGTGAGGAGCTCTGTCTCCAGACTATCAGATAGTCTAAGCTCTGTGTGAATGAGAAGTCCTGTGAGTAAACAGAAGCTTAGCTAGAGCTCAGTTTGGATTCTGGATTAGGGGTCTTTACTAATCCATTAGGACGACACCTCTGACCCCCAGATCCTCTGCTGTCCACTCAGGCTCTTCTCAGAATCAGGAGCATCAAACTTCAGTCCCATGGGGCCAGAGATACCCTGATCTAGCTGGTTTCTGAGGCTACTGTGGGCTATCTTCACTGTTAAGAAGTTTTCTTTAAGGGTTCTTTAATGAAGATAATGGTTCTGTGTTAATGTCTAAATGGTTATATCTGATATATATCTATAAATGGGCTATTCCACCGAATCAGTGCCATTTCTGTCCCCGGGAATCACATATATAAATGTGCCCACCATTTAGCTATTTTTTTAACTAATTCCTGCTACTTTCATTTCTGTTACTCAAAGCATAAAAGTAACAGGAATGAGTGCCAGTAACAGGAATGAGTGCCAGTAACAGGAATGAGTTCCAGTAACAGGAATGAGCGCAGTAACAGGAGTGATTTATTTGATGTAAATTTCAATTATTTGAACATACAGTCAATCATTTCTTTAAAATAAAGACTTTACTAAAAGAGAATCAAATTAATTAGTAGACTTGCTTTTAAACATGATTTTTGGTTGTCACGTGAGTTTTGTAACCATCTTTGGCTTAGAAACCTTGTAAAAAAATACGTAAAGCTGCCTGAGATTAACCATTACATGTTTTGAATAGTTAATAGTGTTATTAGATTCAGAATAAAAAAAAAAAAATATATATATATATATATTGCACCCATTCTGTGGAATAGCCCATAGATAGATCTATATGGGTCCAAAAGAGGTCACTGGATCTATGAGCAGGGCCGTTTCAAGGCATTTGGGGGCCCCAAGCCAAATATTATTGATAGTACTTAATTTTTGTATAGCGCTTTTCTGAAACCCAAAGACACTTAGTACATAGAAGATACAAAAATGTACAGTACACATCCAGTCATAGTTCAATATATAACAGGCCTTCAGCTCAACAGTAATATTACATGTAGACTTAAGACATAATCATGTTATGCAAAAGGGAGGCAAGTAATAGGCAAGAAAGTCCTAAGGTTCGAGATTAGATTTGAATATTTGAAAGAAGTGTAATAGAGAGATTACCGGCCCTTACAATCTGCTGAGATGATAGAATGAACTTTTATTCATTGTTAGCTATCTTATTTTCGCCACCGATCGCGTGCGGAAAGTTGTTTTGGATTTTTTTTAATGAGACTAAACAGTGTGATGTCATCCTGCATGCCTCAGAATGCCTGTCTCTTCAGTCATCAGAATCAGAGCTGCTTTTATTGGCAGAGCAGGATATCGTTTACCAGAGATAGGCAGAAGTGAGGGAGACATTCCCCCGGCTGAGCTGTTTGGTAAATCCCGTTATTAATTTTAACAGCCGGGACACGGAATGCCAGAGGAAGCTCAGACTCGGGTTTGCATGCATGGGCATGCTGTACACTTACAGATAAGATACACACACACACACACACATACACTTCAACCCCACTATTTCTGCCTCTGTGAGGTAATTTCATGGTCTTCTGATTCACTCGTACCAGCACAACACACAAACACCTTATACACCACCACTATGCTAATCACTGCTAATAATAATAAAGTACATAGAGAAACAGATACAGAACAACAGTCTGTAATTATTATAGATCTACACAGTTCTCCTATATTATCAACAGAGCTAATTAGGTGGACAGTGAGTTTAGAAAAAAGAGATGGTGTTAATGAATTGGTCGTTTGTTATACTGATATGTATGATTTATCTTTTACTTAACAACAGGATGACTGAAAGTTACTCAAAATACAATACATGCCCCCCTGCATTGTCTATAGGTGGGACAATACTGTATATCGGTATTGTGATATATCGCATCCCTTCAATCGTATCATATTGTATCTCATAAGTCCCTAAGACTCACCTAAGACTTTGACATAATTAAGTTCCTGCTTCATTACTTCACATGGTAATGCTAATCAAATGAATAGGGTAAATAAGAATATTGGTTTTCATATTCTGTAAAACGGACACAAATAAATTCATTATTCCTGGGATTTGCTTATTCAAGAGTATTATATCCTCTTTAGTAACACAGATGGCGTAAAGTGTCATAGGGAATCGTGCAATATATTGACTTTTGCAGAATCATAGTATCATGATATCATCGTTATCATTGGCGATGTATTGTGAAAATATTGTATCATGAGATGGCCTGCTATCCATTATTTTTCATATCTATCTATCTATCTATCTATCTATCTATCTATCTATCTATCTATCTATCTATCTATCTATCTATCTATCTATCTATCTATCTATCTATCTATCTATCTATCTATCTATCTATCATATAATGCTATATGTCTATGTCCAATAAAATAAGGTGTACCATTGGGTCATAAATAAAAATATGTAAAGAAGTATATTTAACTTTTTATATTCTTACTATATTCTTGCATTCTTTTTGTAAACTTACTAAGATTGTTTTTTTTTTATATTTGTTGCCGTGTGCAGTTCATTTTTGTTAGATTATTCATGATGAAGCAGTTGGTCTCATCTCTGGTCCGGAGTCTAAAACACCAGATTCAAATGATAACCTAGTTATCAAAAGTCTGCTATATCCATAGGGATTCATAAGCTTCCCAAATTTTTATTTCCCCTACCTAAAAAAAAGTTGTGGTTAAGGTTAGGGTGTAGGGTAAGGGTTAAATGCAGGGTTACATACTTTATTACTTTAACAGAAAATCATTTTTGTTTCATTTGGAATTTATTTGCATTTAATCTACAATTAGTTGAATGTTAGTTGAGCATCTACGAGGCATCAACTATGGACCATCCATGTAAAGTGCTCCCTTTTTCTCACACTGCTAAGAAAAGGAATTAAATGTGGTAGAAAATAAAAGTTAGACCAACGCAGTTATGATTGGTCAGAAGAATTTTTGTTTTATAATTCATTCATTCATGCTTCATTGTTTTATAATTTAATATAATTAATTAATTTGCATAAAGTGTCATCAGATCCCATCTACAAAGCGCCTGAACGCAGTCTAACCAAGGACTTGGAATGTCGGTGAACTTTCAACCAGTTCCATAAAGTCTCTGAAGCTGCTATCTCTTACATGTCTGAAGGAATCTAGACCACATCACAGCATCAGGAATACAGCACAAAACACCCCTCACATCTGGCTCAGATTCGGCTTAATTGACCACGAAAACCCGCAGACAGAAAGCAAAGCGTGCTGATTGCTGCACAGACGCTATGGAAGCACCTCGGGTGCTCAGCGCACACTTCTGCCACTTTAATATCACAGGCACTTTGATCAGCGGGCGTAATTACACACATGTAAAGGATATTTTTACAGTCCCTGAAGTTGTCCCCTCACTGTGTTTGGGCCTGTTTTGCACTTGTTTTTAAACTCCTGGAGAATATTACAGAAGGTGTTTTCCCTTTTCCACAAATGCTGCTGATAAGTCAAGGCTTGTTTGGTGTCTAAATTAATCAGGCACTTAACAGGTAAGGCATAGTTTAAAAAGGCAATTGCTGAAAAACAGCTTGAGCTCGATCTGGTTAAAGGAAAAATCTGGTGTAAAATGGACTTGGATTGTAGTGAAACATGATAATTTGTAGAAACTTTTATCGACTAGCCCAAATGCTCCCAACTACAGCCAACAAAACCCCCAAAATTAGTGTCTCAGAAAAGTAAAATATTATAGAAGACTAGCTGGTACTTTTGGCAGTGTGGGCAGAGTGACAAGTCCTGCTGGAAAATGAAATCTGCATCTTTTTAAAAGTAATCAGCAGAGGGAAGCATGAAGTGCTGTAAGGTTTTCTGGGAAAACACTGCGCTGACTTTAGACGTGATAATATAACACAGTGGACCAACACCAGCAGATGACATGTCTCTCCAAACCATCACTGATCATCAGTTAATTTTACATTTCATTTGGAAATCAAGGTTTCAGAGTCTGGAGGAAGAGTAGAGAGACACACAGTTCAAGCTGCTTGAGGTCTAGTGTGAAGTTTTCACAATCAGTGATGGTTTGAAGAGTCATGTCATCTGCTGGTGTTGATACAGTGTGTTATGTCTAAGTCTAAAGTCAGTGCAGTTTTGCTTTCCCGCAAAATCTTACAGCACTTCGTGGTTCCCTCTGCTGACAACTTTAATGGAGATGCGGATTTCATTTTCCAGCAGTGCCTTAAGGTACTGACTGTACTGTACATATTTTTTTTAATGAACTACCTTTTAGATTGTTAATAGTGTAAAAACAGCATGGGCAAAGCTATGCCCCTATGTCTAGCACTGAAAGTCTTTTGGGACCATCGGCTAAAAGCAATATATTTCAGAATGCTTAGGGAGTAACTGAGTTTTAAGCAAGCCTGGTCATTTATTTCCAGTGATGCAGACAAGACCAACCTCTTACCTGTCATCTGTTTAAATGGAGAGATACCAAAGTACTGGAAACCAAGGGTCAGGTTATCATTTCGGAAACATATTTTAAAAAATCACTGCTCAGATTTGTAGCAACTTGTAGCATTTGACTCAATGATGCTGCTGTGCTTGCGCAGAGCTCCACTCACTCACAGCATATTAAGCAACAAGCTGATTGGCTCTTTTTGTTGAATGGACGCTAGCACAGTTTCACTCTTGGCTTGTACCATCAAATACAGTCAGTTAGCGATGGTCACCTATAGGGCACCTAACTTAACCACTTCATGTTTTCTCGGCAGTTGCATTCCTTGTCATTTTCTCTACCAGAGTGAGCACCCTTTGGGATGTCAGTGTCTTGTAGGGGTGAATAGAAGGCACTTCACAATACACAGTACAGATGAACATTCAATATCAAGACACAAAATAAAGTTATTAATGATTCAGAGGGCACATCTTCATGATTTATTGGAAATAGGGGCAACCTTATCATATTTTCCCCCAAAAAAGGGCATTCAGTAGGGCACTTTATTTCTTTTTTGCTACTCTAGAGGGCACTTAAGCTTCGCATTTTTTCATCTACGGGGGCACCAGCTTGATCAAAATCAAATGCAGACTGTCAAGATCTATGTAACCAGCTAGATGACCAGTGTATAATATTTTTTTTGCCTAGATAAACAGCTTTTTAACCTCCTTGAGCATCAAAAACCAGATTAGACCATCTAAAACCCAGTCTACCTTGTTCTTGGAAACACTGTCCTTAGAAACTCTAACTTTTTAGTATACTACTGCCTCTTGTTTTTTTGTTTTTATTCACAGAATCAGATCATTTTAAAATGAGCTCTACTCTGAAAGCTCTGCTTTCTGTTATTTTCATGGTGCTATTTTTCCCCACTTCGCCGTTGTTGTAGGAGAACTGTGGGTAACTGAGGGCCTGTGAACGCTCTAGCAGCTTTAAGTCACCATTGTTATCACTCAGCCACCGGTGGTCAGTGGAGTGACTCGAGTGCGGTGAGAAAAACATGCTGTTATCAGATTTAACAACACAGCCAGAGTGCTCTCCAGCCAATCAGACGGAGTGGTCAGCGCCGCTGAATGGGGCGATCGGGAATGGACAGCAAAGGGTTGTCCTCTGACCCTTATCCACGGGCCAAGCAAGCTGGTGGATGACCAACACATCAGCGAGGCCGTCTTCCCCGAGGACAGGAAGTGTGTATCGTTGTGTTGATGGATGTGTGTGTGTGTGCCTGTGTTCTTTGGCCAGGTGAACACTTTCGCTCTGACCCCAACGCTGACTCTACGAGCTGCGGCTTGAGTGTGATGAGTGAGGAGCGTCGGGGGGCAGGGATTGGGTGACTGCGTGTCTCTGTGTGTGTGTGTGTGTAAGATTGTGTGTGTGTGAAGCAAGATGCACTGCATGGTTTTCCCCAAACCTTCCACATCAACAAATTATGAGTTTATTCAAAGTTCACTGGTAGAACTTCAGCACATCAGATATACTTGTCTGTGTCTGTGTGTGTGTGTTAGACACTGCTTTAATAATGGTAATTAAGTTTAATCAAAGTGTCTGTCTCAGATGAGTGTTTCACCACATTAAAATCTAAGACCCTGTCAACCTCACTTCCTTTTTTTTTCCTTTACACATTTTCTCACAATATGGACAAAAGTATTGGGACGCCATCATCAGATATCCAAAGTATTAAAACAGAGTTTATCAGGCTTTTGTTGGAGTAACTGTCTCTACTGTCCAGGGAAGACTTTTAGTAGGTTTAGAAGCACTGCTGTGAGGATTTAAAGTATGTTGATGGAGCTCCATCGTGTCAGAGAGCACAGTTCTTCCACTGATCCACAGCTCAGTGTTGGAAACATTATACCCTCCTAGCCCACATCTGGCATCATGCATGAAGTCAATAGGCGCAGGTTTATCTGTTATCCAAAGAGTACTTTTCTAATAGAAGTACTATGCTTGTCCAACAGTATAGCCAGCTTGATCAAAATGAATATTGATTATCAGCAAGCTTGTTCAAGTTGCCTGTTTAACTAGCATTAGCAGCATGACCACACTGTTCATCCAGAATGAACACCATGACCTCTCTCGCTGACTAGCATGACCAAACTGATCTACCAGTCGTTCTACCTATTGTAGACCCTGCGAAAGGCGTGTGCGTGGGCGTGTGCGCCTTGTGCGTAGAAATAAATCTACACTGATGGGTGTGGTAGTCTGGAGGTGAGGTTTGTTCAGCTATATGTCTGGCATGTTTCTATCTTGGCAGCAGAATACACAGGTATAAACAGAATAAAGAATAAAATAACATTGCTGGTCCTTTAAACAAGCTGCTGGCATACCTATCCTCAATATCAAGATTAATATCCTCTGCTGAGACGCTCAAAAACGCAGTGCTGTTAAGATAATAATGTGCCAAAGTCAGAGCTCACCTGGCTCTTATGACTAATGACTACTGGCACACTGGCCCAAAACAGACCCATGATTAATTAAGAGAATTAATACATGACTTTTGCGTGTTTCGAGCATGTTTTGCATACTTTCTGAGCCCTCACGATACCAAAGACACACCAACACACCCAAATACATAAATCAAGCTGCAAATTGCTATATGACTGGCTTGACTGGCTACCAGGTTGACCAGTTTCTTTAAACTGTCAGCTTGTCCAAAAAACTTCAATATAAACATGAACTCATCTTGTTCACCATCCTAACTATCAGGATTACCAGTATAAGGTATATTTTCCCTTCAATTACCCGCTGTCCAACCACTGTGACCCTAAAAAACCAGGTTAGATCACCTGACACATACTTTAATTTGTAGTTCCATAGACAAGACAACAGGGATGAGTGATACAGAACAGTAGTGTGATTATAACGCTACTAATTTGATTTCACTGCTAAGCATCAATTCGACCAAATTAATGTATAAGTTATTAGTCCAGATGGACGTCTTGATGCTACAAAACACCCATCTGGACCAAATCCAAACCTTCATCTAGATTCAGCTGTGATTGGTTAAGATCCTCCCAAGGCACAGTACAAGCAATGTGATTGGTTTGAGAGCTCATATGCATATCACAGCCAACTGTATAGAGCAAATTTGGGATATTTCTGTTAAAAAGACAATCAGAGGAGCATCATCCTTCCCATTAACAAAACCCGTCACACACATGTGTTCGGTTTGGGGTTCAGGAGCATTTTGAAAAGAGCAGATTTACCCAGTGGGATATTGTAGAGGTTCTGGACTGTGTGTGTGTGTGTGTGTGTGAGTGAGTGTAGCACCCAATCACCCGTCTCATTTCCTTATCTGTCAGGGCGTTGTGTCGCAGAGTGAGTATCAGGTTCTGTTCTCGGTGTCGCCCCATGACCTCAAACGGTGACCCCTGAGGCCTTCACTTCCTCCCCGTCGCCACGGCGACACAACCCAAAAAAGATCAGAAACAGTACGACGATTCAGTACGTTAAACATCGTAACTCTCATATTATACACTGCAGCACTGCTCTTCAGTGTTATAGACAAAATATAATTATATCATAATCAACAACACAAATTAACACAAACATAGATAAAGACTGAATAATTCATAGTGGGTACTGAGTGATTCATTGTAGCTACCAATTAATTAACATCAGATAATGAATAACTGATAATATATAATAGTTATACTAGACATATTAGTAAGTAATACTAGACATGAAAATATATGTTAGTAAATAAGTAAGTAAACTAAATAATTATTTGTAGCTAGTAAGTAATTCACAACGGATACTGAATAACTGATAATAGATAAATAGTTAATAAATAATACTAGACATGAAAATATATGTTAGTAACAAATTCATAGTGGATACTGAATAATTCAGTTAGATGCTAAATAATTCAGTGGATTCTGAAAATGTACATAAGACTGTACTGAATAATTATTTGTAGTTAGAAAGTAATTCACAGTGGATACTAATGAACTAATAATAGATATTGAATAAATAATAAGAGACATGAAAAAATTCGTTAGCAGCGAATTCATAGTGGATACTGAATAATTCAGTTAGATGTGAAATAATTCAGTGGATGCTGAAAATGTACAAAAGAGGGAACTAAATCATTATTTGTAGTTAGTAAGAAATTCACAGAGGATACTGAATAACTGATAATAGATGAATAATGAATAAATAATACTAGACATGAAAATATTCGTTAGCAGTGAATTCATAGTGGATACTGAATAATTCAGTTAGATGCTAAATAATTCAATGGATGCAAAAAACGTACATAATATACTAAAAGTTTAGTTGTAGTTAGTAAGTAATTCATAGCAGATACTGAATAACTGATAATATATAATAGTTAATAAATAATTATAGACATAAAAATATATGTTAGTAGCAAATTCATAGAGGATACAGAATAATTCAGTTAGATGCTAAATAATTCAATGGATGCTAAAATGTGCATAAGATACTAAAGAATTAGGTGTAGTTAGTAGGTAATTCACAGCAGATACTGAATAACTGATAATGTATAATAGTTAAATAATACTAGACATGAAAATATTTGTTAGTCATGAATTCATAGTGGATACTAAATAATTCAGTAAGATGCTAAATAATTCAGTGAATTCTGAAAATGTTTATAATATAGGGAATCATTATTTGTAGTTAGCAGGTAATTCACAGTGGATACTGAGTAATTCATTTTGGTAACAGAAATTGTATAATAATTAATTAAATTAAGGGTTCTTTAATCATTCATAGTGCATCCTGGGTAAAACATATAGTTATTCACCTGTTATTACTGAATAATACTGAATAGTTATTTAGACTTTAAGCTCTTTCTTTATAGAGGGATGGCTTTTACATCAATTTTCTGTGTGTGTGTGTGTGTAAATGTGTCTTTGTGACAGGATTATTCTCAGTTCTCACACACAACAATGGTAAACTCGAAGAAGCTTCTTGTTTACTTACACACATCAACAAACTGTTTTTGTGTGTGTGTGTGTGTGTGTGTGTGTGTGTGTGCAGGAGATCCATTAGCAGCACAGGAGCTCACCTGGGGCAGTGATTAAAGGGTCAAACGCACCTCCAGACACAAAGCATGGAGAGAAAGAGTGAGAGAGGAGAGGAAAGAGGAGGACAAAAGCTTTAAAAGAAACGCAAACTGCCCTTAAAGCTCCGGCTTTCAAAAGGTGTCTCAGCTCAGAGCCTGAATACAGCTCTGTGTCTACCTCGCCCGCCCTCGCCGTCTCTCTCACCCTCAGCCTCCGGGAAAAAGAGATATTCAATAACAGAACAGCACAAAGATGCAAGAAAGGTGTGTGTGTGTGTGTGTGTGCTAGAGACAAATTCTAAGTAGTTACTGAATAATTAATAGTAGATACTAAATAATCTGTAGCAGATATTTCAAGATTCATATCGGATGCTAATTATCTCATAGCAGATGTAGAATAATGAATAATTAGTTACATACACTGAATATACATACTGAATATGTTTTAATCGATACTGGAAAACTCATAAAGGATACTAAATTATTCATAGTAGATACTGAATAAAACATTCAAAAGGAATACCCAAAATTAATACCATACCATATAATTCCTAATGTATACTTATAGTGTATTCATAGTGGATCCTGAATACTACACACACAAACACACACACACACACACACACTCACACACACACTCACACACACACTCACACACTCACACACACTCACACACACACACACACACAGATATTAATCATATACAGTCGGAAGTGGGAGTCTAAGTGTCTGTCTGAAACATTCATCCTGAGCTACAATGGTAGGAACCAGGAATATATCATTTGTGGTCTTCTACACACACAGACACACACACAGACACACACATACACAGACACACACATCACAGTCTGGAATGCTGGAATGTGCCTCTGACAGTTGTAAATTAGACGTCTATCCATCTGTAATACGGCCTTCCACCACCCATCTCACTCTCTCTCTCTCCTTCTCTTTCTGTCTCTTTCTCTGTGTCTCTCTCTCTCACTGTCTCTTTTCTTGTTGTGTGTCTCTCTTACTGTATGTCTCTCTCTCTCACTGTCTCTTTCTCACGGTCTCTCTCTCTCTCTGTGTGCTGCTGTCTTTTTCATGCTATCTCTCTCTTGCTGTCTCTCTCTCTCGCTGTCTCATTCTGTCTTTTTCTTGCTGTGTCTCTCTTGCTGTCTCTGTCTCTCTCTCTCTCTGTATCTCACTTTCTCTCTCTCTCTCTCTCTCTCTCTCTCTCTCTCTCTTTCTCTGAATAAATCTGAACAGAAGCTCCTGGTCTTTAGAGAGTGAATTCTGAAGACTCTGAGGTCCTCCCGCTATCCTGACCCGCTGGAGGTGGGTAGGTATTATAGCTCTTCATCTAACCAGAGGAAGCTGTCAGGACGCCCCACACGCCAATCACTCAACATCCCACCTCCACTCTGACAGGCATTTCCTGCTGGGGCTGAAAGGACTGCACTGCGATGAATAGCGTAGATCACCTTTAGCTCCACAGCCAGCCCTGAACCATCTGAAACATCTCAGCTCTATGAACTCGCTCTCACTGACCTTGGCCACCAAAATCTGAAAAACTCTTAAAATATCTGAGATGTTCTACTGTATAGATACACTCATCAACAAAAAGATAACTGCACCTAGAAGGGAGTATGTGTAATGTATGTGTAATGCATGTATAAGTTGTGTTAATTAATCCCATGAAACTTAAATATTCTCACACAGTTCCGGCAGATTGTGTGATAGAAGTGGAGTGTTTTTAGCATGTCTAATAGCATCCCAAACATTTTCAATTGAGGATAGGTCTGGTGAAATGGCTGACCATGGCATTTGTGTTTTCAAGGCAAGTTCTTGAGACAGCAGCAGTATGTGGACATGCATTGTCCTTTTGGAATAATGCACCAGAGTGTGAATTCAGAAAAGGTTGCCCAACCTTAGCTTGGAACTAAGAGGTCTTCCATACCTCAATATTTCAATCCTGTAAACTAATTACATAACTTTTTAATAATGAGGGTATATAATACATACATACTGTGTATATTACCCCCCAGTATTGTGTTGCTGCTGTTGTTGCAGAACTGTGTTGCTGCTTCAACCAATACTTTTGAGATGAGTGGTTGAGGTGATCATCCTGTATCCTGACCGCACTAATGCTTTGTTCCCAAATGCTACAATCTATATATAATGGCTGAATCTATAAGTATCTACCTACCTGCCTGTCTATATATACAGGGGTTGGACAATAAAACTGAAACACCTGGTTTTAGACCACAATAAATTATTGTCCCGACAGACAGTTCTGGTGGAAACAGGAGAGTTGAGGTGCACATTGAATTCTACCGTGATTTGAGCAGCCGTGGTTTTATGTTTTTTTGGATACAATCCAGGTTAGCACCCGAACATCCCTTTCAGACAGCTTCCTCTTGTGTCCACAGTTAATCCTGTTGGATGTGGTTCGTCCTTCTTGGTGGTATGCTGACATTACCCTGGATACCGTGGCTCTTGATACATCAGAAAGACTTGCTGTATATAGCTCCCTCATTGGAACAGTGAGGCAGATACCCTTTATTTTTTGCTGTAGACTGTTTTTGCTGTAGGGCTTGACATTAAAAGAAGAAAATGAGACAAAAGATCAACAGTTCAGCTTTTATTTTCAGGTATTTACTGATACATGTGACTGTCAGGTGTCAGATGTTATGATATCCAGGTGTGTCCTGATACACTGACTGCTCTCTCTCTCTCTCTCTCTCTCTCTGTCTGTCTCTGTGTCTATGGGTAAAAAACAAGCAATTGTGAAGCTGAGAGAAGATGACAGAAACATTGTAAGTGCTTGTGAACTTTGTGAAGACCTTTACATTATATAAATGCAATGCTACATAATAAATCATCATTATAGTTATGGAATAAATTACAGTTACATTCACTTTACACTAATAATGGAATAGTATTTAGAACTAAAGATTATGATAATAACATGAATGTGATAAAAACATGCACACACCCCCACCCCCACACACATGCACACACACACACGCACGCACGCACGCACACACACACACACACACACACACACACACACACTTCCCCTCCAAACGCTACACTCATGGGACTGCAGCCCCCCTTTGGGAGCACTATCAATATGAAAGAGAGGAGGAAGGAAGTTTTTGAGGAGGAGGTGAAGAGACAGAGCCATGCTGGCCTGTGATGGGTTAAGTGTGAACAGGAGTGTGTGTGTCTGTGTGTGTGTGCGCTCTTTTAGCCCCCTACATCTCTCTCTTTCACCTCTCAGGCTGATCTCATTCATCCTGCCCCACTGTAATCTAATCACAAACTAACTGGATTTATCTGCCGTCGTTTCACATTCAAACACACATCACACACACACCTGCCCCCTGCCACAGAGATGGATGGCGGCTACAGGGTGACTTTCAATCGAAGATATCGATCAGAGTGTCGGCTAATGTAGAATTAAAGATCTAACTCTCTGTTTATTTATTTATTTAACTCTCTCTATGTATAGTAGTGTTTAGAAGTTTACGTACACTTATGGCAATGATGTTTAAAAAATATCTTAAGATCATGATCTTTTTTACACATGTTGTAAATATCTCTACAGAATACACACAGAGGGTCTCAGAGTGGTCCACTTGCTGCCAGGATCACCTGTTTAAATTGTGGGTCATGCTGCTAGCCATCAGCAGCTGGAGTCTGAGAGGGCATATGCTGGTTAGCACAGACAGGGATCTGAAACTTTCCTCTGAGTGCACTGCCAACCTAATGATGCTGCCATTGAGTTTGAAAACTACGGAACTAAGAAAATAAAAATACTTAAAGAAATGAGTGTCAGTCAATCTGGAACATTTTAAGAACTTTGACAGTATCCTCAAGTGCAGTAGCAAAGCCTATCAAAAACATTATGATGAAACTGGCTCTCATCAGGACCACCCCAAGAAAGGAAAAGCAAGACTTGGCTCTCTTCCACAGAATAAGTTCATCAAAGTTACCAGCCATTAGCTGAGGCATGTGCTATTCCTTATCCCCCTAGTGTTGGGGCATGGGGGATAGAAGAAGCTTTTATGAATGGTGATTGAATTATTGGGCTCCTAAAGCGGGGAGAAAATAGGATAAAATTTGAAATACCTCTTGGTCTTTTTCTTGGTTGTTAATTCTTATTTGGGTAAGAATTGGTTGAATTCAGCATTTCAGCTTTTGTTTACAGCTATTTACATATGGATCTGATACACAGTTAAAAAACAGATTGCACCTTCTGTCTGAACACCCATTTTTCTTGTCAGCAAAGATATTGGAAGATGTGACCGTCAGGTGTCAGATGTTATGTTGCCCAACTGTGTCCTGATACACTGACTATTCAAGCAATAAATAACGCTGAATGTCTGAACGCTCAGTTTTAGATTTGGGTGAGGACTGTTCATTTATAGTTAAAAGAGTAACCAGAGAGCTGTCTACACATAAAAAAACAAGCAACTGTGATGCTGAAAGAAGATGGAAGTCATTGCTTAAATATTGGTCACAGCCAGCATAACCATTTGGAACGTCCTGAAGAAGAAAGTCGTCGCTGGTGTATTAAGCAACACACGTCGAACAGGTAGATCAAGGAAAACCACAGCAGTTGATCACAGAAACATTTCAAGAACTTTAAAAGTACCCTCAAGTGCAGTCACAAAGCCCATCAAAAACATGATGGTGAAACTGGCTCTCATCAGGACCACTCCAGGAAAGAAAGAGCAAGAGATTCCTCTGTTGCACAGGATAAGTTGATCAGAGTTGCTATCAATCTATCTGTCTGTCTGTCTGTCTTATACCTAATCCTACTGTTATATTGTGCCTGATGATGCTGTAAGTCGTGTGATTTTCTGCTCGGTCAGTTTCACTGCAGTATTTAATAAAGTCTTTAGCTTTGTTTGCTCATATTAATCACATTCAGATTAGCAGACTAGCTAGCAGTGCTGATGAATGAATCTTGTCTCGTCTTTTCAATTAAAGACACGATTGCTTCTTACTTATTTTGAGTTCAGCTTAATGCGAGGGACTTCATTCAAATTTAATGTGATTGGATTTATTTCTACCAGTCAAGTGCATGGCTGTTTTTTTCTTCTGGACTCAGAGTTAGCATTTAGCAATCAATCAAAAGTCTTTTACAGTCAGGCAAGAAGCCTAATGCATATCCATTAGACCTTGCCTTGGTGTTCTGAAGTTGAAGTTGGGTGAATAGTAAAGACACACAGGAGCCACCATGGCACCATGGCAAAATGCTAAAAGATAACGAGGGATATCAGCTCTTAATGTTGTAACTGATCAATGTTAGCTGTCAGTTAGAATTCTTCTCAGCAGAATTGTTAAGTTCTATTGAATTTGTCTAAGAACGTCCAGCAGGGTTAAGGTCAGAATTTTGTTAAGATATTCTGCGTTATCCATTTTCCCAAATTGTGTTTAGGTTTTAGTTTCAAGCTGATGGTTTAAAAAATTCCTATTTAGTCCTCTTCTTCAGTGTTCTGTTGGTACCAGTTCCACAGCATGATGCACCCACAACCATGATTAACAGATGCTATAGTATTCTTTAAGTAGAAGGCATCACCTTTTTCTGGCCCAGACAATCTTTACTTCATCTGCCCATAAAACTCATTTAGCTGCAAACTTTGGTTAAAGGTGTTGATTTTAGAGCATTCTTTCACGTTCCTTGTGTATTGGTGTGGGTAGGGGCCCAGTGATATTGAGAGTGTACAGGGCCCAGAATTTGCTGCTACACCCCTGCTGGCATCACAATCACTCCTGCAGATAAACAGCTGGAAAGTATGATACACAATACTGTGACTTTCATACCGTTCTTAAGTGTACAAACAGGTGGTATACAGTGAATAGCTCTATTGGAGCAATGTTTTAATCCATATTATGGCAATATTATAGCACTTTACTTTGAGAAATGAAGGTCGGTGAACCCGAAAAAGTGTCCTCAAGTGCAGTCGCAAAGACCATTGGAAATGTTATGATGATGAAACTGGCTCTCATCAGGACTGCCAGAGGAAAGGATATAATCATCAGAGTTATCAGTCTCAGAAATCGCAAGTTAACAGCTCCCCAGATAAGAGCCACTAAATGCTTCTTCACAGAGTATTTTGGTTTGTTTAAGACTTTTAAGTTACTACATGATTCCTCAAGCCCAATTTATACTTCTGCATTGAACCTACACCGTAGCCTATGCCTTGCCACAAACTCTACGCCATGGAGGCGAAGCAGGCAGTGAGAAGCAGCAGTCGGAGAATAAAGCCAGAAAAGCTAATTCAGATGGTGCGCACCAGAAAAAAGAGAATAAAATACTACCTTTAAAAAACATACTAACAGTAATGTAACCGAGCGGTGTTATTTGGAGGTAGTCCACTTTACTCCACCTGATCAGGATCAACTCCTCAGCAAGAAAAAAAAAACTCCTGTGCTCGCAGGCGTGCTCTCATTACTCCCAAAACAACCCTGCCTCAAAAATAAGGCAACCCCCAGGGGAAAAAAAAACATTGGCAGCTATTAAATAAAAGCTGATATTCTGGCCAAGTTCAGCAAACAATTTTCCATATTTTGTACGATTTGTCATTTATGTAGTTATCATGACAGGCAGGCCTAAATCTAATATAAATTTATTTATTTAATACAAATAAAATCTAACAGAACAAATATAACATTTTGAAACAAAGTTAACTTACATATTCATATTAATAGACTCAATAATTTAAATTATTGACGGTGTTTACAACTACTATGCTTCTTCAGTGAACAGGATATGGCATTGAATCATAACACAAGTTAAAAATGGCGACGATCCGGACCTTGACCTGGCGAAAGTTTCTCTAACTGGACCGTACTGAATTCTAATTAAATACCCCTGCTCTACGCCATAGCTTGAAGCGCACCTTCTTGGAAATGTAACTATGCATCGCATGATTGTCGGTGTCAGTCCTTGTGCTCCCGCCCCCACATTCACGCCTTCATGATTTAAACTGCAGAGCGTCGTGGAGGTGCTGATATGCACACGCATGCAGAAGTATAAATGCATTTAAACGCATAGCACACTCTCGCAGGATACGCATAGACTACAGCAAAGCTTTGACGCAGAAGTATACATTGGCCTTTATGTGTTCAGTATTCCTTTACAAATTAGGAATGAGAAGATGTGTCCAGACTTTTTACTGGAACTATATATTCAACATTAGTAACTGCAAACTTTCATCAATATTTTACTGTCAAAGATGTTTAATGTAGTAGCATCAACTTGACTAACTGGCTCTTTGTATAGGTGGGCACTACCAGGACCAGTTAGCATGTTTAGCAGAACGTACTTAAGGACATGCTAACCATTCCCACTTGGATTGAAGCGTGTCAGATGTTACTTCGTTTTGAGGCATAAATAATTAAAAACTACTGTGGACACGTTCTCCTCCATCTCCTCCGAGATGTCCAGAGACCTCAGAACGACGGCACTTCAAAAAGCTCTGCTAACTCTGTCAGTTCTTTCAGAAATCGGCTCAAAGAACCTGAAGAACAATCAGCCAGGGGAGACATTCCTCTCTCAAAGAGAAAACACCCAAGGGGGGCGGCCGGGGAGTCCTGCTGGACACGCACTCATTCAACACCATCCCTCCCTCCCTCTCTCTCTCTCTCTCTCTCTCTCTGCTTCTCTTCTTCTCTCTCTCCATCTGTCTCCCTTCCTGTGCTAGGAACAAAGGCCTATAGCTAACAGAACAGAAGAAGAGAGTAACCCACACTGCTAACGGCCGCTAGCCAGTGTGTTGTGACAGGTTTGGCTTTCAAGCTCAATGTCAGCATCGGTCTGTATGATTTATGGCGGCCTGCTCGGGACGCGAAACATGACCACCAGCGGCTAATTAGCTTAGCGTCATCCGCTGGGAGCCTAGCGCGGCAGCAGGGCAAGACTGGGCCGGTGCTGCGGCGAATGAGGCGGGGGGATTCCCAGAGCACCATCCATTCTCACAGTCAAGCTGTCAATCAAACCCGGCGGGGGGTATGGAGGGCGGAGTATTATCAATTGAGGGTGGAGCAAAGGAAACACTGAGGGTGCAGAAACCTCCAGTGGTCCAATTCAGAATGACTGACAGCTTCACTGTGGGGAATAGTTTTGGGTGGGGAATGGGTGGATTTGAGTGAGGTGTGTGTGTGTGTGTGTGTTATTTTGTGTGTGTGTGTGTGTATGTGAGTGTGTGTGAGTGTGAGTGTGTGTGCCCCAGTGGCACTCTTAACATGTGATACACACCTGTCAGTCTTTGAAACAATGACCAGCAGGATACTCCCTCTCTATTTCTCACACACACACACACACACTCTCTCTATAAGCCTATACACCTGCTCATTCCTGACAAAGCATCTAAAACATCCAAATTACCAAGTTTATAAAACCATCTACAGCTTGTCTTTAATCAGACCCCTGATCAAATAATAACTCATCATCATATGTTCCCTATTTTTTAGCTCTATTTTAGTGATCTATAGACAAGCAATCAATACTGCGCTATGCTGCTTGGTTTTAGTGCGTGTCAGTGTGTCTTTGCTATCGTAACGATGGGAAAAGTACACCTTGCTCTCCTCGCTTTTATCTTATTATTATCTTATAATTATCTTATCTTATCAAATCATGGATCTGTTTTATATAATTAATTCTGATTGAAAATTTTTGCTAAAAAAGATTTCATTTCACATTAATTATAGCAGAATATGTTTCTGGACATGATTTTTAGTAAAGCTTCATGCTGAATATTAATTTTACAACATTTATTCTGGATATAATTGCTATAGAACTGTATCCTGCATATTATTTATTATAATGTAATACATAGACTAATTATATAGATAATATTACGATTATTTAAACCTGGGTTGTTCTCAGTATTACTTTTATTGTCCTCTATATTAATTGTAATATCATTTATTCCTAGATATTTAGTGTTAGACAAAATGATATAAGTATTTTGTAATCTAGAGATTTATTGTATTTTAATGTCTGAATTGTTTAAATCTGAATTATTTTTTTATAAAAAAATTTTTTTGCTAGATATTAATGCTGGATGTTAATAATTATGCTGGATAATAATAATAATCTACAAGGCTATTTTATGCAATTTTAAACGTAACATTACTTTGGATATTTTTTTATATATTTGGATTACATGTTAGATATCTATTGTATTATATATTTATACTTTATTAAAAATGTAACTAATTAACTGATTTCTAAATAATTAGAATAGGTTCTAGACATTCATTTTACAATAATGTAGAACTTTATTGTGAATGTAAATATATATTAATTTTATTAGAACTATCAGAGTTTCTGTACAGGGTAATATAGCTTTTATAGGACTTTTTAAAGTTTAATAAAAAGTTTAATAAGTTTGTGCAGAACCCACTGATGAATTCTTCATGTGTTTACACGTTTTAATGTTTTTATTAAGTTTGTTAAGTTTTATTAAGTTTTAATATTGATTGAGTTCAAAAGCATTTTTTCCCTCCTGAGATTCAGCTGGCAAAACTGGAAACAATTATCTAAATAAAGAGACGACAACCAACTAAGAGCCAGCATGTGACTGTAATAACTCACACCATGAAACACACACACACACACACACACACTCACAATTAAAGTGTTTCTCTGACCCGGTAGAATCCTGTACTGGTCAGCAGAACCGTCTCATCAATCTTATCCTTTAATACGGTCACCTTTTCACCTTTCACCCTGCCCACCCTGACCCCCGTCCCTGTCCCACTGCAGGCCTGAACAACAGGTATCCCACCATCATCAAATCCCAGTTCCCTCCATCAGCGTTTTCCAGCATGACTGGGATTCTCCGAGACAGCACCCAGCACCCCAGCTCTTCACCCAGCCAATAAAAACCCACTAAGCACTTTCTCCACAGGGTCCTCATTTCACACACATTAGTCTGAACCCCAGCTGAAGGACCCCCTCTGGGTGAGGGGGTGGTCCTCACAGCGGGGTCCGCAGCTTCAGAGTTCATTACAGCCTGAGTCTGAGAGGGGCATAAAAGAACAGGTCCAATCAGCAAAACAAAGATTTACCAGTGCAGATACAATTAAACTATTAAAATGCCAGTCATAGTAATACTGCACGATTTCTAAATTCCTAAATATATCTGTGTCTCTGACTGTAATTAAAGCTATGTTTCTCCTTGTAAATGTACCTGTGGCTGAACCTGTAAATATATCTGTGTCTCTGTCTGTAAATGTACTTGTCTCTACCTGTAAATGTACCTGTGTCTGAACCTGTAAATGTACCTGTGTCTCTGTCTGTACATGTAGCTGTGTCTCTACCTGTAAATGTACCTAAATATATTTGTGTCTCTGTTTGTACATGTACCTGTGTCTCTACCTGTAAATATACCTGTGTCTCTACCTGTAAATATACCTGTGTCTCTACCTGTAAATGTATCCATGTCTCTACCTGTAAATGTACCTGTCTCTGCCTGTGCATGTACCTGTCTCCACCTTTAAATGTACCTGTGGCTCTACCTGTACATGTAGCTGTGTCTGAACCTGTAAATATACCTGTCTCTACCTGCAAATGTATTTGTAGTTTTACCTGTAAATGTACCTGTGTCTCTACATGTAAATGGACCTGTGTCTCTGTCTGTACATGTAGCTTTGTCTCTACATGTAAATGTACCTGTGTCTGAACCTGTAAATATACCTGTGTCTGAAACTGTAAATGCACCTGTGTCTGAACCTGTAAATATATGTGTTTTAGTTTGTACATGTAGCTGTGTCTCTACCTGTAAATATGCCTGTGTCTCTGCCAGTAAATATACCTGTGTCTCTTACTGTAAATATATTTGTGTCTCTGTTTGTACATGTAGCTGTGTCTAAACCTGTAAATGTACCTGTGTCTGAACCTATAAATATACCTGTGTCTCTACCTGTAAATTTACCTGTATCTATCTGTAAATGTAACTGCGTATGTACCTGTAAATCTACCTGTCTTTGTACTTGTAAATGTACCTGTGTCTGAACCTGTAAATGTATCTCTGTCTGTAAACATAGTGGTAATAGTTGTGTCTGTATCTCTAAATGTACTTGTATCTCTGTTTTTAAATGTATGTGTGGTATTACCTGTAAATGTACCCGTGTTTTCAGCTAACTTAAGTTCTATTGTTCCTGTGGTTCTACCTGTAAGTGTACCCTTGCCTCTACTGTTGGGTCTTCACCTATACCCATGTTTCTACCCCTACTGGTGTCTTTTTCTCAGCCCTAGGTCTGCTTCTTCTACCTGTGTCTACACATCCCCAAATCTCTACCTGAACCTGTAGCTGTGTCTTTGCCCACAGGTGTCTGTGTCTTGTACCTGTATATATGTCTCCACCCCTACTTGTGTCTTTTCCTCTACCCTACGCCTGTTTCTTCTACCTCTACTTGTGTCTACATGTCCCCAAATCTCTACCTGTACCTGCGGTTTTACCTGTAAAGGAACCTTTGCCTCTAACCGTGCCTGTGTTTTGTGCTTGTCTTTTCCACTATGCTTCTACTCCTACTTAACTATTTACCTGTATCTATATATATGCCTTGTATAACTCTATATTTCTGCATAACTATGCACTAAAACATTATCAGTCCTAAACATAGATAAAGAAAACCCGGTTAAAAGAATGAAGACAAACATGTTATACTTGGAAATTTATTTAGCTGGAAAAGGTAACAAAACCATCTTTAAGGAGTTTAGACTCTTGGCTCAATCCCCAGTCAGACAGATTACATTGTGCAAAGGGAGAAAATTCAAGACCATTGTATTCTCTCCAAGAGTGTTCGACCAACAAAGATCACTTCATAAGCAAGTCGTGTAATAGCCAACAAGGTCACAAGGGTAACTTCTTTCAGGGTAACTTCTAAGCAACTGAAGGCCTCTCTCACATTGGCTTATGTTAATTTTTATGAGTCCACCATCAGGAGAACACTGAACAACAATGGTGTGTATGGAAGGGTTGCAAGGAGAAAGACAGAGATCATATGGACAAAGACAATGGAAGAATGTTTGGTCGACGGATGAGACCAAAATACAACTTCTTGGTTTAAATGAAATGTTATTTTTGTTTAAAAAAGATAAACATTGCATTCCAGCATACGTTATCCCAACTGTTAAACATGGTGGTGGTAGTATCATAGTTTGGGCCTGTTTTGCTGCACCTCAGCCTGGACGGCTTGCCTTCATTGATGAAACAATGAATTCTGAATCATATCTGAGAATTCTAAAGGAAAATGTCGGGACATCTGTCCATGAACTGATCTTAAGAGAAGGTGGGTCATGCAGCAAGACAACGACCTGAAGCAATCAAATCGTTCTACCAAAGAATGGTTCAAGAAAAAATTAAGAAGTTAATGTTTTGGAACGGCCAAATCAAAGTTTAGACTTTAATCCAATGGAAATGTTGTGGATGAACCTGAAGTGAGCAGTTAATGTGTGGAAACACACCAACATTCCAGAGTTGAAGTTGTTCTGCATGGAGGTATGGTTTAAAGTTCCTTTTAAGTTGGTGTGCAGGACTGATCAACAATTATGGGAAACATTGCAGTTAGTTGCAGTTATTATTGTAAAGGGGGAAAATCACACCAGATACTACAAGCAAAGGTCCACATACTTTTACCATTCAAAGTTAAGTAATATTTGATTTTTTTATCTTAATAAATAAATTATAAAATATAATGTTTTTGTCTCATCTGTTTAGCTGGGTTCTCTTTATCTACTTTTAGGACTGATGATGTTTTAGGTCGAATTAATGCAGAAACATACAGGAGTTGGACAATTAAGCTGAAACACCTGTCATTTTAGTGTGGGAGGTTTCATGGCTAAATTGGAGCAGCCTGGTGGCCAATCTTCATTGATTGCACATTGCACCAGTAAGAGCAGAGTGTGAAGGTTCAATTAGCAGGGTAAGAGCACAGTTTTGCTCAAATTATTGCAATGCACACAACATTATGGGTGACATACCAGAGTTCAAAAGAGGACAAACTGTTGGTGCACAAGTCTTTGTGAAGTATCAAGAGCCACAGTATCCGGGTAATGTCAGCATATCACCAATAAGGACGAACCACATCCAACAGGATTAACTGTGGACACAAGAGGAAGCTGTCTAAAAGGGATGTTCGGGTGCTAAACCGGATTGTATCCAAAAAAAAACATAAAACCATGGCTGCTCAAATCACAGCAGAATTCAATGTGCACCTCAACTCAATTCAAGTTTCACCAGAACTGTCCGTCGGGACAATAAATTATTGTGGTTTAAAACCAGGTGTTTCAGTTTCATTGTCCAACCCCTGTAAAAAATTATAAAGGTTTCACAAACATTCAAGCACTACTGTACCTGAATCTCTACCTTTACTGACATTTCTACTTGTTCTGGCTGATTTTTGGCATTTGGCTCATGTATGGCCGCTCCAGAATGAATCACATTCTACAGTAAATGCTTTTCTTTGGAGATACAACCTGCGTTTGCACAACTGAACACCTGTGTCAGCGATGGTTACACTTTAAAGTAGCTGAACTCACTAATTAGAAGGTGTGTCTGGAGACATATAGTGTAAATGTACCTGTTCCTGTGTTTTTAGCTTTACCTGTGTCTCTACCTGCACCTACGCCGCGCTGTCTCTGTCGTCGTCTCTGACTGTCTAACCCTTCTGCTCCCCTTTACACCACAGACTTTAATTACACTAATTACAAGCAATTACGCCACACTTCTACCTGCCCCGAGGCCTGTTTCTCTTTCTCTCAGCTACGCACATCTCAGAGGCCTTCAGTGGAAAAATCAGCAAAATTCCCTTTCATACACGCCGCCCGTGGTGCGAAGCTGCGGCTTCGTGACCTTCTAGAGAACAGAAGATAACAGCAGGCCATCGCCGGGAGCCAGGATTTCCACCCGACAGCCGTCAGAGAGTGTTTGTGGAAGATTTGAATAGGAAGCTTATTTAAACGAGTGATGCTATTAGGAGTGTTTTTTTTTTTTAAAGGGGTGAGGCATCTACGTATGTTCACACCATGATGAAAACAGTCCCTGTTACACTACTGACAGCCTAAATCATCACTTTTATCATAACCATTAGTTAGTTAGTGTTTCTGTTTCAAATAAAAGCTTTCTGCATATTTTATTATTATTACTGTTATTATTTCAAGGATTATTTACAGGGGTTGGACAATGAAACTGAAACACTTGTCATTTTAGTGTGGGAGGTTTCATGGCTAAATTGGACCAGCCTGGTGGCTAAATTTCATTAATTGCACATTGCACCAGTAAGAGCAGAGTGTAAAGGTTCAATTAGCAGGGTAAGAGCACAGTTTTACTCAAAACATTGCAATGCACACAGCATTATGGGTGACATACCAGAGTTCAAAAGAGGACAATTTGTAGATGCACGTCTTGCTGGCGCATCTGTGACCAAGACAGCAAGTCTTGATCACATCCAACAGGATTAACTGTGGACGCTGTAAGAGGAAGCTGTCTGAAAGGGATGTTCCAGTGCTAACCTGGATTGTATCCAAAAAACATAAAACCACGGCTGCTCAAATCACGGCAGAATTCAATGTGCACCTCAACTCTCCTGTTTCCACCAGAACTGTCCGTCGGGACAGTAATTTATTGTGGCCTAAAACCAGGTGTTTCAGTTTCGTTGTCCAACCCCTGTGCATTTGAAATCAGTACAGTAAAGATGATTTTTAGATATGTTGAGGATTACTAAGCATGTAATTTAATCATTAGTAAAATTATGAAAATACTGTACCTTTGGCAAGCTGCACAACAGGGTGGACAATGATAGGATAGACAATTTTAATAAAAAATTGCATTTGATAAAAACAAGACTGACATGTTCATGATGATCTTATTCTGTTTCAAAGATACATTTAGATTTTAATTACCGTATGCTTCACACTATTAGGTGCACCGGATCATAATGTGCATTTTATGTGACACTAGTAACTAGTAGTAGGAACAGGGGTGTTGCCATGTTTTTCTTCTAATTCAGCAGCTCTCACCACCAGGTAATTATAAAAATAAAATAAAAAACATTTCAGAAGAGTCAGACAAGAAAAATGAGCACTGGATTTAAATCCACACAGATTTTTTTCCCTGAAAACTGTTTATTTGGGTGAGTAAAACACTTCTGTTTATTTACACTAAGCTTAGATTTCCAGATTTCCACTAAAGCTGGAGCATTAGCAGGCGGATACTAATACTTACCTCTGAATGGCCAAAGAGCTAGCGCTTATTGCAATTAGCAGCTAATGCTGCTCCAGCAGTGCTAGCCAGGGTTAGCAGCAGCAGGCTACAGGCAGATCATGCTTACGTGTGAACGGTCAATGCTAATACTGCTAATGCTAATACTGCTGGAGAACTAAGCTGAAACTCCTGTATAACTCTGTACTTCAGTGGAGATGCTTTACCGCTCCTTACAACTTGACTGGTAAAATTCATGCATTAGGTGCACCGGATTATAAGGCACACTATAGATTTTTGTGAAAATTACAGATTTTAAGTTCGTCTTATAATAAGAAAAGGGCATCATATACTCAGGCTTGTGTGGAATTCCTACTAAAATGTTGTGAAAAGTTCTGTAACTGCTACATTTTACACATGCTGCTAGAATCTAGGTTAAGTGGATACAAGTTGATGAATAATTATTTTAGTAAACCAAGAAAATTGTCTGAGCAATTGACTGATTTTAACCAATAATGCCTTGCTATAGAGGCAGGCCCGTAGCCATCCCCCCCAACCCCCCCTCAGCCACCCCAATCCCCAGCCCATCCCCCCCCCCCCCCCCCCCCCGCCTGCCCCCAGAGTAGTGACGAGTAAGAAAAATTGTTTCTCTTTACACATTTTGTTCAGACTGTTTTACACCAATCCAGTAGGTGGCGGCAATTCCCCCGTTTCTGTTCTTAGCTTGTGGAAAGAATAAGAATCAGGGGAAAGTTACTTGACAAAATGGTTAAAAAAGAAGACAAGGAGCGAAAACGGCAGTAACATTGTCCCAAAATATTGGTGACTTGTTAAAAAAAAAAGGCCCAAAATCGGTAAGCTGCTGAGTGCAGGGCTTCTATTTCTTTACAACTCCCCTGCGTTTAAAGTGCCGAGCTCGGCTTAGCCCAATAGTATATTGTACATGTAACACCGGATTATTACTGTTATTATTGTGATAACTCTAAAGTCTGGATTTTAGTTGATTTTTAAGAAATGTAGGTTAAGTGACAATAACATTCAGTCACTCACTCTGCAATGCTGACGATCAAGCTAGGGTGTATTTTACTCTCAACATGCCTGTTGCTCCTAAGGCCATATATAAAATACAGTATAGAGGTGTAAAAAGGGGGTTAACCTCTTAACACGCCCTAGCCCGCCGGCGGGCCAGAAAAATATCATATTTAATATCTGCCTGTGTTTATGAATACTTATAGGTTCAATATAGATACCCAATATGGCATTTTAAAGCTTTTCAGTTATCTAGCCTATTTAACCGTATCTCCTTTCAGAAAATAAACATTTAGGGCGAAATATGCCTAGTTTATGAAAGTTATGAAATATTATTTTCATATTTGCGTTTTTCGTACGTCCATATTTGGTCGAATGCGGACATGTTATACACCATTCGAACCGTCTGCCTCTCCGGATTACGGAACTGTGTTTAGAGTTTAAATCTGCTTGTGTTTCGCTTTGTGTTTACCTCAGGACACTCGAGACACACACCCAACCCCCTCCAGCGCTTCCCCCACACTCTTACCTTCAAAACGCCTCCAAACTTAAGAAAATCCATCAATCCAGTCACCAGTGCTTGAAATAATTTGAGGCAGAAAAAAAATAATATCAACTTTAACGCGTTATTAAAAGCGGATTATTGGTCGCTCCACGAATCCACGCATATCTAATGAATCAGCAGACCCTCACAGACCAAACGGTATGCAAATGAGCTCTGTCAGCCAATCAGGCGCCGAGTTCAGCGAGCTGAAGGGAGGGGGGGGTCAACGAAGTCCCAGCACAGTTGTAGGAAGATTTGAATAAGACAGAACACTTCAATTTATATTATTATTAATTCATGTTTAAGTTTTAATGACAATACCGATAGTGTTCCTAATGAAGTAATTCTTATCTATTTATGTCAATAGTAGAGACAATAAAGGACAGCAACATCAGAGACAGACAATGGAGGGCAGCAACAGAGACAATGGAACAAAGCAACAGACAACTGAGGTGAGCAACAGAGACAGACAATGAAGTCACATCACAGATGTAGGACGTTTGAGTAACACTTACATTTATATCAAATTTATGTTAACAGTGGGGAGCAACAGATGAAGAAATAAGGACAACAACAACAGATTCACAACAAACTTATAATGAATAAAATATGTCTAAATTAAAAGGTTTGAAGTGTGCTCGTGTATTTAGGGGGCATTGGAGTAGAGAGCCAAATGAAGTCCACTTTTGGGGGAAAAAGATCCCCCCCCATCACAATGCTGGCTACGGGCCTGAGAGGGTGTGTGAAAGATTACTTATTATTTGCAATATTTGTATTATTATTATAGACCAAAGAAGAAAAAATATTTTTTAATATCCTTGATTTTGGAACAATCAATAAAATAGCAGGTGTCTCAACACTTTTCTCCATACAATGTAGCTCAAAATACATCATGTAATTATGTAGTCAAAGAAATGATTATGTATTATATTGTGTTGTAAATATGACAGAGGCCTATGAAGCCCACAATCCCACTTTAGCACATCTCGGTATACCAACAGTAATTGAATGGATCACCCATTCAATATTCCCAGTTTCCGTTCTTTTTCCTAATGTGAGGGAATATCTGAAACTGAGGCCTAATAACTTCAACAATGCCCCCCCACCCCTAAATGGCTGCTCTATTGTTTTGTCTGAGTCGATACAATAGAGTTAATTCATTAGGTGAAGGCAGGAGTGACGCAAGGTGATGTTTGTGGTGAAACAAACTCCAGCAGGAGTAGCAGAAACACTCTGGGGTATTTAAAAGTTCAGGAATCTTCTGGAAGACGTGAGCGAGCATGCTGGGGTTCCTTTGGGAAACACACACACACACACACACACACACACACACAAAACATTACCTGCCTGAACTGAACAGTGCAGACAGTGACAGTCATAAGTTTGAAAACACCAACTGAAGTGATGTTTATTTTTACATTTTTACCTTATCTTTTATTTCAGAATAACAGTGAAGAAAGGGTTACGGTCGTCTCCACCTACAAAAATAATGGAAAGAAAATAACGACTGTCTAATGTGTGGAATGACCAACAGCCATGATTGTGGACATTCCTGGAGCAGTGATGCCCTCCATGAGCCATGAGTCCTGTTAGTGTCAGCACCATTGGCAGACGGCTGCAGCAATGTTTTTATTTTTTTCCTTATATTGTAAATGAATAGTGAATTCATCCAGACAATGAAGGAACACATAAGGAATCAGGTAGTAATTTTAAAGTGTTAAACAAACCATAATACTCTGTGAAGCTTGTGGTTTCTGATGTTGGTAACTCTAATAAAATTATCCTGTGCAACAGAGGAAACATTTGCCCTTATTTTCCTGGGGCGGTCCTGATGAGAGCCAGTTTCATCATAATATTTTTAATGGTCATTGTGACTGCACTTGACAATACTTTCAAGTTCTTGAATTTTTTTTTCAGATTGACTGACTTTCATTTCTTAAAGCATTTTTTCTTTACTTAGTTGAGTAGTTCTTGCTTCACTTAATACTTTTTAGAACTTTACTCAAATAGAGTTATTCACTTTGTACCAACTCTACCTCTTTACAACTTTACAACTGATGCTCTCAAACACATTAAGAGGCAAGGAATTCAATTAATAAACTCTTGATAAGTTCCGCACAGCTGTTAACTGAAAGCCATTCCAGGTGAATCTACCTCATAAAGCTGACTGAGAAAATCCAGCCAAGATGGGCAAAGCTGTCATCTAAGCAAGAGGTGCTTCTTTGAAGAATCTGAAATGTAAAATATATTCTGGTTTGATTAGCACTTTTTTTATTAAATCATTTTATATGTTTTTCTTTATAGTTCTCCACAATGCAGAACATCTTTATGAATGAAAAAAAAAAACACTAAATTTAAGGTGCGTCCAAACTGTTGACTGGTACTGTTTGGAAAAATGTGAACATCTCCTGTTCATAATCTTATTATATTGTGTATGTTCAAATGTTTGTGGACACTTTTTTAAATAAACATCAGTGTCGCAAAAATGGAAATTGATTTAAACAGGATGTCAAGAACCTTTTGATAAAATAATTATACTCATCGTTCTAGTATTCTGTGTACCTTTGGTCCCCACAAGGAGCTAAATACACACATTCACAACAAACACACTCACACACACACACACACACACACACACAATTTCACCTGTGAATTTCAACACAGCTGGACGCGCTGTGAGCTGTCAGCGTAATGCCTGTGTGTTGAGTAAGATGTTTGGACTCTGGGAAAGTATGACATTCATTCAAACTATTATACTATTTTGAAAACAGATTAAATATTTGTCCGCCGGGGTCTGCACGTACCTGTGTGTGCATGTGTGTGTCTGTGTACGTGGGAGTGAGCTTTTCACGTCTCTTTGGCAAGAGGAGAACATAAATAGAGAGTTTAACGTTGTGAAATAATGATCCGTATTTTAGTGTCAAGAACTAGCAGCCCTCAGGCTTCATCAGGGAGGTAAGAGGTGGAGGAGGGTTTCAGAGTTAATTGGCATAATTGATACAGTTGATTATCTGGTTATCTGGTCAAGGTGTGGTAAAAGGAGTGAAAGTATTTATATTCATTACTCTATAGGTAGAAGTATAGATACTAGGGTATAAAACAAGTTGAAGCCCTGCCTTACACGGATGGGAAATTAAAGTTTTTCACGTACAGCCATACCACTAGAGGCGCTGCAGAGCACCGTGTAGAACAGCCCCACCAAAGAAGCACAATGGCAGAGCTCACTAGCTAACACTAGCCAGTTAGCATAACAAGCTAACACACTGGAAGCTCAGCTCTGTAAAGCCAATCGCTTGTCTAGCTCTGTACTGCCTGAAGAGAAATGAGAACAGTACTTTATCTGAGGAGCTTTTGCTGCTGTTCCTCAAAAGCAGTAACTATAGTCTTGTTTAAATATATATATATATATATATATATATATATATATATATATATATATATATATATAAAAACAAGACTATAGTTATATAGTTTATAGTTATATAGTATATATATATATATATATTTAAAGGCTTGAAGGATAATTTTAATGCACACAGAATTTCTTAAAAATGTCTTTGTTAACTGGAGCAAAAAAGGGAGGTGTGGCTGATTTTAATACTGTAATGGCTTCAGGAGTAACATATTGTAAATTGATATTAAACTTGTGTCTTGTGCAATAGACCATTTAAAATATATCTTTTAAATACTTAAACATTGAGTATTTATGGTCGATTTATAGTGTATTAAAGTTGTTGCCGTATCTCTTTTTAACAGGCACGTGCAGAGGGGGTGGAGGGATTTGGAGCACCTGCCTGTTTGGCTCTTACTGCCCCAAACTGCCCTTATATAAATATAATTTATATATAATATATAAAAAATGTTGTCAGGGTTTTAATCAGTCAGGCGCACCTGTATTTTTGGCAGCTAAGCACACCAGAAATTTACCTGAACACGTAATTTCCAGACCACCATGCCTATCAGTGTATACATATTTCTAAACTCTGACAGTATTTTACTGACGCGTATGCAGGGCGTAAAAATAGGCTGTTGTGGGTGTAAGATAGCAATGAGCGCCGCAACACACATTATGCATTAGTATCCTAAGGGTTATGAGTTAGAATGAGATATTATCATAAAATCTAATCTGTAAAATGTAATCTGTACGTCTCTTAATACTTCTTTCTTATAATGTACATTTTGGATAACTTCACATCTTAAACTCAATCAGGAATCATCTGTGAAGTCTCCAGTGTTTTTCGCCTTCGTTTCTGTGTTCTGTCCAAACGTATTAATCGGGTCAGTAAAGTCACCAGCCGAGGAGTGGTACATTCGTAGCGTTCCCACGGTATGCTCAATGTTAGCATTTGGCGCAAACGCAGCAGACAAACAGCTTATTGTGCCTCTCGACTGTTTGGGTGTGTTTGGTCTGGGGGAAGGCCTGTGGTTCAGACAGAGTACAGGTTCTTCCTGCAGAGTGTTTTGGCTGGAAATGCTGTAAACCTTCTAATTCAGCCTTGTGATGCTTGTCCACACCAAAGAGCGTATCTAAAAAACAATGCAATAGATGCTAAAATATGTGTGTGTGTTTGTGAGTTTCTATCATGCCATGTCTGGGAGGAGAGTGATTCTGGATCTGTGCCATCATCACTATCTTAGTATGTAATTAGTGAAAGGTTAAAGGGTCGCGGAGGTGGAAAGAGGGGGGGTTTGTTCAGAGTGTCCTCAGTTTATGAGAGATGAAGATCAGCTGTCTTATTCTGCTCTGTAACACATAAGAGTTACACTCCTATCAGTGTCAGCATGATAATGGTATAGTATATAATTATAGTATATTTATACTATATAACATATAGTATATTTACTATGTAAATAGTAATTAAATCACAGTAAAGAAATATATTTCCATATGTACAGGTCTGGAAAAAAATAAGATACCATATATACATATATATATATATATATATATATATATATATATATATATATATATATATATATATATATATATGTATATATATATTAAAAAAAAAATATTATTGAAAAGTTACTTTATTTCAGTAATTCAGATCAAAATGTAAAACTCATATTATATAGATGAATTACAAATAATGGGATCTATTTTAAGCGTTTATTTATTTTATTGTTGATGATCATGGTTTACAGGTAGTGAAAAAACAAAAATCAGTATCTCAGAAAATATTAGAATATTATACAAGACCAATTGGTACTTTGGGCAGTGTGGGCAGTGTACCAAAGCCTGCTAGAAAATGAAATCCGCATCTTCTTAAAAGTTGTCAGCAGAGCTGTAATCATCAAAAATAAAAGAAATAAATGCAAAAAAATAGATCACTCTGTGTGTAAACCATCTATATAATAAACCATCTATATAATGTCTGTCTGTCTGTCTGCAAGGTTATAATATAGTGAGACACACTGGGCAGGGCTGGTGCAATATAGTGATTACAGGAGGGCGTCTCATTTCCGCAGGACGTCCGACAGAGGCCCTGTGTGAGCAGGTCAGTGAATGTAGATGAGCTGCAGGGTGTAAATAAAGCGTCTGCAGGGTTTCTTCATTCAGGACTTCCTCAGTCTGGAAGAAAAACAGCGCCGTCACAATCTCTAGGCCCCTAAATCCCACTTAATCACCTCAACCCTGTGCAGACAGACATGCAGGCAGACAGACAGGCAGGCAGGGTAACTGAGAGAAAGTGTTTCCTCCTCCTGTGTTTAAAGTGATGGTTAGATAGACAGCTAACAAAGCATACAGCCACCAATTAGCATAATTCAGACTGTAAACAGTGTAGACTTTCCATAAACCGAGTCCAGTTGAGTTAGATGTACTTGGCACCAGCTGTTGGAGTATAAGCTTCTAAAACCTGTTAGCTAGCTACATTAGCATCGTAGCTTTTTTAAGTACTTTGTTAAGGCATTAAAAGCAACGTAAAAGAGTACGGGGACTATAGACAGACAGACATGCTGGGCTTGTGGGTGTATATGAGAAGGATTAGTGGGACTTAAGTCCACAATAGACCTGATTAAAGCAGTCCCTAGCACACACACACACACACATACTCAGTGGCCCAGTATGGGTGTGTTTCTTTGGTCCAATTAAAAACACATTAGTGGTTTTAGCCGAACTCCTCCCTTAAAGTTACCTCATTTAGGAATCAAAATGAAAAGCTTTAAAAGTAGAGAAGTTAGGGACATTCTTCTTTAGTCATTTCATGTTTATGTCTCCTAGATTAAATTTTTTGTGCTCAGACTCTGAGCAGAAGATCACTGTGACTGTCCCACTGTACACATTTACAAATAAAGAGAGAAAGAGGCTTAATTACAGACTCACGTTTAAAAAATGTTAAAGCGTACAATATAATACATAGTGATTAAATCTGCATTTTAAAGATTTAAATTTGTTGTGTTTAGGATAGTGCGTAAGAGTGATATAAAAGGTGAAGTCTTCTTCAGATTGGTTAGGAAGATACCGCCTGTCAACTGTAAAACAAAATAAAGAAATAAAGAAACAAAAATCTCAGTGTTCTCCTACAACGATTTGTCTAAAATCGCATTATTGATATTTAGACATAGCCAGACAAACAATTGAACAAACAGTTCAGAATTTTTGCTACGATACTCTAAAGTCAGATTCAGACAGATCATGTTGTTTAATTTTTGTCGAACAGTCGAATTTGGACAGAATTTTATAAGGTTACACTCAGATGTGTTTGGCTACAGTCTAATTCAGACAGAATTCTGTAAACAACAAATGGATTTTGGTCAAAATTTGTTCGTTTACATTCAGATTCAGACATAATTTTGTTGAATGGCTACAAATTGAATTTTATCAGCTATGGTTAGATTCATACATAAATTTACTGGGCTATATAGTTAGATTCGTACAGAATATTGTTAAACTACAATCAGACAGAAATGGTGTAAGCTATAGTTGGATTCAGACAGAAATTAGTTGAGCTACTGTCAGAGAGCATGTGGGAAAACGAGGACTTAAATCTTAAAATGTTTAAAATAAAATTTCGAGTTTGCCACACAGAAATCCACAGTTTCGGATGTGGAGCACTCACTGACCAGTACTCAGGGGATGTGCTAGCATTGCAGGCTAAAGTGTATCTTTTATCGAAGGTGGTGAGCGCACTGGATGCTGGTAGCCTGATGCGCACCTCTCTGGAAGTCGCAAAACGCGGACAGCCACAGCTGTGATTGGTCCACCGGGCCTTGCGTTCCTGCCCACACATTCCTGCCTTCACAGTTTAAACTGCAGAGTGACATGGAGCTGCTAATATGCGCACGCAGAAGTATAAATGTAGGGTTGGCTCAGAAGTATGAGGATGAGGACCTGGAGTCCAGGTTTCACCGCCAGAACATCAGAACCATTGGAGTCCCAGAGGGGGAGATATTCTCGCTCTCTAGTTCTACAGGGTCTGAATTGCTGAGCATCCTGTAAAACCGTTGTAATAGAATTTCAGATTCAGACAGATTTTAGTTGAGTTGTGCTCAGATTTAGAGAAATAGAGAATCTAGACTAAACTTTATCAGGATACACTCACATTCAGACAGAATTCTGTAAAACAACAATTGGATTGGAACAGTTGGACAGAATTTTGTTACTTAAGTCAGATTTAGACATTATTTTGTTGTCAGGTTAGATGTAATACACAAATGTATTGGGCTATAGTTGGATTCATACAGAACATTGTTAGACTGCATTCAGATTCAGACAAAACTTGGTTTAGCTACAGTCAGTTTCAGACTGAATGCAGTAAAACAGCAGTTGGATACAGACAATATTGATAGACTACTGTTGTTTTTCAGACAGAATTTAAAATGTTATTGAGTTGCAGTCATTGTTCAGCTACAGCAAGATTCAAAATACATTTTGGTGGCTACATTCAGATTCATGCACAGTTGTGTTTGGCTACAATTGGATTTCAATTTGGATTTCAATTTCAATTTTTTTTACAATTTGGAACAGTTAAAGCCCAAATTATTCTAATATTTTTTAATAAGATTACATTTAGTGGAGCCAAACACATATTGTCTAAATATCTGTGGTGTAGGTGGACACTGCTGTTGAGGATAACTGTCCAGTAAGGAAGGGCGAGTGAGTGTAAACGTGTGTTTAAGCTACATGTGGGTGTCGAAGGCTCCGGCCACATAAACACCAATCAGACTCTCAGGAGATAAAGTTACAGACAGAGAGATGTTTTTGTTTGTATCTCTGCAAGTTTGGGTTCATTTACACTGGACGTGATTTGTTTCACACTCTCACAGTGCAGTTTTATAAACCTTGAACTGAATGATCATTTACACTGAGCGCACTGAGCCAAAACACAGGAACTCAAACAGTAACAGAAATAAACAGTATCAGATATCGCCCATTCAGATTAACTAACCTGTGTATGTCTGAAAGAGGACATAGCCTTGTTGTCCCACACAGTAAAAAATATTTCACCAATATTTTTGCAGCATTATTACTGTACAATAATCTAATTCTTACAGTAGAACCTGTATACAACATATTACTGTAGTTATGCAAAGCATGATGGTTAAAATAAAAAAAAATACGTTTTATAGTTAAATCTGAATTTTTGATTCAGACAGACTTTTTTTCAGTAAACAGTCTGATTCTAATGAAATTTTGTCAGTTACATTACAACAGTTACATTCAGACAAATTACCATATTTTTTGCACTATAAAGTGCACTTCAAATCCTTTAATTTTCCAAAACATCATCAGTGCGTCTTGTGTATGAATTGTAACAGTCAGGCTGTAAGAAGCAGTAAAACCACTCCACTGAAGTACAGAGTTATACAGTTATACAGAGTTTCAGTTTAGTTCTCTAAAAGCATTAGCATTAGCCACTAACTGTGCTAAAAGCTAGCTCTTTCACCGTTCAGAGGTGAGTATTATCAGCCTGTAGTCTGCTGCTAACCTTGGCTAGCACTGCTGGAGCAGCATTAGCATTACTCTCTAACTGCACTAAGTGCTAGATTCACTGTTCAAATCTGAGTATATCAGACTGTAGCCTGCACGTTTACTGTGTTAAAACAAGCTACATGGGACAAACCTCTAGATAATATTGCCCTGGCTTATCAGAACACTTAGGGTTCTATAGCCTTATTGGAAATCTGGAAATCTAATAAACAGAAGTTAAAAACTCACAGAAATAAACAGTTTTTAGGAGATAAATCTGTGTAGATTACCATCCAGCACTTGTTTGACCTTAAAAGAAAATGTTTTTAATGAATTCAAATTTGCTTAGCATGGTTTACCTGCTGAATTAGAAAGAAAACATGGAAACACCTCTGTTCCTAACTAGTGTCACATAATGCGCCTTATAATCTGGTGCACCTTATATTTGAAAATAGACCAGCAAATAGACATTCATTGATAGTGCACCTTAAAATCTGGTGTGCCTAATAGTGCGAAAAATACGCTATTGAGAAGCAACAGTCAGATTCAGACATCTTCTCGTAAGCTACAGCTGGATTCTGACAGAGTTTATTGGGGCTACAGTTGCATTCTGATTTTTGCATTTTGTCTGTCAAATACAGTATCTGACTGAACAGGTGGATTGCAGTGGAGTTTTCTCAGTCAGCATTTAGATTCAGGGAGAATATTAAAAAACAACAGTCAGATTCAGATATCATCTTGTCATCTAAAAAAAAACGATTCTGAGAGATTTTAGTTGGGTATGTTTTTTTTTTTCCATTTTCTTCCAAATTTACACAGCCCAACCCATTCATTAGGACTCCCCCTATCATTATTAATGCCCCAACACCAGGAGGGTGAAGACTAACACATGCCTCTTCTGATACATGTGAAGTCAGCCACTGCCTCTTTTTGAACTGCTGCTGATGTAACGTTTCCGAGTAGCATCACAGCACAGTGCGCCCTGAGTAAAGCGCAGCAACTCAGTTCTGATACATCGGCTCATAGACGCCTTTTTCTGAGTGAAGTAGGGAGAGAGCGCCACCTACCCATCCAGAGAGATCAAAGCCAAGTGTGCTCTCTCAGGGCTCCGGCAGCTGATGGAAAGATACATACTCAGGATTCGAAGAAACGGCAATCTCCTGATCATAGTGGCAGGCTTAGCTCACTGGACCACCCTAGTTGTCTATGGTTAAGGTCAGGGTTAGGCAGTGCCCAAGAACAACCTCCACAAGAAGGCAGGAATGCACATTTGTGTATGTATATGTGTGTGTGTGTGTGTGTGTAAGAGAGAGAGAGACCACAACAGGAGCTCTCCTCTGCTCTTTAGCTCACTGTCCACAATCACATCACGACCGAACTTCATCCCTGCCCAAAACTATCCCTGACGAGCTCCACGGCAGCCCTCGCCACTCAGCGCTAATGAGGCCTGAATAACAGCGATGTCCAGTGACCCGGTGGTCCCGGGGGGAACTCCCTCCCGCACAAACAGACCCACACACACACACACACACACACAGGCATACACCTGCGGGCCGCCCGTGACGCCATGCTAACGCAGGACCCGGGATGTAATTAGCAGAGAATGCGCTCTGTGTGCGGGACAATGGCCGAGGCATGGAGCTCATTGAGGTTTGGCCGGTTTTATCCCCACTGGACAATTGGGTCAGAGCTTTCAGATCGCTTGACAACTGCAGGGTTGAAAAAGCAGCGCGGGATCGTCAATTTTCTCACTGAATCTGTCGGAAAGGGCCTGTCAGGAGCGATTAGGGCGACCTCAGAGTGCCCCAGCGATCAAAAGGTCCCCACACGCCAAATACACACATACACACACACACATACACACACTGCTGCACAGAATTGGCACTGCTTTGTCTGAAAGCCTTGCCCAGTTATGATATAATGAGCTCGGTGGGTAATCCGGGCAGAAAAGGGACGCTACCCCGCTCTGTGTTCGCAGGGCTCACGCATACAGTAGCCTATGTGAGAACGATTGTGTTGGTGTCCATATTGTCCAGAGAAGCATTAGCCTGTGGTCTTCCCTAATGTGAGAAACATGGATGAGGCTAACCCCACATAAGGTCAGCTTATGTGCAATTTAATAAATGCATTTAGCTACTTTTTAGGTTGTGTACATTGCTGACATTGCTGATGTTCGAAAGCATACACATAGCTGTAGTCCCTGTAAAGAAGTATTTCCAATAACTAATAGAATAGTTTAGGTTTGACTGTGGATAGGTTGGGGATTACGGAGTTGGGAATGAGGTGGACTGGTGATCATCCAACATCCTGACCTCACTAATGCTTATCTTGTCTCTGACGGCAATCAAATCCCCAGAGCAATGCTGCAAAATCTAGTAGATACCCTTTCCTAGACAGTAGAGACAGTTACTCCAACCAATGCCCAATAATAAGTGCTTTTATTATCTTTGATTTGAGATAGATCAATAGATCAGATGTCCCAATACTGTTGTCCATACTGTGTACAATTAGTGTCAGGAATTAGCGAATTAGCATATCTGACTAGATCTCCACTTTTATCCCTGTTAGGTCGTCTTATCTTCCTCTCGCTGATAGTGTTTACCTATCTCTGCATCTCACTATCTCTCTCACTAATTGCAACCAGCTGCACCACTTACCAACTCCAATAAAGTGACAGCTGACTGTCACTTAGAACCCCTACTTATACTTCCACTTACTGGCCACTTTATTAGAAACCCCTACCTTATACTTCCACTCACTGGCCACTTTATTAGAAATCCCTACCTTATACTTCCACTCACTGGCCACTTTATTAGAAACATCAACCTTACACTTCCACTCACTGGTCACTTTATTTGAAACCCCTACCTTATACTTCCACTCACTGGCCACTTTATTAGAAACACCCACCTTATACCTCCACTCACTGGCCACTTTATTAGAAACACTCACCTTATACTTCCTCTCACTGGCCACTTTATTAGAATCCCCTATCTCATTCTTGCGTTCACTGGCCACTTTATTAGAAACCCCTACCTTATTCTTTTACTCACTGGCCACTTTATTGAAAACACCCAACTTATACTTCCACTCAGTGGCCACTTTATTAGAAACCCGTACCTTATACTTCCACTCACTGGCCACTTTATTAGAAACACCTACCTTATACTTCCACTCACTGGCCACTTTATTAGAAACACCCACCTTATACTTCCACTCACTGGCCACTTTATTAGAAACACCCACCTTATACCTCCACTCACTGGCCACTTTATTAGAAACTCCTACCTTATACTTTCACTCACTGGCCACTTTATTAGAAACTCCTACCTTATACTTCCACTCACTGGCCACTTACTGTCAACATGCCACATCAGTCAGCTCAGAGTGAAAAGTTACAATTAAAACACTGGAATACTTTATATTTTATATTATCATTGACAGAGACACTGTTATCCAAAAAATAAGCCCCTGCCCAATAGATGGCACCCTCAAACTTTGGGAGAAACAAAAATTTTTAGAAGGCTGCACTGTGCAGTGTGTGATTGTCTTTAAGCATGGTGGTGGGAGTATCTTACAGTGGGGTTGTTTTGCTGCTAATGCACTGCAGAACGTGGATGAGATAATGAAAAGAAGGACAACTTCAGACAGTAGGTGGCTTGTTCATGCGGTCAAGGTCAATGTTTGGCCTCAGACGTGTTCAAAACAACACCAGAACTGTTATGCAAAGCTCCTGGCGCATTGAATCTTCACACGAGTGACGTCAAGCCGCTTAACCGCGGTGAAATGGAACAAAGCAGGGTGATCCTCCAGGTCCTGACGGGTCAGGGGGGTCGGCAGGGGAACTCTATGCAAGTGTTTGTGTGTGAGGTACAGTCCAAACCCAACCGAACAATCCCTGCTTGTTCACGGCCGCCTGTGTAATCAGTGGTGCCGGAGTGTAAGGGGGTCACTCTGTCCAACAACAGGTTGGATGCCCTTGTGTGTCCTTTACAAACACTCACATTCTAATGGAGGCAATTAGAGGCACTGCGGCACTCCGGCTGTGTGTATGTGTGTGTGTGTGTGTGTGTATTCTGCAATGCGCTAATGACTGGGCCCAGTTAGGGGCTTAGGAACTTCAACACGCACAGAAAGAGCGGAAGAGATTGAGAGACTAGTGCCTAAACAAACAAATGTGTGCAGCAGGGAGTCGTCTGTATGTCCTGTCATCGAAGGTTAAGATTATAACACTGTGTGTGTGTGTGTGTATGTGTGTATGCGTGTGTGTGTGTTTAATCTTCTACCTGTCAGTCAGCAAATACATTTCCTTATCTAATGAAAAGCTTAGATCAGATCAGGAAACTACTTCCTGATAGAGGAAATTCCTTTAAAAGGTTCTCAACAAGGACGAAGTATATGATTTTGCGTTCCTTTTCGGAGTGTAGGTTGTGCACTTCCTGTGGAATTACTAAGAATGGGTCCACGAGATGCAATACCAGTATAATCAGTATAAAACTGTATGGCAGTAAGCTCAGTGCTCGATGGTATGTACTAGTATGAGACAGCCAGTCACTGGTTTAAATATGAATGGGAGTTCTTGTTACTCTCAACATTGCAAGATATTATAAAAAATTTATAAACCAAATAAGGTAAAAAAAAGAATTTAAGAGTAGAAATCATAAAATTATATGTAAAAATATAAGGTAATAAAACTAATAAAATGCAACTACAGATGAATAAATAAAACTAATTTTAAAAGAGTAAAATATAAATAAACAATAACTAAAAACAATAAAGTAAAAGAAAGAAAAAATAAAAGAAATGTGAAAAAAAAGCTAAAACAAATCATAAAAAAACTATTTTTTTTTTCATTCACACAAAACCAGACTTTAATCTTTATCAAAAATGTATCATAAGCCCTATCTGGACGGGATACGTTTATCAGGGGGTCCTAATTTTCTCTTTTATGGGGGGTCCTTTGTGATTTTATTCTCGTCCAGAACGACCATATGTGTTTTTCTGAGACGTCCTCTGAGAAAACTACAGGACGCACATCTCTGAGTTTTGTCACCTCGCGTTTACCTCGCGTTGTCCACTGCCACGTACCGTAATTACACTTTGGGCGTGCGTGTCCATGGAGATCCACGGAAACACAACAGAAATGGAAATTAACTTGATGTCATGTGACTGAGAAAGCCAAAAAACTGGCCATACTCCCACTGAGTTACTTCATTTAAACAGAGCGAGAAGACAAAAACAACTCCCAATAAGCCACTAAGTCAATTCCTTGTATAATGGAAGCTCCTAAGGCAGAGACTCTTATCCACCCTCCACCCCAAATTCAGAAAATAAAACTTCATTAGAAAAACTACCATGACAAAATTGATGGGAGCTTTCTAGTAAGCTTCTAAGCCCTCCCTCACTCGGCATCACCACAATATTTTAAATCACTGACAAAAAATCCTCACCAAAAGTTGCTTTTGGATAAAATCATGATTTTTCATGGCTACTTTGTTTGGGTAGATCTCCACATTAACTGTAGCTTTTGTCCTTTCTAACACCACAATATTGACAACTACCCTCTGCCCATTGGCATAACCAGCAAGCTGATTGGCTCTTTTTTTCTGAAGGGCAGGAGTTCATCTGCAAACAGATGCCATGTTAAGGTTTATTCATGACTGATCTCAATATTTATAATGTGCCTGGGAAAGCCCTGCTCAGTGTGGAGATCTGCACAAGTGCAGTAGCCAGAACAAGCTAAAAAAACACCTATTACATCTACAATTATTACCACTCACTGTGCTGTTTTCTGTGGGTGATAATGTCTTTACTGACCCATTCCTAGTACAGATGTAACACTACGAATCGTGGAATGTTGAAATGCCCACATAACTTTAGAAATGGAAAGTCTCATCAATTTGGCATCTACTATCGGCGCTTCACACCAGCTCTCATAATTTATGCTGCCTTGCTATGAGCATGCTGGCCAGTGTTCAACCTCATTCACAAGATAACACTTCACATTTTGCACAGTTGTATGGGTTCCCATTACCTGTGTTAATACTTCTTGATTTAGCTTAAGCCTAAACCATGTTTTGGGTACTGTGATCTGCTATAATTCTGATGTAGAGCAGGAGAAGAAAGAAACAGAGGGGCAAAAAAAACAGGATCCAATGAGAAGAGAGGATTAAAAAAATCAGACAAAATTAAGTTAGGAGAGTCCTGTTCTGTCTTTCAGATTTAAGATCCAATTCTAATCCCAGCTCCACATCCACCCCCACGAACTGGGCTGGGCTTTACACACCCTACAGGATGCACTCAACTCCCTAACATCCTACACCACTCCACCTACATAACCACTGAGAATAAACCTGACTAATATGATGTTACCCAAACAGCTCCCTTAACAAGACCTATAAAGGTGGTGTCTGTATTATCTGTGTCCAAGAAGTTCCCGCAGATCATTTACAAGATCAAGTCTTGGCAATTTGTTGTTATAAGTACTTTTTAAATCAGAATAGTAGTGAACAATAGTGAAATCCTTTATCCTTTTCTAAAAAGTATGAGTCTTTGATTAATCCTGGTTCTATAGAAGACAAAAAAACACTAAAGAACCTTTTTAAAGGTTGTATTTACCATATTTTTTAGGCTATAAGTCGTACTTAAAATCCTTTAATTTTCCCAAAAATTGTCAGTGCGCCTTATAATCCAGTGTGTGAATTTTATGTATGAATTTTACCAGTCAGGTTGTAAGGAGCAGTAAAGCCACTTTGCTGAAGTACAGCGTTATACAGGAGTATCCGTTTATTTCTCCAGCACCGACACTAGAGCAGTATAAGCATTAGCTGCTAACCGCTATTACCCCGTTCAGAGGTGAGTATTACCGGCCTGTAGCCTGCTCCTAACCCCCGGCTAACACTGCTGGAGCAGCATTAGCATTACCCGCTAACCGTGCTAGCTCTTTCGTCGTTCAGAGGTGAGTATATTGCACTGCAGCCTGCACGTTTACCAAACCGCGGGACAAACCGCTAGCTAATATCGCCCTGGCTTACTGAAACACTTTCTCGGTGTAGCGCTGTTAGGCGGTTAACCTTTAGAGCAGGGGTGTCCAAACTTTTTTTGTTGGGGGCCAGAAGGAGAAATATATTTTAAATATAAGTTACGGGCCACAGACTCTGTAATAAATGAATAAATTAATAAATGAAATATACCACTTTAAATAATACATTTCCCGATTATTTTTATGTAAATACCATTTTACTTGACTTACTATCTTTATCTATCTTTGACAGTGTTGTGTAAACTAAGGTTTTTCAAATTGATGTTTTATTTCATGATGTCTCTTAATATTAAACTCCTTAATTATGGCAACTTTTAGACTCTTTTGCACCTTTTCTGCGCTACAACTTCACCCTCTCTGCTTTTAGACTCTTTGGCCCGTTTTCTACGCTAGAAATGCGCACCCTTTCCGCTTTTAGACTCTTTGGCCCGTTTTTTTGTGCTAGAAATGCGCACCCTCTCCGCTTCTAGACTCTTTGGCCCGTTTCTGACACCTAGCGTTCAAACTTTGAATCTCACATTATAAAAACCTGCTTAACAGCGGGCCAACTTTCATTCTATTTCTAAAATACCTCGCGGCCGTAGTTTGGACACCCCTGCTTTAGAGGTTAGCGGTTAGCTAATGCGAGACTTGCTGAATTATCCTTATAGTGCGAAAAATACAGTAATTTACCTAATAACATGCCTTCTACATATTATGCCAGTGTTCTAGAGCAGCCAAGTCTAAGCACAAGTTCCAAGGGCGCAATGACCGAGCATAGGCTAAATGGGTATTCAGATGAATGTCTACACCAGCAGTGGAAGCAGTCTGACTAACTTCCAAAAACTTCCATCAGTCTGACGGGACAGGGGACAGGAGAACCTAAGGGGTGAAACATCTATTGGTATCAGGGCAGACAGGTGGGCAGAAACATGGAATAAGTGTTGACTGGATAACAGATAATATGCAACAGTATTCTGACATACAGTAAAATGATTTACCAGAACAGTACAGTTTGTTTTAAATAGAAGAGGATACACCTTTTAGGTGATTTTCTAAATGTGTTAAAATTATAATTTTCATTTATTTTGCCATTCCCTAGAACCGTTCTCTAGCTGAATCTTTGGAAGATCAAAGATTTAAACTCCCAGTGCCTTTGTGAGCCATTCCGGCCAGGGTGGTCCATAAACCCAGAAGAAGCTGGTAAAAGGGGCCGGAGGTACGGAACCCTGAAAAGGAGGCCGGGGGAACCCGATAGTGGCCGGGGCAGAGGGGTCTGCTGCTCTGGGTATTGAGGGAAGGATTACAAAGGCCAGACTGAAGAGAGAGGAGGGCAGAGAGCAAGTCCACACAGCGGGAGAGAGGACGAGTGAGAAATTCAAAGGCAGGAGGAATGAATGAGGCAGCAGTTAAGGTCAAGTGAAAGAGAGAAAAAGAGAGAGAGAGAGAGAGAGAGAGAGAGATGTGAACACATTCCTTGATAGTACAAAGAGCGAGAGAACACGGGACACTCAGACAAAGACGAGAAAAAGAAGAAGAAGAAATGAGTACAAAAGGAAACTAGCTATGGCAATTCACAGACAAGCAGATCCACCCCTAAACTGGTTCCACAAAACTCTGATAAAAAATGAAGTGAAAAACAATAAAATAAAAGAGCCCTTTCCAGATTTGTAATATATGTACACATATGAGATTGACAGATATGAAATATATGGCCAAATAAAGTGAAAACACATATTGTAAATATATGTGCAACATATATGAAACCTATTCGAAATTGGAAAAAAAAATGTTTTACATACATGTCCCATAAGTTTTGTATGGTCATGTATGTGAAATACATATTTTGAAATATATGTCACATATATGTCTGTGCCATAAAATATGTATGGTCATGTATTTGAAATACATATTTTGAAATATATGTCACATATATGTCTGTGCCATAAAATATGTATGGTCATGTATTTGAAATACATATTTTGAAATATATGTCACATATATGTCTGTGCCATAAAATATGTATGGTCATGTATTTGAAATACATATTTTGAAATATATGTGACATATATGTCTGTCCCATAACATATGTATGGTCATGTATGTGAAATACATATTTGGAAATATATGTCACATATATGTCTGATCCATAAAAAATGTATGGTCATGTATGTGAAATACATATTTTGAAATGTATGTCACATATATGTCTGGTCCATATTGAACAGAGCAGAGAGGAGACTAGTGGTGATAGTGAGCTACTGCGTGGTTAACTACGTGACAACACTTGAACTACAACAAACCCATCACTGATCACACACATCAAAATAAGTTTTAAAATACTTCAGAGATGTCATTTTTTCTGCTTTGTTGCGTGACTCCAAATATATTTTTTCATAATAAATCCACAATATTTAAGTTAAAATACACATTTTTGTTGTGTATCTGGGTTTCACTCAGTCCTGTTACCGAAACACATTACCCCATCTAAAACATCTGGAACATTCTACAAGTCACATGTTCAACAGGAAGTGACATCAGTTGGTTCAACATTAAGTTTTCTGTTTGTTTGTTTTTCTGTATTTTTGATCTTATTGTAACTGTGACTGAGGTCGATCTCAACGCTCATTTGTGTTAAATAAATTAATTCTTACACCTTTTATGTTTATTTTTAAAATACACATTTTGGGAAAATTACTAGAATGTGCTCAGTGTCCTCGTGCTATTAGCATAGCCGTCATTTAGCTATTGTTCATGTTTTTGCTAATTCTATGCCAAAAACTCATTCTTTTTACTTTCATTCCTGATATTCAAAACATACAAAGTAACAGGAATGAGTTCCAGTAACAGACCTGAGTGCCAGTAACAGGAGGAGTATGGTCATAAATATCAATTATTTGAACATGCAGTCAATCATTACTTTAAAATAAAGAATTTCTTGAGAGAAAATTTTAATAATTAGTGGACTTGCTTTTAAACATGCTTTTTACCATGTTGGCTTATAAACCTTGTAAAGCTGCATGAGATTGACCAGTACATGTTCTGAATATTTAAGTACATGTGTTATTAGATTTAGAGTACAAAAAAGATAAAAAAAATATATAAAAAAAAAGTTTAATTGGGAAGAGTTACTACAAACAAATGGCACCCATTCAGTGGAACTGTATCAGGATGAGCAGTGTCAGTGTCAGCAGGTAAACTGAAGCTCTGCTGAAGCTGTAATTATGTATGGAAGGGTAGAAGCCCCTCCTCCTCCTCCTCTCTTTGGTTTTACCTGAGCGTCAATGGTGACGTCTTCAGCAGAGAGAAGCGCGCGGTCAAAGGTGAGTCGAGTTCACGTGCTCGTGGTTTGAGGCGCTCGGGCGCCCTCTGGCGGCAGGCCCCAGTACCGCTGGCTCTGGACGTCTGAAGGTATTCCCCTAAGCGCGCAAAACTCAATAAACCGGGTTTTGAAGACAAACCAGGATTATTTAACACAAATTCGGTTCAGCAAAAAGGTTAAACCTGCACCCCGCTCTGTTACTAATGCAGTATAGGAAGGAGTGAGCTAAAATAACCGTCTAATCAGCTTTGTATCAGATAGAATGATGTAAGTTATGTATTCATTGACATGAATCTCTTCAATAATGATTTGTTTAGGAAATGTAAAAAAATATAAGGTCCATTTAACTTAAAGGGTGTCATTTGCTTGTTGTAACTCTTCCAAATTAAACTTATTTATTAATCTTTTTTAAACACATGTATTTAACTATTTAAGACATGTACTGGTTAAACAGCTTTACTTAACCTTTTTACAAGGTTTATAAGCCGAAGACGTTTACAAAACTCGTGAAACATGTTTCAAAGCAAGTCCACTTAATTCCTTCGATTTTCTCTCAAAAAAGTCTTTATTTTAAAGAAATGGCTCACTCCATGTTAAAATAATTGATATTTATGACAAAAATCATTCTTGTTACTGGAACTCACTCCTGTTACGTCTTATGTTTTGAGTAACAGGATTGAAAGTAACAAGACTGAGTTTTCAGCATAGAATTAGCAAAAACATTAAAATAGCTAAATGGCGGCTGTGCTAATAGCGTGAGGACACTGGGCACATTCTAGTGATTTTCACAAAATGTATATTTTAAATTCTTATTTTTTTAAATGTTAAAAAATAAACAACATCTAAGAATTAATTTAGGTAACAGGAATGAGTGTCAGTCATAGTTACAAATCAAATATACAGAAAAACTAATGAGGGAACTTAATTTTAGTCATGGTCTTCAGAAGAACCAGCTGATGTTACTTCCTGTTGAAGATGTTCCATGTTCCAGATTTTTCAGATGGGGTAATGTGTCACGGTTAATACGGTGAAGCCCAGAGACAAAACTAAAATGTGGATTTTTTTATAATGACAAACATATTTTTTTAAAAGCATAGATGGGATTTGGAGTTACAATACATATTAATAATTATATTTCATGACAAAGTTTATAGTTAGAGATTGAGTACAGGTGACAAATGCTATTTTTTCTGTATTTCAAGTAGTTTTTAATTACATATTTTACTTGTGCAATTAGGTCAATGTACAAGACACTTTGCCTAATAATAAAATGTATTTTAAAGTTATTTTGTGGGCAGATTTATACATGTAATTTCCCTCCCAAATCCCCACCCCCCCAACCCACACACACACATTCTGCACAATTTTTTTTAATTCCCCTGTATCAGGATGATATATATTAAACTGTTAATGTTGCTAAATTTGGAATGCACTTTTTAACTGCATATATTCCCATTACAAATGCATGTATTTTAGTAGAATGTAAATATATTAAAGAAGTTTAGTTGGACGTTTGGCTGGAGTTCGCTTGAGTCTCTGTACGGATCATCTTCATACTAGACTACATATGTCTGCTATGTTCTTGCTGGAGTGTGGGGGGCGTGACATATGCAGGTGTGATGGATCACAGTATAAACCAATAGGGGGTCGGAATGATAAATGTTTATACTTCTCTACATCCAACCACAATCAGATTCACTCTATCTGGATGGAGAGATTTATCTAGATTTTTTTATTTTTAACTATGAGAAACCGGAATGAAAACAAGTTGAAATGAAATAGAAATAATGAGGTAATTTTTAAAATGTAAAGAGTAGAAAGTTCAAGAAAATTGAGTGAACATGTAAGAAGTACAAGTAAAAAATGTCTTAAAATAATTACTCCAGTAAATAATAGATACCCAACATTTCTACTAAAGTAATGTAAGAAAGTATTTGTTCTTCATTACTTGACACCCCTGACATTGGGAGTTGAGTAGGAATGCTTAATGCAACAAATATTAACACCTTTTTCATTTTTCTGATTTTTTATTATATCAGAGATCCCCTTTACAAGCAGCTCCATCAACCCAGAAGCTTAATATTGTGTGGGATTTCTTGCTTTTTTTAAATTAATTTATTTGAATCACTCTCCCCCAAAAATGAGGAAAACATCACTATACATAACTATATGCAACAACATACAGAGCTGTACATTTACATAATTCTATATCTATGACCACAGAGCCACTGACAGAATTACAGACGCTCTCTTACAGCAAAGACACACACAGAGCCAGTGAATACTGGCAGCTGCTGGCGAACAGTCTGTAGTGTAAATAGCTGAGGCGGAGCACAGCGTATTGATCCATGATACGAAACAAAAAGGCTGAAGATCCCGATCACCAAGCAGGAGACAGAGAAACAGTGTGAAAACAAATAGGCAGCAGGATTACCAGCACTGGTAATGATGCGATTCTGAGATGGAATTATTTATGCAGTAAATTTGGCCTCGTACTCTTGTGCTGGGGAGACAAGCACAGTTCGGCTTGTCCTGTTGAGCCGCTGGGCTTCATGTTCACAGAAGGCACCGATTGAGCTTTCTTCTCCTTTACAAGTTCAAAAATCAGTGGAATCAAGTGTTTTTAATAAACAAAAGTAATCTGTTGCATATGAATGTAAAGTTATTGAATTTCCAAGTTGAACAGTTATTCTTTAACAAGTTCTTAATTTTTCCAAGATTTCTTCTAGCAAGATTACATAAATTCTCTCAAAAAAATTTAAAACATAAAAAAATGAAAACCCTATAAACAGCATTTAAAGCTTTCACCCTATCTGGACAGGATTATTTTGTCAGGGGGACGTCTGTGAAAAATATTTCACACTTTTATTCAGTGATAAAACTCTTGCATCCAGACTGCAATTGAAAAAACAGGAGGACATCGCATTCAGTAGCTCCTCCATTTCCACTCGCTGTTGTGTTTACGTGGATTTCCATAGAAACACGCACACCAAGTGCAAGTATGGTGCTGACTAAAAAACTAATGTAAAGCAAATGTAGTGATGTAGTGGAGCAGATCAAAAAGCTCCGACTGAGAACAGCAACCACACCAACTAAACTGCTGAAGCTTCTGCTGGTCTGACAATACCCTATTGATTCCAGTCCTCAACATCACTGAATGTGTTTGGAAGGGCTTGGTAGGGTGGTGATGAAAAGCAGCTTCTAATTCTGAACTTGGTGGGAAGAAGCAGAAACTGCTAAAACTTGAAAATGAAAGTGAGACTCCTGAAAGGAATGAAAGCTGTAATAAGGGTGAAGCTGAAGCTTTAAATCTCTCTAAATCTGAAATTAGATTCAGATGTATTTTTGTCAAAAAGATGTTTTGTGCCTTTTATTCTGCTGTTCAAAAATTAAGAACTTGTGCTCGGTGACTGTTCTGACTGGAAATGGAATGAAAGTAAAGATGCGTCAAATGGTTCTTTGAGGATGCAATCAAAAGGACCACATTTGGCTTTATATATACATATGTAAAAACCTTATTAAGGTTTAAAAGAGCTTCACTTAATGTGGCCCTTTAAATTCAACATCTCTGGTTGAATAAAGGGTGGGACAATATATTGATATGGTGATATATCGTCTCGATTTATTTATATTGATAAGTGGCATCAAATATTGATATTTCTATTGCAACATAGGAACTCTAAACTCCCTAAGACTCGCCCCCCAATTAAACATACAAAACTTGCTGCTTCATTACTCCACATGGTGGCTCTATAATCATATTGATAGGATATTGGTTGTTACATTTTGTGAAACTGACAGTAATAAATCTATAATTCCTAGTATTTGCTCATTCAGGGGTATTCTATCCTCTTCATTAGCAAAGATGCTATTAAATATTGTAGAGAAATTTCTTACATATCGACATATCGAGTATCACAGAAACATATTATCGTAATTTAATTGTTATTGCAGGCAACATATCATGATTACGCCCCGTTATCCCCTCTAATTTATATATATTTTTGGCATCACTCAAAGAACCATCTGAAGTTGGTTTATTAACTATATTATAGAGTGTATTTTTTTAATCCACACAGTAGAAGTCCATGATTGACGTGACAAGATATTCCAAACTTTTGAATCGGTCGGTTTGGCACATCTCCAAATACTAACACACATTCACACACATTCTTGTCTTTTGAGTCAGTTTGGTACAATCCTGCACGCACACACACACACACAGTGTGTCTCTTCTTGGTCCAGTCTTCACCCCCACTAATGGGCCTTATTGTGGAGTTTAGAAGCTTGGTCCTTCTCCTTCAGAGTAAACTGGCCTGCTTAGAGTTCTTTACCAATTCACTGTGGTGTGAGTGCATGTACGTGTTTGTGTGTTTGGCCACTTTTAGTTTTAAAGCTCATTCACTTTCAGATCCTTTGCGTTTGGACAGGTGGTCGTCTTCTAGCAGGTGAACCTGTAAAACAAAACAACCCAAATTAACCTTTCTCTTTGCACAGATTAAAGCAACAGTTTGTTTGAACAACCAATGAACAGGGCCCAGTCTCCCAAAAGCATCTCAGCATTAAGATCATCTTATTCATTTTGGATTGCAAAATCAAATTTAAAGCAGTGCTTTAAAATATCCAGAGACTCTTAAGTAAAGGTTATTAGTATTAGCCTGTGTATGTTCTGTCTAATCTATCATTATGAGATAAACTTGATTTAAACCAGTCCTTTTTTAGTAAATAGTGTTAAAACTGAATATATGTTTGAATGAGGGAAATCTGTTCAGAATGATGTTAATGAGCAGTGCAGAAGAATCCTAGGCCTATGTTGTGGAAATTTGGTGGTTTGGAGTGAAATAATAATGTTGAATGCTGAGTCAGGATCGAAGTGAGTAGCAAGGTTAGGCCTATTATTTAAGAAAACTGTTTATTAAGAATGAAGCTCTAAAGTGTAATGTGGATGAGTGGAGTAGATGGAGGTGTGCACTGCGCAGGCCAGAGCTACATGGCCTGATTATAAAATTTAACTTTTTTACAATTACACAAATGTGATTTGTTACTTTGCTATATTATGCATATCACACCACAGCTTTATATATAAAATAAACAATAGTACTAAAACTGTAGGCCTGGGATCTCAAGTGTTCCAGCAGACTAAGCCCTGCCACTATGATCAGGAGATCAAGGTTCGAATCCTGTTCATGTAGCTTGCCATCGGCTACCAGAGCCCTGAGAGAGCACAATTGGCTGTGAGCTGATGCACCGGAACCGAGTCGCTGCGCTTTCCTCCGAGTGCTCTGTGATGCTACTCAGCAATGCAGCATCAGTAGCAGTTAAAAAAAAATAGGTGCATGTATCGGAGGAGGCATGTGCTTGTCTTCATCTTTCTGTTTTTTGGTCATTACTAGTGATAGGGGGAGTCCTAATGAGTGGTTTGGGTAATTGGCTGTGTAAATTGGGGGGAGAATGGAATAAAAAGGATATAATCCAGACCTTTTTTTGAACCCGACCCAACAGGGCCAGAGCAAAGTGGTGGGAAATCTCAAAACCGGCTGCAATATTTACATATTGTTCTGTATTTTATTGCATATGATAAATTATACATAATTACTAATAGGAGTAAACATTTCTTGACATCCATTACAAGATGATTGTAATATATTGTATTGTATTAAGATTAATTATAGTCAAATAAAATATTTTCAAATTACATATTACACACACCTATTGAACACATGTCAAAAGTATATACAGTTTATCAGATCAACTATGTATGTTACCTGGGTCTCTATCATGCGCTGGTAGCCTGGTGAGGGGAGTTCCTCTAGGGTTTCAGCCACAGGTTTATTGAGTGTTTCTGGAAGGAGAAGCCCCAGCGCTCCCGCCGTCACCCCAATAAGACAGAAGACCGTGAACGGCATTGATGCATGCAGCACTTTCTGATTAATAATCAATACACACACACAATTAATCCATGTGAACAATTACAGCATAATGTGGAAAGAATTGTGTAAAATGACATGTAAAAAATATACTGCTCACCATGCTGGGTACGAATGGAGCTAAAATACCTCCCACCCTACAGGACATGGAACACACACCCAGCCCTGCATTCCTAAACACAAAACACATCATTTTTGCATATTTATTAAAATATTTTTTTTTAAATAGCAATTTTAAAAAATGGGTCCCAATTTACAATGTAATGTTATTGAGCCATGTCACTGCATTAATCAACAGATAAAACATTTCTGAGCTGATGCTACTAATGTGGATATGTGGATTTACAATAACCAGTGTTTCTCCACATTTTTTAACATTAGACTGAGCACCATAACACTCCTTAGAGCAGGGGTGTCCAAACTTTTTTTTGTTGGGGGCCAGAAGGAGAAATATATTTGAAGTCGAGGGCCAAAGACTCTGTAATAAAACAAATCATGAAATATACCACTTTAAATAATACATTTTCCTGATTACTTTCATTTACACACCATTTTACTTGACTTACTACCTTTTTCTTTGCCAGTGTTGTGTAAACTACGACTTTTCAAATTGATGTTTCATTTCTTGATGCCTCTTCATATTAAACTACTTAATTACGGCAACTTTTAGACTCATTTGTCCTTTTTCTGCGCTAGAAATGCGCACCCTCTCCGCTTTTAGACTCTTTGGCCCGTTTTTCTGCGCTAGAAACGCGCACCCTCTCCGCTTTTAGACTCTTTGGCCCGTTTTTTGTGCTAAAACTTCACTCTCGCCGCTTTTAGACTCTTCGGCCCGTTTCTGACACCTAGCGTTCAAACTTTGAATCTCACATTATAAAAACATGCTTAACAGCGGGCCAACTTTCATCCTATTTCTTAAATACCTCCGCTCCAAAAAAGGAAACGGGCCGCAAATGGCCCGCGGGCCGTAGTTTGGACACCCCTGCCTTAGAGGCCATCATTAATATTAGTCCATTATTAATATATAGTCACTATAAATTGTCTTTATTATCAGTTCTACTTATACACTAAAGTACAATGTCTCAGCAGTAAAGAGAAGAAATAAAGGTCTGACAAATGAAGTCCAGTGATAAACTCCGTGCTGAGATGAGAAATAAACAGCAGGTTTTCTGGCCATACAACATTGTTGGGGGGCCCGGTCTCAGTTTTACAGTTGAAAAATATCCCATGTCCAGTGTGTACCTTATGACGGTGGGGTAGAGCTCTGAGGTGTAAACATAAACAATGTTAAAGGCAGCGCTGACCATCAGCTTTCCCAGCAGAGCCAGAGAGCTTCCACTCGCCCAGGAGCCTGTGGGGAGAGACAGCAGAATCTCACACACAAATATATACACACAGACTGTTATCATAACCTCTGTCAATAGTTAAAATAAGAAGCCACTTAAAAAAGATGAGTTTATTTAATTTTACCATCTTTGAAAACCTCTGGAGGAAGAGGGATGATCACAAGCCATCAAGCCAAGCTGAACTGCTTGAATTTTTGCACCAGGAGTGACACAGTAATCCAAAAGCAGTGTGTAAGACTGGTGGAGGAGAACTGTATCTAGGCTGTTTCTTTACCTCACTGATGAGTCTTCATTGTGCTCTTGGGGTAATTTTGACTGGGCAGCCACTTTTTGGCACAGTAACCACAGTCCCAAATTGTCTCTATTTGTAAACTGTTTGCCCTAATGTAGACTGATGAATATCTAAAGTCTTTGAAATTACTTTTTAACCTTTTCCAGCTATCTGTAAGTCAACAATATTTGATAGTAGATTCTCTGAAAGCTCTTTTTGGCGCAGCACGGCCCACATACACACATCCTTCTTAAAATGTTTTTTCTTCAGTCAGATTAGCTCTAATCCACACCTCCAAACTAACAATACTCTAGGTATGCTAATTTAAGGTCATTAACACAAGGGTTTACATACTTTTTCCACTAGCACTATAAGGTGCATATGTTTGTTCTCAATGAAACACATTACATTTGTCAATACCCTTGATGTGGATGAAGAAAGTTTGAAAAAACATGAAATTCCAAAGGGTCCTCTTTTTTTTGCCACTGTATTAAGAGTAAAATAGCACATCATCTCCTTACCTGACTGAACAGGTAGAAACATGGAGATAAGACAACACAACCCTGCCAGAATGAGAAAACTGGCTAATGACTTCCTTCTCCCTGCCCTGAGAAAGAGAGGGAAACAAACAGTTAAACCAGCACGTGTTCAGAATAATCTACACAGTGGAGCATTCAAATAGTTCCCACATTTAAATCTTATACATGTTCAGGTCTGTGAATCATCCCAGTTTCCTGGAGAGTACTCACCTGTACTCATCTGGCTTTATAGTTGGAGCCGTTTAACCCTCAAATAACTGTAAACTTCACAGTCAAATCAGAAACTTATGGCCACAACATATATATTTAGCTCGATTAATCATATAGTACACTTTGGAGATGTATAATAATTACAGACTGTAGTCCTGTACCTGTTTTTCTGTATACTTTATTATTTACTGTTCTTCAATACTCAGGACCCACAGGAGAGCCCACCACAGGGCAGCTATTATTATTTGAGAGGTAGATCATTATTCACAGCACTGCAGTAATTAGCACTGATTGTCAATCCTGATAGTGGTGTGTAGGGTTACTTTCACATTACCAGGCTGAAATGACTCAAATCTGATTTTTTTTGCTCAATGTGGCTCACGGCTGTATGAACGTGCCAAATTTTAGATTTTTTGCAAATCAGGTTTGAGTCACTTTTTTTTTGTGGTCCTAAATCGCATACGTATCCGATCCATAGACATGCGACATGAATGTGAACAGTCAAATTGAATTCATGCATCTTTTGAGCTACGTGCTTCTCTCTTGTATTCACACATCTCTTGGTGCAGCTGTGTAGCTATAGCTGCAATAACAGCAAAAGGAAACCGCCTGTCCTTTTTTCACCTCCTTGACCGGAGCATGTACTTCACACCAGCTGTTTACTTTTTCTCCACTCTGGCAAAAGATGCTCCACATATGAGCTGCTAACTAATCCATTTCCCTTTATAAAGCTTCGATTCGTCTCTAAAATTTGACGTTTTTTGTTGTTGGTGAAGAAGGCGACGTTTATACACGCATCATTGTGCGCATGTGAGGCATTTCAGGGACAGCTGCGTTCACATTACACACAGATACAGATCACTTACATGAATGTGAACTGTCAGATAGCCAAATCTGATCTGAGCAGAAAATCAGATTTGAGCAATGTGGCTTGTAATGTGTGCATGTGTACCTACCAGGTCTTGTTGATGAAGTAAATGCAGAGTGGATAGGCCGGTAGCTCCACCAGTCCATACATGGCCACACTGAGGTAACGGTTGCCTTTATCCTCACTTGCATTCATGGTTAATCCATAATACACCAGACTACAGGCATACCTGCAACACACACAAACACACACACACACAACACACAGTTTTGAAGTTTCGTTACATTGTTTATTTGTTGCTTTGCTGCTAATGAAAAGAGAATGATATCACATTGATTGGTTCTTTTGCTAGATCAGGAACTTTGCCACATATGGAACTGCTGCCATTCTAGGATGCAATTTACCACCCAATCACATTTAACTGTGAATATGACTCATGTCCGAATAAAAAAAGACAATATTTAAAATAATACACTTTTATGAGGTGTCAAGTATCCTAGAAATAGTATTTAGTAGTGTATACTTAAATCCCAATTTCACTGGAGTAATTATGATTTTTCAGACAACTTTTTACTTCTAATTCTTACTCCTTACATTTTAAGAAATAGCCTCGTTACTCCTATTTAATTTCAGCTTCTTCTCATTCTGGCTTCTCATCTTTTAAAAAACACTATCCAGATAAATCTCTTCATGTTTTGGGGAGGGGGGTAGCGCACTCTGTGGCGTGGTCTAAGCCTTTGTCCTTAATGGCATTTTCCCCCCTTACATTACTTTGACGTTTATACTTTAAGTAGTTTAGAAAGCAGTACTTTTACACTTTTACTTAAGGAGTAAAAAGCTTGAGTTGCATTTTAAACCCTAGTATCTATACTTCTGAGTAATGAATGTAAATACTTTTCACATCTTGTTTATGCCTAAGGTAGTAAAATATTCAATTTTGAGATTATACCTATCTTTATTTTGTAAATTCTTTCAAATGTGTTCGGTCTTAATGAATTTTGAATCACTCTCAGGGAGTCTCAGGGTACTCACCAGACATACATGAGGACCACAGTCCTGCATCGCAGTACAGAGTGAGTGGCTAAAACGAGAAGTCCCGGACTGGGCACCTCAGAGCCGGACGAGCCGGGCGTTCGCCGGAGCTTCAGAGTAATCCGGCCTTTACCGTTCCTCACAGCGAAACTCTGCAGCACTCGCTCGGCCTGATTCGTCCGCCCTCGAGAGAACAGCCACCGCGGAGACTCCGGCAGGGTGCTGAAAAAACACACACACACACACACACACCCATTTAGACAGATTCACAAGCAAACATTCACACACAAACACACAATATCAAATACTACGTCAGACGACTGCATATAGGATTAAATGTATGGATTTACATACATTTATTTAAAATCAATCAACGTATGTCGAGCATTATGTGCATATGCACGTAACAAACCTGCTGGACATACAGATATGAAATACAAATGTGCAAAAATTAGGACATCCCATGAAAACTAGCATTACTACTAACATTACTGAGAAATGGAAGTAAAACTGAACACATAATTTATAAAAATAAATCGTGATTTTCTTGTGAGGAAAAAGTAAGCACACCTAGGCCTGTGAAAATAATTGTGTGATTTTTTTATTTATTTCAATACTAATGCCTAAATATTCTTAGTAATTTAAGGTGCAATTTCAGTGGTTTAAAATGGTCATAAAATGTTAATATGGTGATACAATGGTTTATTGCAGTAATTTATGTGACAATATTGGCTCCAAAAAATCCCCCACATTTATTACTACTCAAAATGTGTACTATTAGAACAAAGTGCAGCACATTAGCTGCAGATGATTATAACATGGTTATGGAGGTTCTTTTTAGGAGCCTGTCTTATTTAAACCTCAGAAATTCATTTGTTTTGATCTTAAATGTTGATTTAAGTGTCCAAATGTTTCCACACATCAGATATTCCAGACATGCTACTGACACAGCTTGCTGTTGTTCGTCATCTCACACGTACATGCAGAAGAGGAAGAGCAGCACCCCAGGACAGTTGGCAGCCGTTGCTAGGTTACGCCACTGTCTGATGTAGTAGCCAAGCACAGCGAACAAAGCAATGCCCACCGCAAAGGTCATGTTAGTCAGCGTTCCTGATACACACACAGACACACACATAAACAAACAATACAAACGTCACTAAGTAAAGCTTTTGTGCTAATGCTTAATCAAACTGTACAACTGTAGAAATATAAGCATTATACGTGTTATTAAAGCTGCTAATCGCGATCAAACTCATTACTTGACAAACGATTGGGCACACTTTCAACGTTTTTTTAAAGCTTTGCCTTACTTTAAAATGTGAAAAACAATGTATTGATTAAATATTTAATCTGGGGTAAGAAGTGCTAATCGCTATCAATTTTTTAAAAAGCTTTTCCCTATTTTAAAATGTGCAAAAAAATAAATTGGGGGGTATAAAGTATAAATAATAACATATGTTTTGGTTAAATTATTTCTCACAAGTAATTCAAACAAAGCAGCTGTGTTCATCTGTAAAAAGCTTTCTGTAGTGGGTGGGGTTAATGTAAAATCCGAGACTGTTAATAAAATGAGTTCAGACTGTTCCATAACAGTCCATAGCAATTTAGAAATTGTTCCATTTTCATTTAAGAGAACACAGTTCCACTGCTCTACAGCTAAATGCTGGTGGAATTATACTTCTCCAGCCCATGCCTGGAATTACTTTTCTACAAGTACTAGACAAGTTATGTGTCGGTTAAAGTAAACTTAGGGTTCACAAAATTTAGACATACACATATAAAGTTTCCATTCTAGAGAATCTTCAACTATTTTTCACAAACAAATTTCAAACATTTTTAGCAAAAGTTTTTGTATTAGCAGCTTGCCCTGATAAATAAGTCCTGTAAAATCATAGCAAACCAACAGAAGGCACTACCTGTCAGAGCCCAGTAGGACTTCCCCACATATTCCTGAGAGAGGATGAAGCAAATCAGAGCCATCCCTCCATTCATCATCCCGACCAGCAGCCGGGACAGAGCAAATAGCTCGTAGTTGGGTGCCAACGCAGTTCCGTACGCAAACAGCAGCTCAAAAAACAACGCTGAAAAGAGAAAGAAAATAGATTTACTTATATTTCCTATATGTGCTTTTTAGTGCTTCTCATTCAATGTTTTCTTTATTTCTTTATTTAATTTATTTTCTACATTGTATATTAATATTAAAGGCATCACATAATTAAGGAAAAAGTATAGAATTTCGTAGTAAACCATTAAAAAGTGTATGTCGTCCACAATCTCCTGATCTAAACCTGATTAACTGATTGATTTGGGATGAGCTGGAGGAAAAGCAGTAGCTATTGTTCAGCACCTCCAGGAACTCCTTCAAGATGCTGAGAAAACTATTCCAGGTGACTCTACCTCATGAAGACACTGAGATTAAAATACCAAGAGTGTGCAGATCTGTCCTCAAAGATAAATGTGCTACTTAGAAGAATCTAATATATATATATATATATATATATATATATATATATATATATATATATATATATATAACATATATATATAATTTATTTAACACGTCTCTGTTTACTAAATAATTCAATCCTCGATAGGTTTAATATAGATAAATTATTATAGATAAATATTTTTTTAATTTACAATGTTAAAAAATCATAAAAAGATTTAAAAAAAAAACACACACACTAAATGTATATTACTATCAGAGCAGATTCATTATATTATATATTATATATCAAAATATTATGACCATACATAAAGGAAATAACAATACAAAAGCTCATAACAGTGCTGAATATGTACATCTTAATTAGATGAAAATTAAAGAACTGACAACACATTGACACACAACATATACTCAGTTATCTAAAATAACTCTTCTCAGGATTAGATAATGTGGGTGTTAGTGTGGAGGATTTACTGGTAAGAAATACGGGTTTCCTCCCGATTCTGTCAGAGAGTGGTCCAAAGAGTACGTTCCCGATCAGCACCCCAGCAAAAAACAGCGACCCTGCCAGACTCACTTTATACGCCTGCTGCTTCACCAGATACCACTGTAAAACAAACATAGCACACACAGACACACACACATCAGACACCAGCTCTTCAACACAGTGTGCAATTCAAAAGCCTGCATCCCTGATGATATGGATTGGGTGGTATTAGTGCCTAGCACTATATCAATGCTGAGTAGAACCGTATTTTTTTGCACTATAAGGTACATCGTATTATTAGGTGCATCAGTGAATGTCTAATTTCTGGTCTATTTTTATACATAAGGCGCATTATGCAACACTAGAAAAGAACAGGGGTGTTGCCATATTTTCCTTCTAAATCAGCAGTTCTCGCCGCTGGGGGGCAAGACCTGTAAAGCTAAGCTAAGTTAAAGTTAAAACTTTTTATTTTAAAGTCAACCAAGCGCTGAATGTTAATCTACACAGATTTCTCTTCTGAAAACTATTCATTTAGGTGACTAAAGCACTTAAGTTTATTAACAGTAACCTTAGATTTGCAAATATTATCCCATGTAGCTTGTTTTAACACGGTAAACGAAAAGACTAGAGTCCGATTTACTCACCTCTGAAGGTGAAAGAGGTGAGTAAATCGGACTCTAGTCTTTTCGTTTACCGTGTTAAAACAAACTACATGGGATAATATTAGTGCAATCAGCGCTTAGTGCAATCAGCGAGTAATGCTAATGCTGCTCCAGCAGTGCTAGCCAGGGTTAGCAGCAGGATACAGGCCAATAATACTCACCTCTAAACAGCAAAAGTGCTAATGCTTAGCTCAGTTATCAGCTTATGCTAATAATGCTCCAGTCTCCAGTGCGGGAGACATTAAACTGAAACTCCTGTATAACGCTGTACTTCAGAAGAGTAGCTTTACTGCTTCTTACAACCTGACTGATAAAATTCATACATAAGGCGCACCGGATTATAAGGCGCATTGACAGTTTTTGGGAAAATCTAAGGATTTTAAGTGTGCTTTATAGTGCGAAAAATACAGTATATAGAGGTTTTAGAACAACATATGCTCCTGACAACGTCTAAAGTGAACTCGTGGAGTAACAACGTAACATTACATTTTCAACACATCAGTAATCCTTATTGTTTCCACCTGATTCCCATCCTTTGAAAAATGTGTGATCAGATCTGACAGATACCTATTTGTAAGATTTGAAAAACACTGCATTATGTTTTTATTTCCATTTATTTAGAATTCACACTGTTGGGAATTGGAGTTTTAGTAAAATCCGGAAAAAAAATTCTAAAAAAAAACAGTTTTACCTCTGTCACAATGGAGCTGAAGTCTTCAGTGAATGCCACACTTTGGGTCAGATCACCTCCGCCCTTCTCGGTGACAGACTCTGTGTGGTACTCTGGAACGGCGCCCACCAGAACGATAAGCATGGACTGGCAGGCCATGTAGATCTATGCCACACAAACACAAGAAATTCAAGATGTTGGTAAATCATTGTAAGCAAGTCCGTACCCTCGATGTACATTTTTACAATGCAGACTAGCCTCCCATCTGTTTAAATAGGAAGCGAAGAAAATACTGGAATTTAAAGGTCGGATTACCATTTTAGAAACATCGTTTACATCCTAAAACCTCACTCAAAAAACTGTTTTGTAGTGCTTTGCTTCAATATGCACAAAAATGGGATTTTCCACAGAGACGTCATTCACAATGCAGTCAGAGGCTGGTCTCCTGCTAATAATTTCTCTGGTTATGTGCACCTTGAGAGGGTTTAAACAATAACAACACTGTTATAAAGAGCCAGAAACCATATAAGCAAGACTACTAGGGTTTAGTGAACACGTCTCCATGGTTTAAGAATAGTGTGTAATGATTTTTTTTTAAACTGGTGAGATGGACAAAACTTCCACATACCAAAAATATTTCAATAAGGACAATTGTTGTACAAATGGTGTGATTTAGCAGCAGCTAGGCCACATTTGGTTGGGTGGGTGGGTTTGGAAGGGGCAAATGTCTTGAAATAGCCTTGGTGGTGCTTCACCACTGAATGGTACCTACAACTCAACTCTGCTTGCTTTCCTGTAAAGACCTATAAATTGTGAGGAGGAACTTTTAGGAGCAGCTGTGATCTCTAGGTGTCCACGTCCCTTTTGCTGCCTCACTGGCCGTAACTGCTAAAAGCACTAATTTCAATAACTGAATTAAACCAAAGCTAAAACAAAAGCAGACAACACGTTTCCTTTAGCTTAAGTGATCTTGTGAGGAAAGGAATCTGCTTCTCCCTCAGTTTTACTTTAATCTTCCACATAGAGCTCATAATAATGAGGTTTTGGGCTTAATTTCTTTCTGTTTTGTTGGTTCAGCTCTTGGACTGCTTTAGGTACTATTCAGACCTCTCACCAAATTCATATTCATCATCTATAAAAACATTTTGACTAGTTTGCTGTATTGCTGACTGTTTCTTCTCAAATCAAGGGTATTAAAAAAGTGTATCCTGCTCTTGTTGGAGAAAGTGTCTCTACATAGAGTTAAGACATAATTAATGGCATAATTATTAATACATAAAAACAGCTTTTAATAATATCAGTATCTTATCAAGATGGTATCAGCTTGGATGTTATCGGATTGAAAAGCATTGAAGAACAGCACACAGAACTGGAGTAGAGGTGGGCAATATGACAATATTTATTTGAAAATAGTTCCATTACTGCTCTGTTTGTAGTTGCGCTGTTTGGCTTGCAAGCGCTGCATCATTACTAGGTTACCTGTATGTGGCGGAGTAATACATGGAGAACTTAGGTAACAGTGCATTACCGGCTGATAATGGCATTCATAGAACACCTCTCAGCCTGTCACATTGCAGGGTCAGAACTAACTGTAGTATTATTGTTGTTAATTTTGGACTTTCAGGGCTTTTCAGGTCCAGTGAATAACCTGGATGGTTAAAGGATAACAAAGGTCAGCAGTAAACTGTCTATGCTTCCAAGAAAAAAAATATATATATAATTATATATTGGAAGAAAAAGTGAATAAAATATTTTATAAAGGTTGGGATACGAAATAGGTCATCTGGTAAGTAGCAATGAAACTAAACTGAGCTTTAGAAAAATGTCAATTTACAAACTTTGTCTGTAGTAAAGCAGTGCTGGAACAGATGGGGTTACTGCACTCTCTACTGCAGCATTTATACACTTACACACAGCACATTCACACTTTCATCATTCATAATAACTAGAAAAGAAACACAGCGATCTCTGTAACTATTAAAAGTACTGGTCTTTTTCTTTGAGAAATTAAAGATGAAGTCAGAGATCAGTGAGTACTATGGGTGTGCCTAAAATGTATGGGTATCGCCTAAAATTTTGAATATCATGAACAATATTGTTAGAATCATGACATTCTGGATCATTGACTTCTGTTACATCTTTTTTTTTATATCTCAGTAAGCCATTTCATATTGCATGCAAAAATAAAATTCGAAATAATTTTTCTAATTCAGTGTTTTTTCATATAGCCAAATTTTTTGTTATCGTGAAATTTCCATGAAATATCGTGAGATTATTTTAGAGCCATATTATCCACCCCTAGTGAGTACTGTTTCCTACACCTTAATAAACTCTTGGAAACTGGGGAAAACTGATACAGGAAGTGTCACGTCTTGCTGACCAGAACAACAGCTCAGACTTTAGTCTTTAGCTCAGTTTAACATGATCTGAAATAAGTCTCAGTTTCAGCAGTGTGGAGAATTATTAGAGGTCCGACAGGTAAAGAAATGCAGTAATAAAGTCATTGATAAGACAAATAAAAAATAAAAAAGCAGCGTATCTGGGTCATACAGTACTGCAGCTACTGGACGACTAAACAATAGGGGGTGTTTTAAAACGTTTAACTGGTAGTATACATCACTGTACTGAGTATGGCGTAGTGTTTGATACTGAGTAATAATTATATGATAATAACCCTAGAGTTCGTATCTAATAATTTATGACTTAGTGACGGAACCTTCCATAATATAGCAGTAATTATTATATTTCATGAAAAATGTTGATAAATATCGTAATACCTAGTTAATCAAGCACATATCATGTTATTTTCTAGTCTAAAACATATACAATTACAGATTAGACTGGCTACAAAGTGCAAATGTGAGAAATCTGATGTGTTTACAAATACACAAATCCAGATCCAGATCTAAAAAAAAAATTACCTTCACCTGCCTGGGCGGCTCCACTGCACCCCGGCTACATTACAGCCGCCCGTGCAGCTGGAGCACTAACCCGGTGTGGATTTTTTTGTTTCCTGGATCTGGATCCGCAGCCTTTGGAGCAGAGCTCGCGCTGTAGCACACCGGGGCTAAAGCTAAAGCTAGCGTTACCTGCAGCAGAACCAGCACAGACATCATCCTCTTCTGGTACCGCCCGAACTCTCCTGCAGCTAGAAAAGCCTCTTCCAAATCCATACTGGAAACCGAGGCGTCCAGGGCTTAACATTTCACAGGGGTTTGGGGATTTGGAGTCCGCCGCTTCTGCCACAGAAACTCCACTGCCGTACACGTAGGTAAGCAGAGGCAGGTCACGTGGTACAGATCCGCGATTCTGATTGGTGAAGGCGAGCCCCAGCGTTTAACTCATTGTTTACTGAAGAGCTTTGGTTTAAACTGCTGGGTTTAGAGCCAGATTTAAGCCTAGTCTTAGACTGGAAAAAATCCCTATTCAAAATGCAGTGTAGCCCAAGACTAGGCGTAATCCATGTAAACAGAATGTTCTGTTTATTCTAGTGTTCATTTTTATGCTGTGAAAATTTAGTGTACATATTAATTAATTGGCATATTAGATTTGATGTCGCTGTATACATCTTCACTGTGATTTTTGCATTTGGGAACACCAAGCAGAATGGGGGAATAATTACACTTCATGATTGCATATTTTGCCGGCGTTCTGTCGAGTTGTGCTACCCTGTCAAAAAAAAAAAATATATAAAAATCAGAAGTCTCAGTAGGATATTTGGAAAACAGTTAAGGATACATTAGATGTGTGATTAGAACCTGTTTTTTTTTTTTATTTATTGCCATAATACTTTTTATGATCGACATTTACACATTTGCAAAATTCAGACAAACAAAGGCTTCCAGCTGTTTAATGATGCCAAGTGATATAGAAATGTGCTTGCTTTGTTGTAGAGGCAGAGCGAGAGAGAGAGAGAAATCACTGAAAGTTGTAGGGACTAATTAATTGATTAAAAGGGGTTCTTTAAATTAGAAATTACTATGCATGCTGGAACTGAACAAAGTAGAAGTAGACACTCAAGCGAATTCACTTTTCCCTGATCCCTTTTTTGTTTTTTGTAATGTCTAAAACAGTTTATTATAAACTACTTCAAAACACTTTAAGGCCCCACCCATACCCACACTGGTCCCTACTCAACTTTTAGTGTTGACTTATGATATAGATACTACCATTTTTATTGCCTTTGTAGAGATCAAAGTTGCAGGATAGTTTAAAACCACTAATGCATAGTTCTGAACTAAATATAGAAACCCCAGTCTCACCAGTGGACCCGGTTTCATTTCAGGTTTTTATTCAGGGAACTTACCTCTAAAAACAAACAAAAAAAAAAAGTTTCAAACCCTGAAATTGCACTGCTTTAAAATGTGGTGACTCCCCTCAGGCCAACAAGTTTGGTTGGGGTGCCAAAGAAATGTAATCTTTGGCACCCCAAAGAAAGAAATGCAAAAGGCCAATCTTTTGCTGACGTCAGACTCTTAAACTATAGAAAGTAGGATTAAATTCCACCTTGATATACACAAAGCATGTATTTAAAAATGTAGGCTACTTCCAGTGTCAAGTTACAAAAATGATAGTATAGAAAGCAAATATAAGGGCAAAGATTCTGCTCTTCTTGAGTTCAAGATCAAATCTTGACAGTGTGTCCAAAGACAAGTCATAATCCAACAAAAAGCTCACATTTCTAAATCTTAAAACTTTATTAGTTTTGATAAACCAAATTTTCTTTTTTGTTTTAAGTCACATGAACACAATCTAACAAAAACCCCAAAAGGTGACAAAGGAATGGTAAATAACACCCTGAACTTTACTGATGACATAACATTAAAAACAGTGAGAATGATTGAGGTACAAACATTAAAAAAAGCAAACAAAACAAACAAACAAACAAAACAAACAAACAAACAAACAATACAGACTTTGTTTTATATAGCTACTGAAATAAGTAAGTTAAAAGATAGACAATAGACATAGACAGTGAAGAAATGGGAGTCATGGAAGGTTCCACATCACTGATTCTGAGCTCTGAGAGGTAATCTGGATCGAGGAGACGAAACCATGCTGTCATTTTCAGCCACCTTCGAACGGTTCAGGGACTTGTTACTGGGGTTTTCCTTCTTTGCCTTTTTCTGCTGTAAGAAACAAAATAAACAAGGTCAAAGTGGATTGTGTGTGTGTGTAAAAAAAAAATTATGTATATATATAAAAAAAAAAATTATACATACATACATAAACACAGTAGCAGAGATGGAGGTAAACATGTTCAAGTGGTTTAAAGTCTGTCGAAACACTGCCCGTGTTAAAAATATTTATAATGTATGCGTTTTTTTTTTCTTAAGGCGCCAAACATGCTATATGCTTTCGTTCCAAGATCCAAAAAGATGGAGCCTCTCATTGTGACAGTTTGAGAAGGAGATTACTCGTCAGATGTTAAATAAATACATTGTAAGAATATTTAGCACTTTGTATTTTTTGTTACAATTTAGAATAATTGCAACTGACATCTGAAACATAAAACAAATGAATGAATAACTGCTTTGGCCTACCTTGAAGAAGGGAACCCTTCCCTCCTCATAACACACCAGGTTCTTGTCCTGGTCTGGAACAGACGGCTGCGAGGAGCTACTGTCGCTGGAACCGCTAACCTCATCCTCAAGGGAATCCTATGAGCAAACAAACAAATTAAAATGGCGGGTGTTTAAAATATTACCCAATGGAGTTATTTCAGTTCTGTAGAATGGGTCCACTGCTGTGATGTACCTGTTCAACTTGCTTCTCCTCCTCCTCTCCCTCGGTGAGGGCATCACACTGACTAAAAGCACTCGTTAGCTGCTCCTGCTGAGCCCTGAACTCCTCCTCCAGCTCTGTCCTGCTCCTCAGTGGGTCCAGGATACGAGGATACTTGTACTCCTTACGCTGCGGTGTTGTACCTACACAGACACATGGAAAGCTGCCTTGATTCGTTGCACCTGGTTGCTCCCGTTTTAATGAAGTGTCTCCGGGTATTAAGGTTAATCCAAGATAAGATTTCTCTCATTTACTTTAATGTTAAAGTGATCCTAGATCAACATTCCTGTTCTGAGAAGCTTCGCCAATACAGGCCCTGATCCAACTACTCAGCTGATCGCTAAGCCCGTCTGAGAAAAACTGGGTATCACACCACAATGTGCATGCCAGAGACAGGCCTACAGTGCCATGATAAATGGCAAACTACCTGCAAATAGGCACACAAGCCCTACTAGGGCTGGGTGATATATTTATATTTCTTAATCTCCATTCATTTTCATACAAGATATAAATTTACAATATAATTTACTAGTGCATCTGAAAATTTGAATCATTGAAAAGAAAAAAGAAAAAGTTTACCAATTCAGTTCAAATTGTGAAACTAATTGTATAGATGTATTACAAAGAGTGATCCATTTTAAAGCGTTTATATCGTTTGTATCAATGAAAAATTTAAATATTCTATAAGACCAAGTGGTACTTTTGGCAGTGTGGGCAGTGTGCCAAGTCCTGCTGGAAAATGAAATCCACATCTCCATAAAAGGTTGTCCGCACAGGAAAGCATGAAGTGCTGTACGATTTTACAGGAAAAACACAGTGATAAAACACAGTGGACCAACACCAACAGATGACATGGCTCTCTAAACCATCACTGAACATCAGTATAAAGAGATATGTAGCTGTAGCTGATATGTAACAGCAGGTCACCTGTTCTGAGATCATAGTGTTCATAAAAAGTAGCTGTGACACCCACCTAAACGCCCACCTCTAACCTGGACTGACCAATCAGCTCATTCGCACAAGTATGAGAATAGACCAGACAATTTTAACCCAGATTTATATTAAAAAATAAATAAATAAATAAATAAAAATTAAAAAAATTAAAAACTAACTTGCATTTTTATTAACTTATTTACCTTTTAAGCACTTTAGATGCATTTCCCCCTTAAAAGCAATCTTTGTTTTTTCCTTGATTTAAGCTACTTGAAGTGGGGGAAAAAAGTTTTTGAAGAATCTGTTAATAAATAGTGCCATTTGAATTTCCTTTCAGTTGTTGACAATATAAAATGTGGCCACCAGGCTACTCTAATACTTCATTCAGGATATAGAACTGAATGATAAGTGCCTGTGTAAAATCTGAAACATGTAGCTTTGTCTCAGAAGTGACTTTGTTTTTACTGCATGGGATATCATAGATTGCCATTCATTTAAAAAAATAAATAAAATCAATATATGCTTTTTTTTTTTAACCATATTGCTTATCCATAAGGCCTACTGTTCTCACCAGTCGGAAGGTCCTTTTGCAGCTCGTTGCTGACGAAGTTGTTGACCGTATCCATGGCCTCTGTTGCGAGAGAGGAGAGCACATCTCTGTGCTCCTGCAGGGTGACCTGATCTCGGCCAGTCTGCATCTCCACACCTTTCAGGACTTGCTCCATTTCCTGCTGCACTGGAGCAAGGCGACTTCTGCATTCTTCCACTGCAGTCTGACCACGTCTTTCAACATCCTGAAAACAGACAGAATAGTACACACTATATACAAACTGTATTGAAATGCAATTTTAAAAGTTGGGAAACATACATGTGAGAAAGTGCTGCATAAAATCTCTAGAGAGCTTAAACACCACATGCAGCTCAAGATTATGATAGATGAATTAAATTTTAACAGAAAACTAAAACCACAAGAAATAAAGCCAGAACTACCTCCAGAAGGGCCTGTACAGAAGCCTTGTTCTCCGCAATATTGGTGAGCTGTTCCTGGGCACGTTTTTCTGTTGAGTCTCTAACCGTGTGGCACCACTGCAGACCTGAATCAGCCAGTGAGTCCAGAGAGCTCTGCAGGAGCCCACAGTAACCAGAACTCTCCTCCAATGCTCTTTGTCCCTCCTCAGTCACGTCATTAATACCGCTGATCACATCATCCGTGCAGGAGATCAGACGGGAATGAACTGATGTGGTCTCGTCTTCAGCTGCCACACATTTACTGAGGAGAACCATTTTTAGAAGTTAGCTCCAATTACTCAATTCAGCTGGTGTTACACTGGAAATAAAACATGCTGGATAAATAAAGATACTCACAAGAGTCTCACTATGAATGAGCTCTGTCTCTCACCTCTGTATTGTGTTCTTCAGAGTTTCCACTGGTGCTTTCTGTGCATCAGACATTTCTTGAAGCCCCTCAAAGTCAGTCTGGGTGTTCAGAGCCAAAAGGTTCATCTGATCCTGCATGCACTTGAGGAGCTGGGAAACACGCTGTAATAAAGGAAATAATTCCAGTTAAAACTACCAAAAGCACATCATGGCCCTCCCAAGTTAAAAAACCACAAAAAAGATAGCAATAGCAGACACAATCTAAAATCCATTGCCCATTATTCATGCTCTCTCCTGCCTCAGGAACTACCACTTGCAGTCAATAGATCTATAAAGGATCATAGCGTTTAGCAAATACAACCTCAAGTGAACATTTAAACCCAAATTTAATCATTTATTAAATTATCTATTAACCTATATGTAAAAAACACACACTTTAAGTAGTTAGTAAACATACTGTTTGGTGACTGCTGCTTGCTTGGTTGATCTGCTGTTTGAGCTTTTCATGCTCATCGTGGAGGGAGCTGAGGCCCTGAACAGCCGCCTCCCTCATGCTCATCAGCGCTTCTGTATGACCACTGAAGAACGCAGTCATCTCCGCCTTCATACCCTCCATCTGAAAGAGTAGTAAAGAGCCACATAAGGTTAAGAAGAATGTTGTATTTTTATGTAATGCAAAACAAAATGCAGCTTTCACCATTTTAATTAGTTTTAACCAGGGGTGTCACTCATTTTCACCAAGGGCCACATCGGTATAATGGCTGTCCTTAAAAGGACCAGATGTAACTTATAAATATGACGAAATGTAACCAAATATGATATAAAAAAGAATGTAACTACTCCTTAAATGTAAAATGACTCTGAATGTATAACTTTTTAAAGTAAAAATTACATTTGCATGGAAAAAAATGTTTGCTTGTTAGTCATGTTATGAAATCCACAAACTCAATCAATCAAGGATTAAACTATAAATAAAAAAAAATGACAAACACGTTATAATATTAACTTGATCAAAATGTTTGACATACTAAAAAAAAAAAGAGGCTAAATTAGTAACATGTGTGACAGATGTAGCATTTCACAAAAAAAACTGACTGCAACAGTCTTGTATCAAACTAATGAGATGCTTTGATTACAATAAACATTTGTCTGGAAAATTATGGCAGCGCTTCCACATCAATGACTACACTGCCGTGTAGTGGCGGTAAGCTGTAACTGCGGGTAACAATCGGCATGCATTGTGGGAAATGTAGTTTTTGGTCAAAGCACACTTCTGACCCATTTATTTTTAGACACCAAGACCTTTCAAGCTCTCGCAGGCCACAAATAGACGTGGCAGGCCACATTTGAGTTTGACATGTATAATTTAGACCATGAAACACACCTTTGCAGCCAGAGCACTGTACTTCTGAAGAGTGTCTTTTAAACTGTCATTCATGGCTATGACAGATCTAATGCCGGGCATCGCTTGAGCAATGAGAACTTCCTCCAGGTGTGACTTATGCTGGTCCTGTCAATAGAAAAATGTTTAATTAGTATATGAACACGTGGAACTATTGAAACAAACATCCATCCTCTTTACATAAAAACACAATTTCACAAGTCATAAAATATAAAATGAAATACCTATGACAAATTGCAAGATCATTAATTTCAGGGAGAGTGTCTGTTACCCAGTTACAATCTAGATCTATTTTTGACAACGTGAATTTGGCAGTTCTTCACATTCAGTCAAAATATGACTGATCAGTGTTCCAAAATGAATTTTACTAAATGACCTTTACTGAAACTTAAAAAAAGGATTTCTCACAGCCTATAAACTTGCTATTTTGGATATACCATTTTTGAGAGAGAAATAAAATGATTTATGTAGATGGCAAACTATATTTAATATCAGACCATTGCGAGTGTGGAAACAAGTGGAAGAAGCTAAATCATTTGTTAACATAATATAACTTTGTAAAACAAATATATTGGCCTTAAATACATAAAGACCCAGCTTAAGGTTTAAAATCACCACTGTTGATCTGAAATATAGACTAAACATTAAAGCAATATTAAAGCAAAAAGTTTTCACAGCTAGCAATTCAGGAGGCAGAGTTATGGCTCAGATCCTGTAGTGGCTCACCAGAAGCTGGAGCATGGAGTCCCTGTTTTCCTGTGTAAGGTTCTCTTGCTGCAGCAGCCTGCTCTTACAGCCATCTACCCCTTTCCCAACCACCTCCTTAATGGCACTGTAGGAGCTCAACACTGAGCCTAACGATTCTTCAAACACACGGCCTGTTCCTCCCAGAAGATCCGCTGCAAAGAGAGAGTTTATTAGTGAACATGAATAAGAAAACCGGCAAAGTCTTGGACCAAATTCCAATAAAAGAGACTTTGACCTGATGGGATTCCAGCAGTAAATATTTTCCAGTAAAGAGTGACAAAGGAGGAGTTTAGCAAGCTGGATAATTTGAGCCAAAAGTGAATTTTAACTCAAGCTCTTGGAGAGAAAAAAAAAAGAAAAAAGGAATATGAACTGACCCACGGCATGGCGATAGTAGTCCAGGATGGCAGTTTGTTTGAGGCTCTGCTCCTGCAGTGCGGTGTGCATGCTGTTGCAGCTCTGCTCCATGCGCTCTGTGAAGCTGCTTTGTACAGTGCTGTTGTGCTGCTCCACGGCCCGAACACGCTGCAGTTTGGCGTGGAGGCCTCCAACGTCAGACGTGCTAGCCTCTGCTGTGCTCAGCAACTACAACAGAAATTAAAAGACAACTTAAAGCTGATGTCAGTGAGTTTTGGGATTTGAGGGATTGAGGGCCCTCTCTGGTAAGAATGGGTAATTGCATCGAGCATGAGGTAGAAGCATTTTAAACTGGGCGGGTGTGACTAAGAGCGAATGAATGCGATTCCAGGTTATGTTCAGTCAAAGAAAGAGCGCAAGAGAGAACGCGTGCTCAGTCAGAAACTGCTGAGGGAGAGGTCTTTAGAGGATGTAAGTGTTAAAACTGTATTAGTTTAAAATAGTTTTCATTCATATATTGTGATTTTTAGTTTAGGGTCAAAGCGTTTGTAATGCAAGTTAATGTAAATAAATAGCAGTGTAAAATAGTGTTTCATGTTGTAAAGCTCATTTTGTACATTTTAGATTAACTACTCACAGTGTGGAGCGCAATTACATCCAACAAACAGCTAGAAAACTCATCTTCACTAAGCAGCTGATAAAACACCAGGGTTAGGTGTAGATAGATGGTCAGTAAGACTGTAGCTGTTAATATTGTTTGCAATAATCATTTTAGTTATATAACCAAAAATATAAATATATATTTTAAAGCCAATACAATATTAATCCTGGTTTTAGTGGGTGTTCCTTTGCATGCTTTTTACTCCTTCTCGCTGAAGGTACGTATGACTTTTCTTCAGAGACACGTGCAGGCTCTCTCAGCTTGCCACGTGTGGGCGTGTCTGAAGTTTTTGAAAAACAGGAAACGTGTAGTGTGGTTTAGGCTTGGCAGACTAGACTTAATTTATTCTAAAGCTACCGTTTCATATCAACAACAAGTTAACAAATGTCTATAGTGAGCTTGGGAAGTAACAACAAAACAGTAAATGTTTTATCAGTGATCCTGAACTACAAATCTTTACCTGGTCCTTTGAAAATTGTGATGGTCTTCAATACCCAAACACATGGTTAGATCGGGGACATCCTTATTTTATATAGCCTTAGATGTGTTGCTCTTAATGAACACCATTCTAAAAGGCATTTCATTGAGGGGAAATAAATCAACAAAATCACTACTGCAGTCTTTAAGACGAAGCATACCTGGCCTGCAGTGCTGAACAGTTGCTCCTCAGTGGTCTGCAGACGACTGGTGATAAACTCCTCCTGTGTGAGCCTGTGCCTGGTTTCCTCCAGGTCCTTGTGAGCTTCTTGAAGTTGATTAGTCTTGTCCTGCAGGTCATCAGTGCACTGTTCCAGTTTCTGCTTACTGTCTGAGAACAGCTCAATCAACTACAGAGAGCAAAAAATCATTATAGATCAGTAGGTTTATTGTGAGAATGCAACTTAATAATAGAGTCATTTGAAAGCCACACCTGCTTCAGCTCCTCTTCCACTGCAGCGATCCGTTCTGTGTACTCCGTAATCTGCTCCTCCTGACCTACAATCCTACTGTTCATGCTCCTGCAACAGTCAAATTAGTGTATACATCAAGGTCTGACACCACTAGACTATTTCCAACAATTGATATTTTTAGAATAGAAAGCTGGACGTACTCATAGTTCTCAGGAGAAAGATACACCCCATGTTTGTCACGAGTGGCGGCCAAATCCCTTTTCAGACGCTCAATCTCTTCCGTATATTCCTGTACAAATTAAATATACATGTTTAAAAAACTGACCATATATAAAAAAAAAAACGACCACATAATGAATAGAAACAATCAAAATAAGTGACTTACATTATTTGGATAGAACACTTCTAATAGATAAATGTAACGGTTAGCTAAAACTCACCTTGATTAGAGTTCTCTTGGTAAGTTTCTGGTTTACTTCAGGTTTGTTCATGATGTTCTTTGCCCTGTTTGCATAATCCAGAGTACTAAGAGTCTCCTGTATTGGAAAAAGTGAGATTTTACTTTAAAAACTTCTGGCACACTTTTGGCAAGTTAAAGTTTTCCATTGAAAAATGTTCAATAAAATGTTCCTAGATGTGTTTTCTAGCAGAGGTGTACTTTTCTTTACATTTATGAGATAATAACCTAATCATTGGTTAAAAAAAAAAGAAAAACGAGCATCTCCATTTGTCAATTTTTAGTTCACTACATAATTTGAACAGACAAACTGTCCCTTACACAGTTAATTTCTTGATGAACGGACCAATAGAAATACTTCAAAATGACCTGAAAAACTCTTAACATTGACTGCTATTGAAAGTTTAGAAGTTTCTGTCCTGTAAAGTTGTTTTGAAACTACTTGTTTCTCACTGGACAGTGACTGTCATGTGTGTATATCATTTGTGTGAAATTCTGTAAAATTACTCCCAACACCTCGGTAATAAATGTGCACAGAACTGGTTGTTTAAAGCGTGCTTTGTATTTACGACCGTGTGTAAAAGTTCATCTACAGTTATTACAAACTGTAGCAAACATACCCACTCTTGCAGAATGCTGCTTTAGACACTTCTACACGCATGCCAGAAGTTTCCAAAATCTAAAACTTGAGTGCATGATTGTCCAAAATTGGAAAACCCACCTCCAGATTGATGGAGGCCGGAGAGACTGTAGCAATGATTGATGTTTTGGTGCGGCCGCCCAGCGAGTCCTGCAGGATTCGGGTGAGTTTGGACTCTCTGTAGGGGACGTGGGGTCCACGCTCCACAAGAGCCGTAATGACTCTGCCCAGGGTCAACAGAGACTGGTTTATGTTGCCAGCCTCACGAGCACGCTTATCTACCGCTCCAGAACGGCCGATGTTCTCACTGCCAGCAAGATCCACCTGGTGAAAGAGAGAAGAGAGGAGGAAGAGAAATGATCAACATTGAGGAGCAACAGTTGTACAACAGTATGCAAAAAAAGGAATTCTTCAAAAGGTTCTTCACCAAAGGCAGAACAGTAAAGAATTATGAGCACTAACAATAATTTTGTATGCTTTACTTGGACTAGTGTTTATCGCACTGTGGAAAACCTTTGTAAAAGGGTTTAATAACACCAAAAAAAAAGATTCTGTTACAAGTTAAAATCTATTTAGTTTTAGTATTATAAACAATTCATCAATCTGTATTTTTGCACTAACCCAAACTGCACAAAAACATTCATACTTGTGTTTTTCACGTGTTTAAATATTATTTTCATGATTCCTCTACACTTAAGCAAGCAAATGCTTGTGTTGAGCGTTACGCAACAAGGGAGCGTCTAAGAGTCCTCTGAGCACTAGCAGATGATGTCGTTCATTTTGAGTGGAAGAAACACCTCACAAAGTAATCCACTACAAGTCTTTTGCTGTAGGAATCTGTAGTTAAAGTTGCTCATTTATGCAAATCCAATATCGTCGCTGTCCAATGAAACACTTACCTACAAAACAGCAACTTTACAGGAAAGAGAAAAAACCTTGTAAATTTTCAATGGAAGTCAATGTAAAAAGAGTTTGTTTCAGGTCATTTTGAAGAGTTTCTATTGGTCCGTTCATCAAGACATTTTGGCACAGAGTAAGAAACAGTTTCTCTGTTCAAATTATGTTGTAAACTTAAAACCGACAAAAATGGAGATATGTTTTTCTAGATCTAGTGTTTTTCATAGGACAGCAGTTTGTTATTTACATTTTCACTTTTTATTGCATTAGTGATAAGCAAGTTTGTGCTACTGTGTTTGGAACCAAAAAAATAATTACAGTGCAGCACTAGCCAATATCGAAACAAAGTTCTGAATAATCTAGTAAATACAGCTAGCAAGATTAAAAACTTTAATAAATCATTGCCACAATTAAAGAACTGCTGCAATTTAGCCCTTGCAGAGCAAAGCATAACCAATACATTAAAAATACAAACAAAAAAAGGATTTACCAGGTTTAGTTTGCCAATCTTGACAAGTTCCTCTCCATCCAGGGTAATCTCCTTCATGTGAATAGTGACTGAGAACACAGAGTGGGAACGACTGTCCAGGAAAGATAGAAAGACATAAAGACTTTTACTAATATGCAGCAACACAAGCAATATATAAAATACAAATATCTTTCTGGAATAAACCATTGGAGGACAGAGGGGAAGCCAAAGCTGGATATGGTCATGCCAAAAACAGCATACACTTTCCTACCTGGAATAGGCATTCATTAGCGTGGATGCAGTTTTCCTCTTGGCAGCTCCTCTCTCCAGGATCTGATACACCTCGTTCTTGTTGTGTACAGTGACCTCCTCCAAGCCTTTAACAATTACACCTCTCTGACAGAAACCAGGATAACAGCCCAATTTGAAAATTTGCACAAATACAAAATTACTTTGGAAACCCCAGAGCTTGAAAATACGATCATATTACCCCTATTCCTTCATAGCTACACTGGCTTCCTGTTAATGTTGTATTATAAAAGGATTATAAAATGACTCCTTTGACATACAAATCTCTCAATGGTCTGGCCCCACATTACCTGGAGGAACTTCTTACATCTTCAAAAAAAATTTTTTTTTTTTTTTTGTTTTCATAAACCCTTGTTAATAGTGTTTGCAAAATCTCTATTTGAAGGCTCATGTAACCCCTATTTTCAGCGAAAATCAGGACACCTAAGTGGTATGGGCATGTAAAATATGCTCAGAACAGTTTAATTGTGACAAATATTCTTACAATAGTTACGAAAGGAAGGCTTATTGTCCAACAAATTAGGGACAATAATGCTGACGCTTAAGCTGAAAAAGCATTTTTTTTTCTTTCAAAAACTACAGTTGTTAACAGCTTATACTAAAACATTAATCAGTCGATACATGTTCTCTCTCTCCCTCTCCCTAAACATCTTTTGTATCATGGACTGTTTAGGAAACCACGCACCTTGTTTCTGGGGTCGTCAAACAGCTGCAGTCGCTCTGTGACGTCAGGAGAAGGGCTGAGCAAATCAAAGAGTTCCTCATTATAGATCTCCAGCAGAGAAACCTTCACTGAGAACTCTGTGCCATTACTCGCCAGCTTCTCAAAGATCTGGTGAAGTGTGCGAGGAATGATACCAGCAAGAGGATCCTGTAGGTGAAAGGAGTAAAATGCGAAGCATCAGCCAGATGCTCAGCCTCCTTTGCTGTCAATTTGACCCAATTCAGTTTTTAATTGGAGGTTAAAACTGCTGCTGTCAAACTGACCCCAATAATAAAAGTTAATAAAAAGTAAATAAAAGTAAATTAGAAGGTAACAGCATAGTTAAAACGGCAGACATTGCATTGGTTTAACTTGGTCATTGCGCAGAACAAGAAGAAGAAGAAAAAGAAGAAGAAATGTGGCATAAATAAGAGTACACTTTACAATCAATGATTATGCTAAATAAAAGTTATAGGTCACTATACATAGATGGATTGTACATATACACAGTGGATTGCTATACAGGTGCTGGTCAACGAATTAGAATAATTTGAAATAGTGCAATCATGAAATTCTTTGAATGCATTTTTTGTGCAGAAATCAAATCAGGTGTTCACCGCACCTGTCCTACTCGTTAGACTAATCACAGAACTCGTTACCTGGAAAAAATTTGCTCAGCTGAGCTTTCCAAAAGGCCCATTTAGGCCATTTAACTGTGACACTGTTGTTTTATTGAATTAGAATAATGGAGAAACCGTTTCATTGAATTAGAATAAATGCTCGATTTTTTGTTTTCTGTGAAGAGTGTTCACTGTGCAGTATAAAGTCAGGGTTGAGTAGAATTTCTAAGTTGTAAAATCAATCATGGGTAAGCAGCGCGACCTCTCAACCGGAATAGTGGCTCAAATTCAAGCCCTTCGCCAACAAGGCTTGACCCAAACTAAAATGGCTGAGCAGCTCGGCATCAGCCAGTCTTCCGTCTGCAAAGCTCTCAAGAAAAACTGCAGCAAGCGCACAAACTGTTCCGGCGTCCGAAAAACTTCTGCTCGCGACAACAAGCAGCTGAGAAAGATCGCAGTCAGCAACCGGTTCAAGTCCACTTCCGAGCTCACCGACTTGTGGAACAAGCAGACCGGCACTGACGTCTCCAGATCAACCACTTACCGTCGTCTGCGCGAACTCGGCTTCAAATCTCGCGTTCCAGCAGTAAAACCGATGCTGAACAAGAAACAAATGGAGAAACGGCTGAAGTGGGCCAAAGAACACGGCGAGTGGACTGCTGAAGACCGGCAGAAAGTGGTCTTCAGTGACGAATCACGCTTCTGCATCTCCTTCGGTGACCAAGGTCCTCGTGTCTGGCGTCGTGGTGGCGAAACCTACAACCACGAGTGCGTGAAAAGATCCGTCAAGTTTCCCCAGAGCGTTATGGTCTGGGGATGCATGTCCGCTCGAGGTGTAGGGAAACTCTGCTTCCTCAAGAAGACTGTCAATGCTGCCGTATATCAAGATGTTCTGGAAACGTTCCTGATTCCGACTGTTGAGGAACAGTTCGGCGAAGAAGACTTCATATTTCAACAGGATTTTGCACCGGCTCATGCGGCAAAGTCGACCAAAGATTGGTTCACTAAAAAACAGCTTGAAGTTTTGGCATGGCCGGCCAACTCGCCTGACCTCAATGTCATTGAAAACCTTTGGGCCATCGTCAAGCGGAAAATTCGCGACAGAAAGCCTACTACGCTGGACCAACTGAAGCAGAACATCGCCACTGCCTGGGAAGCTGTGAGTGCAGAAACTTGCGACAAGCTGGTCAAATCGATGCCGCGGAGACTTCAGGCAGTCATTCAAGCCAAGGGGGCAGCCACAAAATACTGAGAAAGTGATGATTGTAATTATAATAAAAATTATTCTAATTCAATGAAACGGTTTCTCCATTATTCTAATTCAATAAAACAACAGTGTCACAGTTAAATGGCCTAAATGGGCCTTTTGGAAAGCTCAGCTGAGCAATTTTTTTTCCAGGTAACGAGTTCTGTGATTAATCTAACGAGTAGGACAGGTGCGGTGAACACCTGATTTGCTTTCTGCACAAAAAATGCATTCAAAGAATTTCATGATTGCACTATTTCAAATTATTTTAATTCGTTGACCAGCACCTGTACAGATAAAGATGCACATGTAAATGTGGATATAGACATGGACAAATTTACTAACCTGCGTAAAAATCTAAACTAGCACACAGAACAAATATGAAGTGTATATATAGTGCTTAGTGTATTGTGCATGTCTGTGCATTTCTAACCATACCTCCTCCCATGTAAACTCCTCATTGGGTGATCTCTCGCCCTCCATTGTGAAGGTTTTCCCTGTGCCAGTCTGTCCATACCTTTAAAGATGATAAAAATAAAGCAGCTTAAAAAATAGTATGCAAATAAAATATTCAACACATGAAGATAAGAGCTTAAAAGAACCGCTTAAAAAGTACTCACGCGAAAACTGTGCAGTTATATCCCAGGATGACCTCATCTAAAATGGGGCACACCACACTCCGGTACACCTCGATCTGTTTTGCAGAGGGACCGAAGACCTGCACATTGGAAAACATGAATTAAAATACCAAAAAGGCACCGAGAGGGGAGAGTGGGAGGTGTTTTGTCATTTTACATTAAAATTGTGTTCCTGGTCCAGTTTCACTCAAAAAGCAAAAGATAAATAAAGATGAAATAAAATATAACCAAAATAATATATCAAAAATCATAAATACAAAATATAAATGATTAGGAAAGTACCAGCAACTTGAAGTTCAAAGTGCAAGGGGGGGGGGGGGGGGGGGGGGTTGGGGACTGACTATAAATTTAAAACTATACTGAACCCTAATTAGAACAAGAGTAAACATGCAGAGTCTAAGCAAAGAGACAAGTAGTTAAAGCACTCACCATGTCGAAGGTGTACGTTTTCCTCGACGTCTTGTCAGTGACTCCTCCAGTTCGGACAAGCACCTCTTTTCTGGTCTGGTCACACTCGATCACTCCATGTGAATTGGACTTGCGCTCCACTGCATTGAAGGGCCTGAGAGAGTCCAGTTTAAACAGATGACTACTGATTCTAATACAACATTACCGTGAACATGAACACATTAAACCATTACACTTAACATTTACCTGCACCGGACAACAACTTGGATGTTCCGACCCTTTTCATCCTTTTTGGCAGACAGTGCGCCACTGTTTGAAGACATTGTCAGAGATTGTCTTCTGGTTGGACCCAGAGCTGCGGTAGTCTCTAACCAATGTCTTACTGTTAAATTAAGAGTAAATAGAGTAAAGATTAGACGATGAAACAATGTATTAAGTTCCATTAAATCATCTCTATTTATAGACATCCACAGCAGTCTAATCAATTAATGCAAATAGTTCTGCAAAAAGTTATGGCTGGATGCTGTTGGTTTAGTGGGGGGGAAAGGGGGAGGGGGGGGAAGACATCATTTGTTGGTAATTGGTGTAGCACAGTAACACCTTTGCTCTCCATGACAAACTAGGGTATAATTTCCTTATCAAGCAAGCATACCACATAAAATTAACAGGACATTGGGAAGACTTCCAACAACATACTCACGTACCTACTAGGAGTGGGCAATATTATATCGTATACAATATATTGTGACACAGAAACAGACATAGATATTAAAAATCCATATCGTGATAATAGGGCTGTTCTGTCTTAAAAGTAGTCTATTATTTACTGTGAAGCTTTAGGTGTATTTATTGTATAATTGTTTTAGTTTGCAGTTTATATGCATGCACTAAATATTCTGCATTATTATTTGCTGCATTATATTATTTTCTGCTATATTATTTATTTTGCCACATTATGATTATACTTTTATACTATTATACTATATTTCTGAAATGAATAAATAATTTTAGTTTTCCTATATTGCCAAGTATATCATTATCGCAAAAATAGCCTGAAATATCGTGATATTATTTTAGAGCCATATCGCCCACCCCATGTACCTACCACATAATATTTAAAACATACGGATCTCTGGACAAAGGCAACAGACAAATAGCATAAAGGTAAATGTAATGTGATTACTTGCAAACATTTTAATGCAAAAATCTATTACATTACATAATGTTTTAATGCTGCAATAGCCAATGTATTCTTATTATTATAAGAATTATAAACAACAGTTAGAAAAGCAGATGGTTTATAATGACAAATAAATAGGTCATATCAATCATTCAACATATGGCCAGATTGCCATTTTACTTGTCTTGATATCATCAATTATGCTTTTCTTAGAACGGAAAGCCCATTAACTTAATCTGATCTGGTCTAAATGGCTAGTTTATATAAGACCACAGTGACCAGATTTCTTGTAGACCCTATAACCTCTGACTTGGATCTTTCCTTTTCTCCACTTTGCATTATAGAAATTTCCCCGCTTTTAATGTAAATAGTTCTTGGCCTTAAAATAAATAAGTAAATAGATAACAATAAACAAAATGGCGATTTACATCCTGAGAAAGTCAGAAATTACACTGTTAAATTGTAAAAGGGAATATTCTCCCAATACTGAATCCAACTTGAAACAAAAATTGTATTAGCATTTCTAATTTATTTTATGTAACATCATTAAAACAGCTGTCGGAGCTGTATGGACATTGTGAGCATAAAAGTTTTTGTAGTATCCGACTTCTCCAATAAAAAAAAAAGGAAAGCCTATTAACATCAGTTTTAAAAGGTTAAACTAATTTAGCTAGGATATTTAAAAACTCTTATACATTTCCAATGTCTCAATTTTCTTAATAATTAAAATGCCCAGTCCTTTAAACTAAGTATTTATAGTATTTAGTCACATTGTCTTGCTATTTGTATAATAGTGACATTTAACAGTACTCGAACACATAATTCATAACTATTATTTTTACCACAATACATCTTCCAGTCAAAAAGAGCTATTGTGATAGGCCTGTTTTTAACACCAGCAAGTTACAGTACTAGTACCTAAACTATGGTAGCTTTAACTGAAATGTTTAGCACCTAGAAGGCAAAACAAGCTTCAGTTGCTAATAAATACGTAGTTAGCGTAAATACTGGCTAAAAATGCATTAAAGCAGAACATTAAAAAACAATACAGTAGCCAGTTATATTGTTTTCTATACAACAAAATGCTGTTAAGAATGGAAAAAAAAACACTGAAAATTAGCTTAGCTATGTAAGCTAACTAAGTTTATTCTTTTTAACATAAAAAGAAAAGCAATTGCTGCAGGGTAACTTACACATAACTGAAGACCCATTTAATGAGAGTTTAACCCCTTAACAGGCCAGCAATTTTGTCAATTTTCGGTCTGATATTACACACATAAATCTTGAAGATTTCTAATCAAACATTCCATAAATAAGGTTTCATGTTTAATAATAAACGTTACGTTTTAATGCAAAGAAAATGGGTTTTGTGTAATCTTGCTACACTTGTAAGTTAACTTAGCCTGTAACGTTATACGTTCCAAGTTAAAACCACGTACTAAAAAATAAATATTTATGGAAAAGTGGTTTTATTTAGTCACATTTTTTGTTTCCATATATTTTTATTATAATTCCTTTTTTCTTGGGTGTATTAACGTAAGATAGCTAACTTACATACTTAAATGTTAACTACTAAAATGTAAACGATAGCAAATTAAAAAGAACATTACTTTTACCCATATTACTTTTAACTAGAATTTAAAACATTTGTCCTAATCACCCATGTGACCGTAACTTTGAAAATGCTATCCAAATATCTAGATATCTACAGGAAGCACTTTCTAGTACGGTGCTTTATTTTTTTCAATAAGTTCTTTATCTAGAACTAACTCTAGAAAACTAACGATAAAGGAAAAAAATGAACCGGATAGACCTACGTGCTGCTGAAGCAGCGTCAGTCCGTTTTTCTCAGAGTTGAAGTCGGAGTTTGTTGTACTTCCCTCGCCGATGTGGGTTTTTTTTCTTGTCGCTACCCTCCCAGAGTCTAATGTCTCTTAATGCAAGCGCCGAACCGACGGTTACTCACTTTAAATGTGGCGCTGCCGCAAATCCGCCAATCAGCGGCCAGAGATTGTCTTGCCTTCCTGTTGCTGGCAGCAGCAGCAGCCAAAAGGACCTGGCTGCAGGAGGAAAGGGAGAAACAGTTAGCTACCAAAACGATTTTTTTTTTTTTTCAAAATAAAAGTCCCTCTAAAAAGATTATTACGCTTCGCATGTATATTTATCTCCGAATCGATTCATGTTTTATTTATTCAAAAATATATTTATATTTTATAATAAACTCAGATATTAGCACGCTCGGTTTATGGAGAGCCTAGATGAATGGAGCTAAACGGCTTAAAATACAAATTAAAAATTGCTAGCTAACTATCCACTGGGCCATGACATAACTCTAATGTTGAACGTATTGTGCTTAAAAGCAAAAAAAAAAAACCTTACCGCTGTGTTTCAACTTTTCTACAGTAAACAGGATTAGGCAGTAGAAACGCTAGTGTATTAGTGCTACTGTGAGCTGAATGGTTGGTGGGCTGATGCTGGAGATACAGACAGATCATGTTAATAACGTTTAAAACGATTAACAACTTTAAATAATATTTATTTGTTAGTAAAACATTGCTAAAAAATTGCTAAACCTAATCCATATGATCTTTAAAAGTGGGTATTCTCTCTATTAGAGATTATCTGATTTTTTTTTTTTTACAATCTGTAATGTTGATTCACTTGTTATTCACTTACAGTTTTTTCTCTCACCCATCTTTATAACCTTAAGTATTTTTAGCAGTATATTTCATTAAACAGGCCATTCAATTTACAAAACTGCAACTAACCCCCTCACCACCACAAGACACACAACGCCATCAATAATATCAAGGTTCGTTTTTTTTTTTTTTCAAATAAATGAAAAAATACAATGTGTATCAAATATTTCACAAAAACATGGCATTGACATTCTGATGGGCATCCACATATCTGTTGATTTTCCCCCTTGATGTTGGTTTGAAGGTTGGGCAAAGAGAACAGTGAAACAGTTTTCTACAACATGTGTTGCATTCTTCCAGGTTTGGATGTACGCCAGCATCACAGATAGACAGATGCAAAACAAGATTATTTGATTTTTTTTACATTTAAATGCTATAACATTATCATTCTAATGTCAGCAATATAGACTTACAAAACATTTTATATTTACACCTAACCAAAAATACATAATGTAGTTAACACTTCAGCATACAGAGGATATGGCATGATGTGTCATGCAACTGTGTCCATCAAAATCCCAAATGGATATGCATTCCTATTAATTTCAAATTCACTGACTTAATATAATCTGAAAATCCTTAAACATTTTCATTTGTAATGCAAGATTAAATTTACTTTTAATTATTTTTATTTGTTTTAAAGCATGGGATAAATAACTAGGGTGATGTATATGGTTCAGCTTATGACACTAATGTAACTTGACCTAGAATTTGTATTATTATGCACACAAATAAACCTATTACAATACACATGTGCCGTGTCAATGATTCTCTATTCAAATATTATTTAAGCAACTTTGGTTTGACTAAGTCGCGTGATTAAGTGTGAGATAGACAATGTAATTGAAGCTGATGAGTGCAAAATCTCTATCACAATATACTTCTTTGCTAACAATATAAACAACCTGTGGTGTATGTAATCACAGATTGGCATTTACAGGCTACAGAAGCCTATGATGTTCTGTCATTTGTGCTCAGCTTGAAAGCAATGAACTGATGGCAGCATCCTGTAAAGAACATCAGTCAGTAACAGATGCTGTAAATACTGTCTATCTCTTACAACACTGGGACAGTGTTTATAGTTTGATGTATCTTTATTCACATAAAAAATGACACGTTGTTTGTCAAACTTCACTCTGACATTTTTAAATAATAGCTGAAATATGTTGCTCCATATAATATGATATATGAACCCTGCTTAAAATGATTAAAACATGAAAATATTAACAGAATTTGGTTATCTGAAAATATTTTCATCAGATGTTTACTCTGTAAAATCTAAATAACATAAAAGAGCAAATAAAAAAACTGAATGCTTGTTGTTTTTAGAATACTTTTTTATTTATAATAATTGACTTATGGAAGAATTAGCGACAACACTAGCTAACAGATAAGTGGCGACGCTAACTGCACCTTTAAGCTAGACTAAATTGTACTGGTTACACTGAGGTCCAATCTTTCATATGATGTTAACCTAGCTAGCTAAGTGGATTATGCCTGTAGAGCACTTGAACAGTCTAAAACACTGGAATGCAACTATTAGCTAAATGCTAGCAAGCTAGCCTACCTAGCCAACAAACATGTCTCAATAGGCTTTATTTTTTATTCAGCTTTTATTCACTCAGGCTGTTGAGTGCAATAAAATATATACTATATATATATATATATATATATATATATATATATATTAACCTTTATGTATTCACCTTCATTCAAATTTTTATTTATACACGGTTCCTGTTTTTTACAAGACAAGTAAGGAAAAACCTGAGTATTGTCATTTCTGGCCCCACGGAGTCATAGACCACTGAAGTCGTGTCGTCATTTTGTAGTCAGCGCCATGTTGTTTATGCCCATATTTGGGGTTCTGTGTCTAAGCGGTTCAAGTGAATGGGGAATTTGAATGGGCTTTTTAAAAACCTCTGTCACATTTTGTGGTAAATAAATATGTTCAGGACATTGGACATTTTATTCTGTGTACATTTGCCTCCTAAATATCACTGGATCCTCTGAATTTTGAGATCGTTTAGGGGTAGTTATTAGAAAAATGCTATCTTTAAGCTAATGCTTAACTGACGTCAAAGCACAGCGGCTGGTAATGGCACCGAACTGGATTCTGCATAACAACAGTGAACTCCGGTCAGATCGCGGTTTGGATTATTATGCTTCTTCACAAAGGATCATTAAAGCATTTAAACAGGTGAAAACTCTTTCAGTAATGTTGAGCAGTGTAATGTTGAGCGGTGTAGTCTGTGTTACAGCTTTAAAAGGCAGATAATAAGAGAAAGTGGCTTTCAGTTCAGCAGCGCTTTTATGCAGGTTTAGTATTTAATCACTGTCATTAGTTTATACTAATTACAACACCTGACCCAAATAATCAACTAACAACTAACTAATCAACTAACTACCTGCCCTCACTGAGGTGACAACGAACCAGAAACACCAATTTATTTCACTGCATAATAAAGACGGTAAATGTTAAAAAGCGTAAAATCACTAAAACAGGTCAGTGATACTCCAGAACCAGCTGTATACACGGAAACGCTTAGACACGGAAGCCATACAAGGACTACAGAATGACGCACAACTTTAGTGGTCTATGTCATTTCCTGCCCCAAGGTAGAGCGGCCTCCAGCTGGAGCTTGCCCAGCCTTCTGCAGCCAGACCCGTCTCTAACTAAGGCTGTATCTCTGAAAACATTTTGTCTTTTGAGGTTTAGAGCTGTAAAACTGACTGTGGGGGAAGGCAGGTAGGCATTCAGTGCTGTTAGCCAATCAGAGGCGATATGTTTGCATATGTAAATATACATAAGCAAGAGCTAAAAGACTAGTAATTCAGTCAGGGCTAAACAGAAGCACCGGAAACCGATTTTTTTCCACAAAAAACAGCTCACATGACATAAAATGAATAAAAAAACGATGGAATGAGACCATTAACTGAAACTAGAGCTGGGCAACATGAAAATGTTTTATTGTGAAAAATGTTCTTATTGTATCAACGCACTTACAAGATATCAATTCTTATAAGTAATAACACTGACCCAACTGTAGCTAACCATATTTCTTTACAGAAAGAATTCTATTTCATTTTATGATGTGTAGCAAAACAAGGCTGTTTGCGAGTCCACCTTGAAGGATTGCTGCATGCTGCATGATTTTGACAGTGAAATTCCACATTTACGGCAATAACGATGTGCAAACATTCTGAATAAAAAAGGAAAAACACAGAAAGACTAATTAATGCCCAGGGGGAATCAGGGGGAACTTATATACAGACATACACAAGTACACACATATGTCAGAAAAACAAAATGTCAGACAAAAACGCACAGCGCACCTCTGTAGGTATGGATAGGTGATGACTGACTGTTGTCAGGGTCAGGTCACTGACCTATATTCTGCCACCAAAAAGCATCAAGCCAGACATTTACCTGAACACACAGTGTAGACTTCTTCCTAAACGCCTATGCTATTTAACGGCGCGGGTGCAAAGCGTGTAAATAGACTGTTGGTGGGCTGTAAGACAACAAAGTTCGTCGCGACGCACCTTGCGATGGGTGAATGATAGGACCCTGTAGTGAACTGTTCTTTATTAGTAATTTTGGTATGTGATATGTTCGAGGAAACCACAGGGTGGCAGTATAGGTTCTTTGGTAAGCCTTGGTAAGGCAGAGCAAAGTTGTTCTAGTCAGTTCTATGTGGAAGGACACAGCAGCCTGTGTGATACAGCAATAAAGCAGAGTACGAAGGTCCCTCTTGTCTCTCCTGAGTTTGTTGAGTTCCCAACAAAATATGCTACATATTTGGCGATGAGGATAAACTGGAACACGCTGGAAAAGTTTCAAGGACAAGAAAGACTTGCAAGGCAGTAACCAAGGGGCAAGTTGCAGTGGAAAATGGCCATGGTAGGCACAGTAACACCATTTGACTGCCAGTCACAGACATGGGAAGAGTACTGTGAAATGCTTGGATATTTTTTCGAAGCAAATGAGATACTGGAGGCAGACAAGAAAAGGGCTGTTTTGATTAGCTGTGTGGGTCCAGCTACATATAGCCTAATGAGAAGCTTGGTTAGCCCACAAAAGCCGGGAGAGAAGACTTTTGAAGAGTTGGTTGCTTTGCTGAAGACTCACTTCAACCCTAAACCGAGTGAAATTGTTCAGAGATTTAGATTAAACTCAAGACTGCGCAAAGAGGGTGAGAGTGTTGCTGATTATGTTGCTGAATTGCGAAGACTGGCACAAGACTGCAATTATGGTGAGTCATTACCACAAATGTTGAGAGACAGACTAGTTTGTGGGATCAATGACGATCGTATCCAGAGGAGACTGTTGGCGGAACTGGATTTAACATTCGAGAAAGCTTTGAAGACAGCTCAAGCTATGGAATCTGCCAACCGGAATATTAAAGATTTGCAAAGTCACTGCCAGGAGGATTCAGGTAAAGCATACAAAGCCCAAGCAGCAGTCCATCGTGTGACATCTGACTACAAGAAGGCGCTGGTGTGTTATAGATGCAAAGGTCCACATTCGCCTCTGGAGTGTAGATTCATTAACCAGATTTGCCACAAATGTGGTAAGAGAGGCCACATTAAGCGGGCATGTCACAGTAAAGAAGGGGTAAACTCGGACTGTAATAAGAAGAGGATTGGAGGTTCACGTGGGCAGTTTCAGCACAGCAAGGTACCCAAGGATAGGAGAGCTCACCTTCTAAGAGAAGAAAGAGAGACAGAGTCAGGAGAAGAAGGTGAGATGCACACAATTTACAGTGTTGAAGAGCACGGTGTATACAAAGTAGCACCTATCACTGAGAAACTCAGCGTTAATGGTATGGAGGTGACATTTGAAGTTGATACAGGCTGTGGAGTGACAGTAATGAACAGAGAACAATACTCCAAGCTCTGGCAGAAGTCACACATTCCTGAGTTAAAAACATGTAACCTGGCACTCAAGACGTATACCGGAGAAAGGATCGAGGTGCTGGGCAAGACAGAAGTAAAAGTGCATCACAACAATAGGGTGAAGTCTCTACCACTGGTGGTGGTAGGGGGAACGGGACCAAACTTAATGGGCAGAGATTGGTTGCAGCAACTTCAAATAGTGATCCAGTCAGTGAACAAAATAGGCCCTGCAGGGAAAAGGACGTTGGAGGAAGTGTTGGAAAAGCACGCAGAGGTCTTCAAAGAAGAGATGGGTCAACTGAGAGGCACTAAAGCACAAATACATGTAGATAAGGAAGCTCTACCCAAGTTCTACAAATCAAGGCCAGTGCCATATGCTATGAAACCATTGGTGGAGAAAGAGCTCCAAAGGCTTCTTGAGGACAAGATTATAGAGCCAGTCAAGTTCTCAGAGTGGGCAGCGCCAATTGTCCCTGTCCTCAAACCAGGGGGTGCTGTTCGAATTTGTGGAGATTATAAACTCACTGTGAATAGGGTGTCCAAGCTAGAACAGTACCCGATACCAAGGGTTGAAGATTTGTTTGCGAATCTATCAGGTGGGGAAAGATTCTCCAAGTTGGATATGAGCCATGCATACCAGCAAATTGTGTTGGATGAGGAGGCTAAGGAATATGTGACTGTCAACACCCACAAAGGGTTGTATACCTTCTGCCGTTTGCCCTTTGGTGTGTCTTCTAGTCCTGCCATATTTCAACGTACCATGGAAAACATCCTACAAGGTATTCCACAAGTGGTGGTGTATTTGGATGACATTTTGGTGACTGGGACCACAGAAGAGGAACACCTCAGTAACCTGGGAGAAGTGCTGCGCAGGCTGGGAGATAGTGGTCTCAGACCCAAGAGGAATAAGTGCAGTTTCTTTGACAAGGAAGTGGTTTTCTTAGGTCATAGGATAGATACCACTGGACTGCACCCTGTAGCTGAAAAAGTTCAAGCTATCCAAGAGGCACCCACACCGAAGACATTGACGGAGTTGAAGGCTTTTCTAGGACTGCTGAATTATTACCACAGATTCTTACCCAATCTTTCCACCATTTTAGCTCCTTTGCACAAGCTATTGAGGAAAGACACAGAATGGAAATGGGGGAAAGAACAGGAAGCAGCTTTCAAAAATGCCAAGTCCTTGCTGCAGACTTCAGCATTACTAGTGCATTATGATGCAAGTAAAGAGTTACTGCTGGCTTGTGACGCCTCTCCATACGGCGTTGGAGCAGTGCTGTCACACCGCATGCCGGATGGCACAGAGAGACCCATTGGGTTTGTTTCCAGGACACTCAATGCCGCTGAAAAGAATTACTCCTAGCTGGACAAAGAAGGTTTAGCAGTGATCTTTGGAGTAAAGAAGTTTCACAGCTACCTGTATGGGAGAAAATTCACAGTAGTTACAGATCACAAGCCACTCCTTACCTTGTTCAATGAGTTGAAAGGAGTGCCTCAGATGGCCTCACCAAGGATCCAGAGATGGGCAGTAACTTTGCGTGCCTATGAATATACTATTGTATATAAAGCAGGCAAGGATCACAGCAATGCAGATGCGCTCAGTCGACTGCCGATACCAGGGACAGAGGAGCACTCCAGGGATGAAGAGAGAGTGTTGTTGCTGGATCAAATGAATACGCCCCTGGTTACAGCCAGACAGGTTCAAAAATGGACAGACAGAGACAAGGTGATGGCCTTAGTGCGGGAGTATGTGCTAAGGGGTTGGCCGAGCAAGGTAACTGATTCAGATTTGTCACCATTTGTACAGAGAAAAGAAGAACTTAGTACAAATGATGGATGCGTATTATGGGGCGCAAGAGTCATAGTCCCAGTGCCAGGTCGAGAAGCAGTGCTGAAGCAGTTACACCAGTCACATCCAGGTATAACTAGAATGAAAGCTTTAGCACGCAGCTACATTTGGTGGCCAAAGCTAGACTCAGACATTGAAGCTTTAGTGAAACGATGTTCTGTGTGCCAAGAAAACAGTCATCGTCCAGCAGTAGCTCCCCTACATCCCTGGGAATGGCCAGAACAGCCATGGAGGAGAGTACATGTGGACTATGCTGGACCTTTCTTGGGGAAAATGTTCTTGATACTCATTGATGCACATTCAAAGTGGATGGACGCATACCCACTCAATAGCTCCACCACCTCTGTCACTATTGAATGCTTGAGGAAAAGTTTCAGTCAGCATGGCATTCCAGAAATGCTGGTAACAGATAACGGAACATGCTTCACTAGTAGTGATTTTGCGGAGTTCATGACCAGAAATGGCATTCACCATGTCACCACAGCTCCGTACCATGCCTCTTCAAATGGACTGGCAGAAAGGGCCGTGCAAACATTTAAGGAACTTCTGAAGAAGACCACTGAAGGAAGCATGGAAACCAGAGTGTCCAGAGCACTATTCAGTTACCGTATAACACCTCAAGGAACCACAGGTAGATCACCTGCTGAGTTACTGCAAGGAAGGAGACTGCGCTCCACTTTGGATTTGCTCCATCCTAACTTGAAAGGAAAGGTGGTTCAGCAGCAGTTAAAACAAAAGCTGGGCCATGATCATCGGGCCAAGGGAAGAATCCTCATGGAAGGAGATCCTGTGTATACCCGAAACTTTGGATCAGGACCTACTTGGATTCCTGGAGCAATTGAGCAGAGAACTGGACCTGTATCCTGTAAGGTAGCCTTAGGAAATGGCCGGGTAGTGAGGAGGCATATTGACCAGGTGAAATTCAGAAGGGCTTCCTACTCTTCTCTGGGTGACTTTATAGAGAGCATCATTCCAGAAGTAACTTCTTCACAGGTTCCTAGTGCAGAAGGTCAAGAGAAGGCTGATGTTGCAGAGACAGCACAGAGCACTGATAGTACAGAGACTGTAGCTTCTCAAGTACCAGCCTACAGTCCTCATCATCCTGTGAGGAGATCAGAGAGGGACAGGAACCCCCCTTCATATCTGAAAGACTTTGTTAGACTAGTGATGAGTTCCCCAGCCACAGGGTAAGAATGCGCCCAGGTACTCATCGGGACTGATGGTAGTCTACCCAGATGTCCCTAGCCTAGTTTTCAATTGAGTCTTGTTTGACTTATGTTCTGTGTTATGTAACTGGGGCGGGAGAGTTTTATTCAGAGGAAGGGGAATGTAGTGAACTGTTCTTTATTAGTAATTTTGGTATGTGATATATTCGAGGAAACCACAGGGTGGCAGTATAGGTTCTTTGGTAAGCCTTGGTAAGGCAGAGCAAAGTTGTTCTAGTCAGTTCTATGTGGAAGGACACAGCAGCCTGTGTGATACAGCAATAAAGCAGAGTACGAAGGTCCCTCTTGTCTCTCCTGAGTTTGTTGAGTTCCCAACAAAATATGCTACAGACCCAGAGTATCAATCCCAAACTTACCAACTATATCTTACATGATTACATTCAGAGGTTTTTTTAATGGGGTTCAGGTCTGGAGATTGAACGTCAACTTATTTGAGTGTCAGTCAGCAACCGCAGGATGACATCAAGAGACTTATAAAAAGAATGGCAAATGGCAGCCATCAGACCAATTGGGGACGGGATGCTGCTGCTGACTGAGTTTAACCCAGTCACACCAGATGGACATTCTTCAACCACTATCTATCTATCTATATATCTATCTATCTATCTATAGCAATTTAAATAAAAAATAGCAAAATCAGAGAAACTGATTCAGAAACTGAAGTGGTGTCTTAATTGTTTATATATATATATATATATATATATATATATATATATATATATTGTGGCGTGAGGAGGCGGGGGAACCGTGGGTCCGCCCCACGCCGGAACTCACAGCCATGTCTGTCCCAGCCGGTGTGCATTCAGGACTGATTAAGCAGCCGGCTGGGACAGGTATAAAACTCAGCCTCAGCTCACTAAAGGAAGGACTCTTGACTGGGGAGCTGAGGGCTGAGGCCGCACGGACCTTTAAAGGAGCATAAAAAGAAGACTAAAGTAATTCTACAGACTCTAGAGCCCCATTGGGCTGAGTATGTTGTTTTGAGTTGTTTTTGGGTGTGGTGGAGGGCGTTTAAAAGCAAATAAAAGGTACGTTTTGAGTTCATTTACTCCCCGTGTCTGTGTTATCTGTGCGCTTCCTCCTTCCGGGTCACAGTGGTCACGCCCCTAACCCCAGGGGCCTACCACAGTGGTGGAGAATGCGGGCACCGCCCCTTTTGGGCGGGGTCCAGTGACCCGGTTGGAAGGAAGCTGCGGAGCAGAGCACGACACGGGGTCGTATTGGACTCAAAGCGTGCCTTTGTTTGGCCGCCCGAAGCCGCACCTCAGTCTTGGTTTGCCTTTTTTTTTTCTCTCGTAAAAACAAAAGAATAAAAAAAATAATAATAATAATAATGCCTCGCGGGAGAAAAAAGGGGAGGCCCGCCCCCGGCTACTCACCGCCTCGCTGGTGTGACGCCGGGGAATTCCCCTTCGCCTCCTTACTCCTCGAGCCAGAGCCCGCCCCCAGCTACTCTCCACCGCTCTGCAGCGGTGACGCTGAGGATTTCCCCTTCTCCTCTCTCCTGCTGGAGTGGCTCCGTCAGCGGTGGGAGGACGCTAGCGAGAGGCGGCTGCAGCAGCAGTGGACGCCTCGCCCCGAGCTCGGCTGGTGCGAGTGGTGTCCGGAGCCCAGACACCGCGAGGCGGACTGCGCGCACACCGGCCTGGACTTCTGCTGCTGCTGCGTCGGCCCGGAGGAGGAGGACGAGTTCCGCGCCTCTCTGCCCGGGCTACAGTCCGACTCCGCCCCGCCTCTCACACGAAACTCTTCGGCGGCCGAGTCGGAGTCGTGGAGGGGGGAGAACGGCCCTGACAAGAGCGAGGCCGAGCCAGCCCCGGAGCTACCGAGAGTCGCCGCTCCACAAGCCGTCGCGCTACCGAGAGCCGCCGCTCCACAAGCCGCCGCGCTACCGAGAGCCGCCGCTCCACAAGCCGCCGCGCTACCGAGAGCCGCCGCTCCACAAGCCACCGCGCTACCGAGAGCCGCCGCTCCACAAGCCGCCGCGCTACCGAGAGCCGCCGCTCATCCAGCCCCGGCGCTACCGAGAGCCGCCGCTCATCCAGCCCCGGAGCTAGCGAGAGCCGCCGCTCCACCTGTCCCGGTGCCCCGAGCAGCCGCTCAGCCAGCCCCGGTGCCACGAGCCGCCGCTCCACCTGTCCCGGTGCCGAGAGCAGCCGCTCCACCTGTCCCGGTGCCCCGAGCAGCCGCTCCACCTGTCCCGGTGCCCCGAGCAGCCGCTCCTCCTGTCCCGGTGCCCCGAGCAGCCGCTCCTCCTGTCCCGGTGCCCAGAGCAGCCGCTCCACCTGTCCCGGTGCCCCGAGCAGCCGCTCCACCTGTCCCGGTGCCCCGAGCAGCCGCTCCACCTGTCGCGGTGCTGCCGAGAGCCGCCGCAGCTCCCGCCACGGCGCTGCCGAGAGACGCCGCACCTCCCGCCACGGCGCTGCCGAGAGCCACCGCTGCGCGAGGCTGGGGGACTAAGGCTGGGAGGTGGGCTGCCATCTCCACGGGCCTCTCTCTGGAGGGGGGGGCCCAAGCGAACGAACTGCATCCACCGCTCTCCTCACCCCGCCTCTCTTCGTTCGCTCCAGTCACCAGGTCACGCCTCACCTTCGATCCTGGTGGCTGGAAGCTTAGGGGGAGGGACTGTGGCGTGAGGAGGCGGGGGAACCGTGGGTCCGCCCCACGCCGGAACTCACAGCCATGTCTGTCCCAGCCGGTGTGCATTCAGGACTGATTAAGCAGCCGGCTGGGACAGGTATAAAACTCAGCCTCAGCTCACTAAAGGAAGGACTCTTGACTGGGGAGCTGAGGGCTGAGGCCGCACGGACCTTTAAAGGAGCATAAAAAGAAGACTAAAGTAATTCTACAGACTCTAGAGCCCCATTGGGCTGAGTATGTTGTTTTGAGTTGTTTTTGGGTGTGGTGGACGGCGTTTAAAAGCAAATAAAAGGTACGTTTTGAGTTCATTTACTCCCCGTGTCTGTGTTATCTGTGCGCTTCCTCCTTCCGGGTCACAGTGGTCACGCCCCTAACCTCAGGGGCCTACCACAATATATATATATATATATATATATATATATATATATATATATATATATATATATATATATATATATATATATATTTATTTATTTATTTATTTATTTATTACCGTTTTAGAGGTTTTTTTTTTATTAATCACATACAAACATATAAACATGCAAAAAGTATGTCAAGAGATAACAGATATCAATACAAATAAGAGGTCCTTTAGGTCCTTTCAAGTCTTTTAGTCCTTTGGAGTCACATATGTGGAGTATAGTAGCACAGTTCTTTTAGCTTTGAGATTGTTTGAGCATTGCAAAATGTTCATATACTCATCCAACTCACTCTTAAAGACAAGGAATAATGGTCTGTTACCACTGAATTTGCATTTATGGATATGAAATAAACCAAGCAGTAAGAACAGATTGATCATAAAATACTTATCATCAATTGAATTCTCAGAAGTAAATACACCAAAAAAGATATCTTTACATTTAAAGAAAAAATCCTCAATAAAATATATTTGAATAAAATGTAAGAGTTCAGACCAGAACTTGCTGCTATAGATACATTGCCAAAACAAGTGGGTAACATCTTCAGAAGCACTTTTACAAAATGAGCAGTCAGTTTCAATATCAGACTTATATTTTAGAAAAAAAATCTTTACTGGGTAAATTTTATGTAATAATTTCAGCCTAATTTCTCTCACTTTGTTGGAAAGTAAATATTTTAAAGGTAAAGACCACACTTTTCGCCATGGTATACTCTCTACAATACTATTCCATTATGGTATAACATAAGGAATTGTAGCAATATCTTTCTGGAATAATGCTCTTATCTGCTTATTGTTTCGTGGCTGTTTAGCTGAAAAACATACACTCCCAACATAAGTATCCAGCAAATCAAGTGACTGAGGAAATGGCCAAGGAAAGTCTACACCTCTCAGCAGTAAAGTTGCACCAACTGGTATAGCGTTTATCACAGTACAGTATTCTTTAACTGGGATATCAATTTTGTATTTATTAATTAGGTCAGTATAACTGTATGGCCTACCATTTGAGTCAAGAAGTTGACCAACTAAATTTAGATTATTCCTAAACCAATTTTCGTAGAAGAGCGATTTGTTTTTGTAGAGAATATTTTTATTATTCCAAATGTAGTATCTGTGAGGAGAAAAATTATGCTTGTACAGGAGACACCAAGCCAAAAGCATTTGTCTATGGAAATTTGAGATTTTTATGGGGATCTTTTGTACATCATAGTTACACATTAATACAAACTTTAGTCCACCAATTTTTGAGAACACAGTATTTGGGATAATATTCCAGAGAGAAGAAGGATTATTTATAAAAATTTTTAGCCAATTAATTTTAAACGTATTGTTTAAAGTTGTAAAATCAAGAAAATCAAATCCGCCACACTGTCTTGTATTCATTAATACAGATTTTTTAATTAAATGTATTTTATTTTTCCAAACAAAGTTAAACAACATGACATCAATTTTTTTTAGCATCTTTTTATCTACGTCCAGAGCGAGAGCAGCATAGGTTAACCGAGATATCCCTTCTGCCTTAGAGAGTAAAATTCTTCCTTTAATTGTTAAATCTCTTTGTAACCATGCATTGAGTCTCTTTTGTGTTTTTTCAACAAGTGGAGTAAAATTCAACTGACACCTACTTTTCTGATTCTTAATTATTTTAATTCCTAAATAGGTAACTTGATCCCTAACTGGAATACCACAGATGATGTCGGCAGTACAGTCTTTTATAGCCATTAACTCGCATTTTTTAAAATTTAGGCGAAGACCAGAAGCAAGGGCGTAGGAGCGGGCTTGATATTGGGGGGGACACATTTGCCAATATGAACCCAAGCCCACCCAATAGTTTCCTAGAACAACATTTGTGGAAATTACTTTTAATTAAAAGTAAATTATTATTATAAGGTGATTTTACAACCTAAACATGTTACTCCACATTACAGCTACTGTTGTTAGAAAAATTATGCAAGCAATGTCTGAATTATCACCTAATATTTAAAATAATATAACAGATTATTATTATTGTTATTATTATTATTATTATTATTATTATTATGTATTGGCATGTCAATTCTGTTGTATATTTACATTTTCTCCTGCACTTTTATTTTTTTCTACTGCGAGCTCTTCTTAAGATGGTGTCCTTTTATGTAAAAGAATGTAACTTTACGTTTCATAGAGACTTTTATAAACGTCAGGATATGTGGTCTTACTGTGAAATACAAATGAACAGAAGTCACGTTACAGCAGTGTTTCTCAACCCAGTTCTTATATATTCTACTGCATATTAAAACTGTTCTGCATATTCTAGAGCTTCCTCTGGTGGATATACATGATTCATTTAGGCTCCATAGGGGGCTAAAGGATTTTAACAGGTAAACTCAGTAAATGACTGTTTATTAGCTGATCAGGTGGAAAACACTAGTTTAGGGCAGTGATCGGGGTTAAGTAACTGCTTTAAACTACCAACTTAAAGTACTGTACGAAATTCTGGCGATCATCTACATCCAGCTTCAACTAGTTAGTTAAATCAATTTTCGTTCATTATAGCTCACAGTAAGTCCTGTAATCCTAAATGAATAAACAGTTTGAAAATTAAAGTGATTAGCTGATCAGGTACAGGGAAACATTACATATATATTTTATTTTTTTCCTTTAACCCTGACTCCCAATCTAGCTAATTCCAAAGATAAGCTTACACACTAACACAGCTGCAGTTTATTAATCACAGTGGGTTTAAACTGTGTGCTGCTTCAGAGACGTGTATTTTTAACCAGCTATCAGAAACATATCATCACAGTTGACGTTGTTAGCCTATCGTTACCTTTTCTTTTAGAAAAATCTCCGTATATCCAGATCTGTTTTAAAATCAGCTGAAGCTGCTGCGTCCCGATCCCGCTGCTAAATCTCACAGCGAGGGGGCGGGGCTTCCCCAACAGCAAACTGCCTCTGCTCCGCGCGCCGCAAAACCAGCAAACTGATTGGCTGTTTCTACTGAGAGGCGTGACTTAATACCTGAACCGGCTCCGTGATTGGTCCGGTCTGTCTCCTCATTAATAGTACAGCTGACCTGAGCGAACTGATATCATTTTTGGGGGGGACAAATCCACCTGTTTCTAATATTGGGTGGGACATGTCCCACCCATCCCCCCCGGTTCCTACGCCTATGACCAGAAGCCATAGAGAAATTATCAATCAGTTCAAGAGCAAGGGGAATTTGAGAGGCATCTTTAAGGAAAAGTGTTGTGTCATCAGCCAGTTGGCTTATGATAATATTTCTATCTCCTATATTTATTCCTTTTAAAAAACTCCTGGATATATAAAGAGTAAGAAATTGGGAAGCATTTAAAAATAAATAAGGCGAGATTGGACAACCTTGTTTAATCCCATGTGCCACCATAAATCTTGGGGATGTACCAAATTGTAGTTTAACTGAACTACTATTATTTTTGTATAAGGTTTTCACAGTTTTACAAAAATATTCTCCAAAACCAAGCTTGGAGAGAGCTTTAAGAATGAAGCCATGTTCTAGTACATCAAAAGCTTTATAGAAGTCAAGGAACAACAAAAAACTATTATCATTTACAAAATCATTGTAATCCAACAGATCTAAAACCAGTCTGATATTATTTGTAATATGTCTTTTACTCATAAAACCTGATTGGGATTCGTCTATTACAGAATCCAAAACCTCTTTGATCCTTCCAGCGAAAATAAGAGCCTCTTTCTCTCTATCTTTTCTTCATTTGCTCTATTGTTTTTAGCCAAAGCACTTCCAAAATTCCTTAAGAACTTTCCCATCTCATATTTTAGAAGCTCCCAGTTTTTACCATAAATCATTTGTGTCTCTGCCCTTTGCCAATAGACCTTAATTAATACACTAATTTGCTGCTTCACTTTCTCATAATTTAGAATAGAACTATTTAGTTTCCAAAGTAGAGCCTTTGTAAGCCCCAAAGAACATCCTGGTGTCAAGGTTAGCGATAGATAAATTCCCCTGTGATCTGTAAAAGGACTACTGGTAATATTCACAACAATATCATTATTTTTTACATTTTTAGAAAGTAACCAATAATCAATCCTAGACTTCCTAGAACAGTTCTTATTGCACCAAGTGTATTGAAGCTTGTCTGGGAATTTCTCTCTCCAAATGTCTGTTAAATCAAATTTGTCGATAAAACACTTTAGTAACGGGTTCAGAGGCATAGACTTTCCTGGTGGGCTTCTGTCAATCACATTATTCATCGGAATATTAAAATCCCCCCCAATAATAAGGAGAGCATCTGGGTATTTTGAAAGTAAGTGTGAGATTTTACTATCCAATTTATTAAACAGAATATTATTTTCAGCCTGGGCATTGTATCCATATATGTTAACCAATATTAAGAAAGATTTTTCAAGTGTGATTACCATTATCAAAAAGTGCCCAACAGAATCTATGTCAGTTCCCAAAATACTTCCATTAAATTTATTCTTAAAGATTCCCACCCCGGCTGACCGCTCTGACCCATGTGCTAACCAAATATCATTTCCCCACTGTGATCTCCAAAAACCTTTATCATTAGAAACTGAGTGACTTTCTTGAACAAAACAAAAATCCGTCTTGAATTTCTTTGCAAACAAAAAAATTGCCTTTCTTTTCACATTGTTTTTGAGACCCCTAACATTAAGAGAAAACAAGGATAACGACATACACACTGAAAACTATCAACGTGCTATGTAGAACAGTTTAACCTTTTCTTAACAACGTTTGGAGACTAAAGTTTACGAAACTTAACAAGGAAGCTTCAAACCATTTCCTAATCACAGATAGTGATTTTTTTTTCTTTCTTTTTTTTTTTTTTTATTAATTTTAGAATGTAAAAACGTTTTCAGGATTGAAGATATATAACCAATTTTAACCCATGCAAGAGAGATATTGAAAGGGATATATTTAAAGGAGTGTACTTATTCCCTTTTAATTTGAGTGTCTTTTGTTTAGTATATATAACAAGTGATTATTGTTAACAATTGACACGTCACTTTCATACCCTTTTTTTTTTTCATTTATCAAATCAAGATGACCCATATAAAGGAAAGTACATTCTTACAAAATCCCACAATGAAAAAGGAGGCTATATCCAGCCTACCATCTTCTCATATATCCACAACTTTTTTGCCATCCACGTAAGCAAAGGGACCTCTAAAACCTGCCTTTTTCCCTTCTTTTCTCGCTTTCTCAATCAGTGGCCAAAGCTTGTTCCGGGCATCTTTTGCACTCTGTGACAGATCTTCAAAAATTCTTATTTTCTTGTCTTTGAGGAAGGCTGAGGACCTCGCATCCCGCCAAATTCTGTCCCTCACAGAACGAGACAGAAACTGCACAATGATGCGGCGACACGACTGTAGATCATTGGACCGGGGGCCCAGTCTGTGAGCAATGTCCACAGAGAGAGGCAGCTGTTCAGCTATGTCGGGGGAGACTTTGCTGAACACATCAATGAGAATTTTCTTGACGTTTTCCCCATGTTGCTCCTTAATCCCAGCAACACGTAGATTCCATCTCCTCTTATACTCATCCAAATCCTCAACTTTAGCACAAAGCTCTTTATTTTCTTTCTCCTGCATTTCCACTTTTCTTTTCAGCGTTTGGACCGTGGTAGACACCTCATCCACTTGTTTCCCCAAGAATTCAAGAGTCTCTACTATACTTCTAATGGAAGCCGTATTTTCTTTGACCGTCGTCTCGAGAGACTGCAGTCGACTGAGGGACTCGATTTGCATTTTTTCAATTCTCTCCATTACCGTGAGCAGATGAGAGTTTGGGATGGATTCTGCCAACTTGGCTGTCTCTCCTTTTTTGACTTCTTTGCTGCATGCTTCGGAGTTTCTGGCGTAAGAGGTGTTTCCATCGGTTCTGTTTCACTGTTATCAAGAGCAGTGACTAAGGATTTTCTGGCATAAGAGTGCATTACTTCGCGAATGTTTTCCTCCGACATGTTTTTTTTTTTTTTCCCTCCTCTTCAGCACACGAAGAGTGGGATCAAGAGCCCTGGTAACTTTTTCCGCTGAAGTTAAAACTAATTAAAGTGCATTAGGTAGCGAGTAAACCCATTCCTCTGTGGCAGCAGGATTACCAGCTCAAGAACGGAAAGCTCTTCAACATTAAAGTTGCATTGTAAGTTCGGTTTGAAGCTTTACCTTGCAGAGCTACACCAACACGATGCACCTACAGCAGCGCCATCTTGGCTCCCTATTACCGTTTTAGAGTAATAGTCATGAGCGTAGGAAGTGACGTCGCTGTTCCTAGGACACTTCCGTTCAGCAGTAAACAGCATTCAAAACAGTGGACGTAACTTTTTAATTTAACATGAATGCAAACTTAACCTAATCTGAGAGTCACGAACATTGAAAATTAGGTCAAATTGTTCTTTAAACAAGTAAACTATGGAGGACCAAAAATTACATAAGTATAAATAAATACACATATAAATGTATAAATATGTAAACAAATAAATGAATAAATAAATGAATGATGAAATTAATAAATATATATATAAATGCACATATAAATGTATAAATAAATAAATATATATATATAAATAAATACGTGCACAAATAATTGTATAGGTAAATAAATTAATTAATAAATACATTTCTTATTTTTATATGTATTTATTCATTTATATGTGCATTTATTTATGTCAACATTTATTTATTTATTCATTTATTTATTTAAACATTTATTTATTTATACTTATGTCATTTTTGGTCCTCCATACACGCCTGCTTTCGTTTTTCACACTGCTAACCTGCCTGCAATTACAGTGTCTGCTCACAACTTCTCCCTCCTTCTTATCTATAAATCATGCAGAGTACGTTTTGGATAGCGTTTGACTTGCTCCAACCTCACCATACACTATAGTGATGCCTTCTCTACTATAAGAACAAATATTCCCAACTTTTCCACTGAGAAAGTAATTATATGCGTCCAAACTGCGGTGCGCTTTCACTGCCTCCGTTTCAACAAGATAGTGATCACATCTGGGTAGGTCACCTCTGTCAAGCGTTTTAAATCAGAGGAAAAAAAACTTCCCTCTTAAATCCTTATCAAAAGGATCGGGAAAAGCGAAAAGTTGAAAATAGCGCCACCGGAAGCGTCGAAGGAACAGACATGCGCAGTAGCTTTGTTATTGTTTTCCTCATTGAAACTGTCTATATAAAACTTTAGTTATTTGTGTTTATTTATTTACATTTAAATAATAAATATGTATCTAAAACATAATAATATATGATTATTACTATTAGTATTAGTATTATTATTATTATTATTATTATTATTAGCAAAACCCCTATAGAGGAGTGGTTCTGCAGGTGGTGACCACAGACCTTTTAGTGCTCATCCAGGACGGCACATCAATGCAAGCTGTCCAGAGCATGGAGCAGGTACCAGGAGACAGGCCAGGACACTAGGAGACATTGAGGGGGCCATAGAAGGGCAACAACCCAGCAGTGGAACCGCTACGTTATCATACCTGTCAAGTCTCCCGTTTTGGCCGGGAAACTACCGTATTTTACTCCTCTTTCCCGCCGTCCTCCCGTATTAGTAACTTTATTATTGAGGCGACTGTCCGCTGTGTGTTTCTTAACCAATCGTGGTGCCGGTTCAAGAAGTCCCGCCTTTCAGGAGAAACAGCCAATCAGCTTGCTGGTTTTAAGGAGCGCGGAGGAGGGTCAGTGTGGGGAACCCTGATCACTGCCATAAAATTGTGTTTTCCAGGCAGCGGATCCAACTAGTCAGCTAATAAACAGTCCTTTACTGAGTTTACCTGTTAAAATCCCTTAGCTCCCTATCGACCATAGATCAATCATTATGTATACCCAGCAGTGCATTAGACACATTATACCACCACTTACTTCATTAAGTGCCTTCAAACAGAGACAGCTCTAGAATATGCAGTAGAATATGCAGGAACAGGGTGTAGAAACACTGCTTGCAACGTGACCTTTGTTCATTTGTAGTTCACAGTAACACCACAGTAAGACCTCATGTCCTGAGTAAATAGAGGGGTTCCAGGTAATTATATGTTTTGAGCAACTATACAGCAACTTAGTCAATAGTGTGCCAATGTTTAAGCAAATTTGAGAAAAGTATAAAGAGAAAGAATGTTGCAAAAGAAATGCTAGTTATTTTTTATATATGTGTTGTGAATGTTACGAAATATTTTTTTTAATAGTTCAGGACTAGTTTTAGGGCTTGTTAGTGTAATTTATTATTTAGAAGGGGTAGAAGAGGTTGAGCTGGAGAAAGAAAAAATGTGGAGAGGACTGAAATTAACTTAATATTATTAATTGAAAAAAAGTTGGGCTAGTTGGATGGCTCGAAGCGGGCGGCGGAAAATTTCCCTTATTTATAAATCCAAAACTTGACAGGTATGTACGTTATGATAAGTTAATATGTATTTTTAAATATTTAAAAATATATGTAATACTAATATTTATTTTTGGTGTTCATTTATTAACATTTAAATAATGAATTATATATTTAAAAAAAATATATATATACCTTCTGTTTAAATAAATAAATACATTCATTAAAATAAAACGTTAGGTAGGATCTAACGTTGCTGAGCCTCTGTTTCAGCCCGAGCCCCCGCAGCCTGCACTCACTAACACATGAACAAGGAGGGAAGCGGTGGATGATGATTTAACCCTGTCAGCGTCCCCCGAACCCCAGTTTAACCCGAGTTTATCTCCAGTCTGATGAGCAGAATCCCCGCAGGCTTGACAGGCAGCTGAGCGGTGTAGTATCTGCAGGCCTGTGGATCTGAGGAGCTGTATCCGCCGCTGTGAATGAATGGTAGCCTGTTAGCCGGAGAGCTAACCGCTGATCTGCGCTGATCCTCCTGCTGCTGCGTCTCACCGCCGCTTCTCTCTGAGCAGTGATCAGAAACTCAGGACCATGCTGGCGGAGCTGCTGCAGCTGCCCGTGCAGGATCAGATATTCTACGCGGTGCTGGTGTTCTCATGGACGGTGTATCTGTGGGAGGCCTACCTCGCCTACAGACAGGTAACTGACCCAACGCCCTCAGTGAGATACAGATACAGTATCTACCGATCATATCCCTCTCAGGCTTCAGTTTCTTCTCCTCACATCCGCTCTTAACATTTCTCTGGTTTTATCTTACAAGATCTCTCCTTACATAAACACATTTACAACCTGAAACCGTCTGTGTCCACTGTTCTACTGTATGTAAATAACCTGTGTTAAATCTAATTTAATTTACTTTGTACTTGAACTTATGACTTGAAGTCTGTTTTGGCCTTTCACTTTTCTCTGCAAGTTGATTTGACTACATAATACATGTTTTTTTCAACTTGCCAATTTAAGTTTAAAATACAGATGTTTTCTCAAAATGAGCTTTATTTACTTCCAGTATTCCAGTATTTTTTAGCTAATTTTAGTTATTTAAGTTCTTAGGGGGGTGGCTTTCTGGGTAGCCTGGGGGAAACAACTACACACTGATGGTGAGTGAAGGGTTGAAGTAGACACACCCACTATGCACGTAAATGGTGGCAGGAGCCAATAGGAAAGGTGTGAGCAATAACTCGCAGTTTGAGGTTCATTTAACTAATTCCAAATTTAGACTTCAATGAACTAACATAAAACCCTGTGCTGAAAGGATAAAAGCCCATAAAAGATATAATCACTTAATATAATTTGATGATAATGATACATTAAAAAAGTAAGTTATCATAACTTACTGTTTAATTATTTTTTTACAGTGCTCTATTGTAGTGAGTCAATAAATGGGCGATAAATGGCACTAAAATAATGTTACAATATTTCACTAGCGGTGTGCCATATCGTATCGTACACAATAATATCACCAACATTTTTTTATATTGTGAATATTATACCCTGAAATATTGTGCCATATCACCCACCCCTAATTATCACATCAGGGTTTTTTTTATTATTTGTTTTTACTGTTTTTAGCATTCAAAGCTTTTAATAAAACTTGAAAATTTTATTCACTTCATAAGAAAACTGATTTAAGGATTAAAGGAGAACTTAGAAGTAAAACATGATCAAGAGTACTAATGTTTGTTAAATAGCCCATCTGTTGCAGCTTAACAAGATGCAGTGACTTTGTGCTTTTTGTCCAGTACGCTTTACAATAGCCGCTTCAGTGCATATTTTGCCCTGATAAATCACTTTTTACACCCGTTATTCAGGTTTAAAGTAGCTTCACACCTCATTGGTAGAATCGGAGAGCTCTGACATTTAAAACGAGGCATTAATAACTTAATAAGCTCTGGACATCAACATCACTGTTCTGATCATGAGCATAGAAATATATACATGAACACCGCATAGCCTGCCTCCTGGCATAACAGCCGGCCGCCATATTGGAGGAGTCAACCATGCGCCCCCAGTGTATAATAATCACAACTCTACCAATTTTTGCCCGATTTGTAACAAACAGCAGAGCTGTAGTAATGATTGAGAAAGCTGTCACACATTACAAATATGTGTTTTCATGCTGAAATACTTTGTATTATGCTTTTTGACAAAGACAGACAATGATATATTGCATATTTCTTTTTTTAGTCTAATCTTGGAAATCTGAAGTGCATTATTAATATCATGACATGTTGGTTATCATTTATCATTTATGTCTGGTGAAATTTGTTGTAGATGTTCTAATATAATATATAATCTATATATATGTTGTAATGTCAGATTTTCTAATATTGTGCAGCCATACTAAGCAGTGTTTACATACTACAGTTTTTACTACAGCATCCACTGAGTTTCAAAGAAACAGTGAATGATCAGGTGCCCTAATACTTTTGTCAAAATAGTTTATATTGTTATGTGTATGTGCACATATTTTAAAACTTTCTAAATATTATTTTTTAATAATGAAAGTGTCGTTTTTTTGCCACATTTCACACAGTAAAATATAAATTAAACGAATATTTTGATTGTGCTTGTTAACCTACTCTCACACCATGTTTGTATGTTTCATCACCTCAGCGAAGGATATACAGGTCGACTATGCATGTGCCCACTGAGCTGGGGAAGATTATGGACTCGGAGACGTTCGAGAAGTCACGACTCTACCAGCTGGACAAAAGCAACTTCGGCTTCTGGTCTGGACTTTACTCTGAGACTGAGGGAACGGTGAGTACATGTGAATACACGAGTGCATATATGTGTAAGAAGAAAGGACACCAGCAATCTTCTGCAGAGATTAGTTCCAGGTCTAATCTACTTTATAGAAGAAGTAATTAGGAGACAGTTTGGAGCATTTCTATTGGTCCATTCATAATAAATTTGATGCAATGTAAAGATACAATGCAAGGTTCATAATAGTGCTGTGTTTTGGCAAGAACTTAGCAAAACAATACCCACCATGATACAGGGCTTGTAATTCAATACATCACAGTATATTGTAATACTGCAAGTAAGATGATGTATCACGAATGTTTGAATCAACTTTCAGGAAAACTCTCACACATCATGTTTATAAAATCTGAGGAAGAGATAACTTTATTTATTATGCAGTAAATGATATGTTTGGTTTTAAACACAAAATCAAATTAACTACTGTCTGCCACAAATCTTCACATGTAAACTAATAGATTTAAATCCTTAAAAATACTGTTTTGGAAAATCAAAACAGACTCCTCCTGATAGCTGTGCTTCCCATCTGTAAACCCCTCTTGCACTGCACAGTTATGTCCTGCATGCTTTTAATGATCTTGTTCTCTTGTTAATCAGCTGATTCTGCTGTTGGGAGGGATCCCCTTCCTCTGGAAGATCTCGGGAAATCTGACTGCTCGATTTGGTCTGGGACCAGAGTATGAGGTGCCTCGTAACTTTAATGCCATAATTTGGCAATAAAGCACTAAAGCAATAAAGTCAATACTGTTTTACTCCTACACTCCTCTACATGTGTTTTTTTTTTTTCTTCCTGTAGATCTCCCAGTCTTTGGTCTTCTTGATGCTGGCAACTTTGTTCAGTGCCTTCACAGGTCTACCATGGAGCCTGTACAACACCTTTGTCATTGAGGAGAAGCACGGATTCAACCAGCAGGTGAGCTGATATATATATATATATATATATATATATATATATATATATATATATATATATATATATATATATATATATATATATATATATATATAATTTCAACAATGTTCTGTGATTAACTGCTGGAGCAATTAGCATTAGTGGCTAACCGCTAATGTCGCCTAACTGCTGCCCGACAGCGCTAAACTGAGGAACCTTGAGTGTTCTGGTAAACCAGGGCCATATAAGCTAGAGGTTTGTTGCATATAGCTTGTTTTAACACTGAAAACACGCAGGCTACTGGCCGATAATACTCACCTTTGAATACCAAACGCTTTTCTGGTAAAGCTAATACCGCTGGAGAACTAAAATAAAACTCCTGTATAACACTGCACTTCAGCAGAGTGGCTTTACTGCTCTTTACATCCTTACAACCACAAGGTGCACTGACGATTTTTGGGAAATTTTAAGTATTTCAAGTGCACCTTATAGTGCTGTACCTTCTGTCTCTCCCTCAGACATTAGGGTTCTTCCTGAAGGATGCCCTAAAGAAGTTTGCAGTGACTCAGTGTATTCTTCTCCCTGTGACCTCTCTTCTGCTCTACATCATAAAAATCGGTGGAGATTACTTCTTCATCTACGCCTGGCTCTTCACTCTCATCGTCTCTCTGGTTAGTACCTGGCCCTATTGATGTACATGTAATGGATTTCTCTTAACTAAGCATTGCTTATTAAGTCTTTCATTTATCTCCTTTATTTCCACTATGAAGGTGCTGGTGACCATCTACGCTGACTACATTGCCCCACTGTTTGATAAGTTCACACCACTGCCAGATGGAGAGCTAAAAACAGATATTGAGAGCATGTCCAAATCCATCAGCTTCCCTCTCACCAAGATCTATGTGGTTGAAGGTACTGGAACACCTACTAACTGTAACTTTACTATACAAAAAGAATTTGTCAAAGTTTTCCAGTTGTGCAGTAAAGTTCTCTTATTTAAGCATAATTAATATCCATTACATTTGAAAGTATTTTTCTGTATTCAATAATGGTTGTCTTGACAGTCAGCTGCATTTAATTTCCCACTGTCTCCAGGTTCTAAAAGGTCATCTCACAGTAACGCCTACTTCTACGGTTTCTTCAAGAACAAGAGGATTGTACTGTTCGACACGCTGCTGGAGGATTACTCCCCTCTGAACCAGAGCGGTGAGGGGGAGGCTGCTACAGAGCAGAAGGAGGAGAGCGAGGTGTCAGGTGACGAGAGCAAGCCCAAACCCAAGGTCAGTACCATGCCACTGCTGTATATGAGGCTGGCAGTGAGGGATTGTTGTGCTGTGTCATCCATTGTATCTAAGGGTGTTTTTGTACACCTAAAAGTCTGGACCAATGTCTAAACAAAGGAACAATACCAGTTCTGTTTCTTCTTCTGTTGTCAGATAGACTGAGCCCCTTAAAGGCACACTATGAACATTTTTCCAGTAATTGATTTGTTTCATACCATCACAGATGATTAAATGGGTCATTACAGGGCAAACATAGGTTCTCTTGGCCTTCCTTGCAGCCTGTAGGGGGAAAAACACGCTAGCAAGTTCACCCACAGGCTCAGAAGTCTTAGGCATCGCAAGAGTCAGTCTTAGGCCTGCACGATATTGACAACATTTGACATTGCAGTGTTTTTGTTTTGTTTTTTTCAACAATATCATGATTTTAAGCAGTGCAGGACCTGTGACCTGTGTCAGTGATAAGGACCAACTGAGAGCTGAGTCAGCGATTTAGAATCAGCTGAGCACTCAAAACCCGAGGAAAACAGCAAAACAACAATAATTGGCCCTTTAATCTGGCTTTTAAATGGCATTTTAAAAGGTGAATAAGAGTTTTTTTCTTGGATTGAAAGCGTGATTTCAGCTGTAACTGGAAATATCTGGGGACTGACGTGCCCAGCCATGTGGAGGCGTCTGTGAGCTGATGTATCGGAACAGAGTCGCAGCGCTTTCCTCCGAGTGCATTGTGATGCTACTCAGTGATGCTGACTTCACATGTTTCAAGGGAGGCATGTGCTAGTCTTCACCCTCCTTGCGTTGTGGCACTACTAGTGATGGGGAGGCCTAATGAGTGGGTTGGTTAATTGATCTTGTGAATTGGTCTGTCCAGACTAGCGTTTACTTATGATCCAAGTATGGTTTAATTTTTATTTATTTTTGATTGTATGTTACTTTTAACTATGCAATGAACAAACCGGTTTGCCGGACCGCTGTGCTCAAAACAATCGCGCATGGCGAGGGAGAGGAACTGTAAGAAAAGCATAACAATACAGTGAACATAACAGTGACCATTTACTCCCGACCAAGGGTTGCATAGTGTGCCTTTAAAAAAGAGTTTTCACACTGCAGTGGAACTGAATCGGGTGATCTGTACTGAGCCTTACTTTTGGGTCGGACCAAATTTTGGTCTCTTTCTCCAGACTGTGGTTCACCACACCTTTCAGACCTGCTGTTTTGGTTTGGACCAGACTTCAACCCATAGGAGCCCAGAACCAGTTCGGAATGTTATTACAAAATCCAAAATTGGGTCAGATAAAATAATTGAGCAGCTCTTTATTGTGATAGTATACACATATTTTAGGTTAAAATCCTGATGTAGCATTAATTTTACCTTTAACTTAGACTTGGGGAAATGGTCAGAACTACTTGTGTACTTCAATAAAACATTTGTGTTGTTTGTAAAAGGGTTAATATAGACCTGTAGAAAAGTACAAAAAGAACACTTATAAAATTAGCTAGTATATGTTTTTTTTTAACCAGCACTAACGTAGCACTCCTACATTCTGTAAATAAGGTCAGATGAAGGGACATAGATTATCACACTGTCCTGCAGTGATGCTTTCAGAATGTTCAGCTTGTGTCACTCAGGGACTTGGGTAAATTTTAAAGTGAAGGACCAAGAGTTGTAAGGAACCTAACACAGTTGTTAAATGGTCTGTGACAAACATACAGCACCATGGGCTCTTTGGGGTTTAAAAATTGTTTGGTCCAGACCAAACAAGTTACTTGTTTTTTTTTTTTTTGTTATTACTGTCCAATCTATTGTATGTTTTGCCCTATTTATGTGTCTACTTTTAAAACAGAACAAGAAGCAAGGCTGCAGTAACCCAGAGGTTCTGGCTGTTCTTGGTCATGAACTGGGCCACTGGAAACTGGGCCACACCATAAAGAACATCATCATTAGCCAGGTGAGCTGGCCATCACACTCACTCTGAACATCTCACAAGATCTATGAAGAAAAGCCATTCTGGGTGATAAGCAGCATGAAACATTTTCTGTTTACAATTTAAACTGTTAATTAAAAGCTGTTGCTCTTTTTACTCCACAGATGAACTCCTTCCTCTGCTTTTTCCTTTTTGCTGCTCTGATTGGTCGGAAAGAACTCTTCTTGGCCTTTGGATTCAATGACAGCCAGCCAACCCTCATTGGGCTGATGATCATTTTCCAGTTCATCTTCTCACCATACAACGAGGTACGGTGAATACCATTAATGCTTCTGTTTTACCAGCAGATCACAGGATTTCCCCGCAGGCAACATTTCCCTTGATTCATTCTCTTCTCTTTAATTTTTAATGATTTGATATCTGCTGCTGGTCAAACTAAACACATTATGTATTTATGTATTTGGGTTTATTCTAATGTTAGATTTTTGTAATATTATATGGAGTTAACTATGACTAATACTCTCGCTACCATTCTACCACTGACTTTCTGTTTATTTAGATTATTCTGATGTAATATAGAGCTAATTACAGGTGGACACTCACTGACCACTGACTTTGTTTATTTCTGTTTAATTGAATGTTATATAGAGCTTATTACAGGTAGACACTCTCACTGATCACTGACTGTTTATTTGGGTTTAAAATTCTAATGTTATATAGAGTTAATTACAGGTAGGCACTCTCACTAACCTCAGACTTTGTTTTGGGTTATTCAAATATTATATAGAGCTAATTACAGGTAGACACTCACTGATCAGTAATTTTGTTTATTCCTGTTTAATTGAATGTTATATAGAGCTAATTACGGGTAGACACTCTCACTGACCTCAGATTTGTTTTGGGTTATTGAAATATTATATAATATATTATATGTAATATTACATATCGACACTTACTAACCACTGACTATGTTTATTTGGGGTTATTTTAATGTTATACAGAATTAATTATAGGTAGACACTCTTACTGACCACTGACTGTTTATTTTGGTTTATTCTAATGTTATATTAAGCTAATTACAGGAAGACATTCGCTGACAACTGAATTAATGTTTATTTATCTGGGTTTATTTTAATGTTATACAGAGTTAATTACAGGTAGACACTCTCACTAACCTCAGACTTTGTTTATTTCTGTTTAATTGAATGTTATATAGAGCTTATTACAGGTAGACGCTCTTACTGATTACTGACTGTTTATTTCGGTTTAAAATTCTAATGCTATATAGAGTTAATTACAAGTAGACACTCTCACTGAACACCGAGTTTATGTTTATCTGGGTTTAATTTAATTTTATATAGAGTTAATTACAAGTAGACACTCTCACTGAACACTGAGTTAATGTTTATTTGGGTTTAGTATTACAATGTTAGAGTAAATCTGAGATCAATCTTCTTGTTGTGAAACGTTTAAAAAACGTTCTTAAACTAGAGGTTCTCACAGTTCTGTACAGTAAATATTACGATTTATAAATTCACCCCCTTCTCCTCACTCCTGTTTTCCAGTTGCTGTCGTTCTGTCTGACTGTGCTGAGTCGTCGGTTCGAGTTCCAGGCAGACAGGTTTGCTCGGGGCCTGGGTCGATCCGCTGAGCTTTACTCGGCTCTCATCAAGCTCAACAAAGACAACTTGGGCTTTCCAGTGGCCGACTGGCTGTTCTCCATGTGGCACTACTCCCACCCGCCACTGTTGGAGCGCCTGAGAGCCCTCACCGGCCCTAAGCAGGACTGACGGTTCCACAAGAGGGCGCCGCGCTCACCACCCAGGAAGGGCCAGCGCCGGCCTCTGCTGGCCATTTAAAAAGCAAAATCTTTTCTCAATCTCCTTTTTATTATATATTTTTTGTTTTATTTCAGTATTTTCTGATCCCTTGGTGTGTATCAGTTAGTTGAGTTTAAACTAGTTTGAACTTGTGCCGTGGTTTCCAGCTGCAGTCTTGTTGAACTTCCAAGTATTTTCATTTTTCCCTAACGCACCTTATCCAGGTCTCTCAGTAAGTGACCTACCTATTCATGCAATGTTTACAAATGGGCTGTTGAGAGATTGGACAAACTTTGGTTACGAAATGTTGTTGAGTTTGTTTGGCTTAAAACCTTGAACTACCCAACTGTGGTATTTTTATATTTAATCCATCACAGCAGTGCCACCATACAAAACAAGTGTACACACTGTACATTTAGATATTTCAGCAATAACCGAGCTGTGCGCTACAGCTTCCCATGAACCTGAATGGGTTTTTCATTTGACATTTGACCAATTTGTCCAGTTTTGCAACATTTGCAATGTGTGCATTTGCGATATAATGCATTTGTGGGCGGAGCATGGCTAGGTCATCTGTCAAGCCCTTTATAAAATGGATTAGGTGGGTTGGGAGAGGGGAAAATCTGTTCCTATGACTGCAGCTGAAAACTGCTGGCCTAAGTGGCTTTAACTGAACAAGGGCTTGAGGAAGCTGACCTTACTGACTGATCATGTTAGCGCTCACTATCTGAGCACCTAGGTTTATGTTTATGCATTTAGTTATGTTTGCTATGTTTGTTTGGAGATTTTGTCTCATTCCAATTAAGTAGTCCCAGTTTTAGAAAGGCCAGAATTCAGCTGTTTCTGCAGTTTGCTGCTTTCCCTGCTCAAGCACCCCAAGGACTATTGGTGGAACAGTGCGTAGAATCACGTGTGCTTCAGGAGGGAAATCGCCCGACTGCTTTAGACTTTGTTTCTTTTCAATGCCCCTTTAGGCAGGACCTCCTGAGACTCCTTAAAAAGGTGAATTTTTATGTATTCCCATGGTCAAGCGAAATATTTTTGATCATTTCAGTTCGTCACCTCGGGAACAGGCATTTGTTTTACTTTGGAACCAAAAAGATTCTGATCAATTTGTAAATAGTGTTAATTTTTTTTGTTAATTGAGAGCAACTTACAAGCATACGGTACAAATTTGAGAAATGTTGAAGGAATAGTTAGCAATTTTCTGAAAATGTTTTATTGTTTAGTTTCTTTTCATTCTCAGTGCCTGTGTGTGTGTATGTGTGAGTGGCAGGAGTGCTTCTAAGGGAATGGTGTGTGTGTAGGAGTGATGAGTCTAATCCCATCTCATTTTCTCAGTTTCATGATTTCATGCAAAGTTCCACATTCTTACTTGAAGGGAAACCTTTTGTTCCTAATTTTTTTAATGTAGGTCTGCACAGTATATAGATAAATACATACAAGATAAATACTGGAATTGGGGATATTGGAAATATTACAATATATTAAACAGTGAAAACTGGGGTGAAAGTTCAGCACCCACAGAAGCTCTCACCTGTTGTTAGTTGTAATTGGTCAGGCTGCTCACAGGACACAGTGAACAGAATTATGATTGGTTAGAGGGCTTATATGCATGCCTTCTGTAACAACAGGCCAATATTGCGCAGCTCTACTTCCTTCAGTACATTCAGACAAGAGTGTACTTTGTTTCTCTACGTTTTTGAACATTAGCATTTGAAGCAACAGTTATAAACCATTAATCAGGACTTAAGGGCTGCCGTTACAATACGTCAAGTTTGCATGATAAAATTTGGAACACAGCCCCCAAGATATCCACCGTGATCTCTACCACTGGAACTGGCTGAAAAAGACTGAAATTACAACAGATCCTATCATTCAGAGGATTCCTCCTCATCATCCTCCTCCTTCAGATAGTGGTGGCTTGGTCATGTGATCAGGCATCATGAGCTGCGTCTCAATTGGCTCTCTGCTCCACACTAGGATGCTTATAGCGCTGAATTACCCACAAGGAGGAGGTTGAACATGAGATCTATTCTTCAGACTTAAACTCTTCATACTCCCCTTGGAAATCACCCTTTGCACTTCTACATTTGCGGTGTTTGATGTGACATTTACGGATGTGCTTTGTCTCATAATTAAAACCTTTCACAACGGCTTTGTCTGGATCTTTGTCTAATCTGTAACTCATGGCTTTGTGGTGTTGATAGATGTTAATGAACAAGGAAAAGTGATTTTGCACTGGGAGTACAGTATTGAAATGTGTACAGTCAATATCTATACTAGCCTTGTCCCAAAGCTTTGAAAAAATAGCCAACACATCGCAGCCTACGCAGGCCTTTATCAGGGCACAAAATTCTGTCTTGCTATGTTTTTTTTTTTTGGCAAAAAAATAGCATTTGCATATGAAAGGAAAAAAAAAATTTAAACTCTAGTTTAGAAATATGAATATGAACTTGTTTTCTTTGCATTATTTGAGGTGTGAAAGCTCTGCATCTTTTTTGTTATTTTAACCATTTCTCATTTTTTGCAAATAAATGAACTAAATGATGAAAGCATTCTTATCTGGAATTTGGGAGAAATGTTGTTCGTAGTTTATAGAATGAAACATTATTCATTTTACTCAAACATATACATATAAAAAGAAGAATCAAATAAACTGATTTAGAAACTGAAGTGGTCTCTTAATTTTTTCCAGAGTTGTATGTAATCTGACAAAAATACACAATGTATATCACAGAAAAGTTACAAAAATGTATTTTTCATTAGAAGTTCAAAACAAGAGTAAAAAGCAACAGCAAAATAAGCAGTTTATTCAGCTCATTCTCGGCAGCCTGTAGTCGGTCAGTCGTTTAATGTAGAGCAGATCTATTAAAATAGTGCTTTATGGGATTTTATCGTATAAATCTAAATATCAGTTGTCCGTTCATGTGTCTGTATTTTAACTTAACTAAGAGAAGACAGCCTCCCCCCTGTCCCCTACGAGGCTGAAGTTGGTTTGATATTCGCAGCTCCAGATTCGTTTGGCTCGATATTCGCAGCCTCGTATTCCCCGGCTGAAGTTGGTTTGATATTCGCAGCTGCCGCTTCACTGAACCACCGTGAACTAAAGGGAGCGTTCACAAACACCCGCTGTTTATATTAAACACCTCACAGATCAACACTGAAGGAGATAGAATGAAGAAAAGCAGTACAGCTGTTTATTAACAATGTAAATATACAATATCTTATTAAATGTAATTTTATATACACGACCTTTCATCACTTTTTTTCTCCAGTTTTACTTACAACATGAATTTGCTGTTCTAGTGTAATTCATTCATTTCCTGAGTAAAAAATATCTGAAGTAGAGATTTAGCCTCCTACTTTCAAGAAAACCTGGCATTATCCTGTCCGGAGCTAATTGTACATTGTAAAATATTTATTTTAATTACTGAATTTATAATTATATATTATAATAAATCATAAAAATATATATTTAATAAAATTATATTTTAAAAGCCATTGCGCTCAAAAAATATGAGGCAGATGTTCAAGTCCACTTTAAAATGAACTGGCAACATGGCATACCGATCCATAATGCACAAAATTTTTTTATATAAAGCTGATGTTCTAGTGTGATTTTTAAGGACTTTTTAATCTTGAGCCAGACCAAATACACATGATCTAAAGAGTACTAGTCTTCTACTTTAAGGAAAACCTGGAATTAGCCTGGCCCAAGCTGATTTTATACTCCATGTTGCCAGTTAATTTTAAAGTATAAAATCAGCTCGGGCCAGGCTAATTCCAGGTTTTCCTTAAAGTAGAAGACTAGTACTCTTTAGATCATGTGTATTTGGTCTGGCTCAAGATTAAAAAGTCCTTCAAAATCACACTGGAACATCAGCTTTATATTCATTTTTTGTGCAAAATGGCTCACTATGCCATGTTGCCAGTTCATTTTAAAGTATAAAATCAGCTCGGGCCAGGATAATTCCAAGTTGTCCTTAAAGAAGCAGACTAGTACTCTTCATATCATGTGTAGTTGTTCTGGCCCAAGATGAACAAATTCTTCAAAATTGTACTGGAACAGTGGCTTTTTTTTTGTGCAAAATGGCTTGTTACACCATGTTGCCAGTTAATTTTAAAGTAAAAAATCAGCTCGGGCCAGGCTAATTCCAGGTTTTTCTTAAAGTAGAAGACTAGTACCCTTCAGATCATGTGTATTTGGTCTGGCCCAAGATGAAAAAGTTCTTCAAAATTGTACTGGAACAGTGGCTTTTTTGTGCATTATGGATTGGCATGCAATGTTGCCAGTTAATTTTAAAGTATAAAATCAGCTCGGGCCAGGCTAATTCCAGGTTTTCCTTAAAGTAGAAGACTAGTACTCTTCAGATCATGTGTATTTGGTCTGGCCCAAGATTAAAAGGTCCTTCAAACTCACACTGGAACGTCAGCTTTATATTAAATTCTTTTGTGCATTATGGATCAGTATGCCATGTTGCCAGTTCATTTTACAGTATAAAATCAGCTCGGGCCGGCTAATTCCAGGTTTCCCTTAAATTAGAAGACTAGTACTCTTCAGATCATGTGTATTTGGTCTGGCCCAAGATGAAAACGTTCTTCAAAATTGTATTGGAACAGTGGCTTTTTTTGTGCATTATGGATCGGTATGCCATGTTGCCAGTTCATTTTAAAGTATAAAATCAGCTCGGGCCAGGCTAATTCCAGGTTTTCCTTAAAGTGGGAGAGTAGTTCTCTTCAGATCATGTGTATTTGGTCTGGCCCAAGATGAAAAAGTTCTTCAAAATTGTACTGGAACAGTGGCTTTTTTGTGCATTATGGATTGGCATGCAATGTTGCCAGTTAATTTTAAAGTATAAAATCAGCTCGGGCCAGGCTAATTCCAGGTTTTCCTTAAAGTAGAAGACTAGTACTCTTCAGATCATGTGTATTTGGTCTGGCCCAAGATGAAAACGTTCTTCAAAATTGTATTGGAACAGTGGCTTTTTTTTGTGCATTATGGATCGGTATGCCATGTTGCCAGTTCATTTTAAAGTATAAAATCAGCTTGGGCCAGGCTAATTCCAGGTTTTCCTTAAAGTGGGAGAGTAGTTCTCTTCAGATCATGTGTATTTGGTCTGGCCTAAGATGAAAAAGTCTGTCAAAATCACAATGGAACTACTGGCTTTATATTCATATTTTGTGTATTATGGCTCGCATGCCATGTTGCTAATTCATTTTACAGTATAAAATTGTCTCGGGCCAGGCAAATTTCAGGTTTTTCTTAAAGGGGAAGTCTAGAACTCTTCAACTTACGTTTATTTGTTTTGGCCCAAGATGAAATATCCTTCAAAATCACATTGGAACATTAGCTTTATATTCATTATATTTGTGTAAAATGGCTCGAGTACCATGTTGCTAATTCAATTTAAAGTATAAAATCAGCTCGGGCCAGGCTAATTCCAAGATTTCCTTAAATTAGAAGAATAGAACTCTTCAGATCATGTGTATTTGTTCTGGCCCAAGATGAGAAAAATCCTTTAAAATCACACTGGATCATCTGCCTCATATTTTTTTGAGCGCAATGGCTTTTAAAATACAATTTTATTAAATATATTTTTTTTATTATTTATTATAATATATAATTATAATTTTATTAATTAAAATAAATATTTTACAATATACAATTAGCTCCGGACAGGATAATGCCAGGTTTTCTTGAAAGTAGGAGGCTAAATCTCTATTTCAGATATTTTTTACTCAGGAAATGAATGAATTACACTAGAACAGCAAATTCATGTTGTAAGTAAAACTGGAGAAAAAAAGTGATGAAAGGTCGTGTATATAAAATTACATTTAATAAGATATTGTATATTTACATTGTTAATAAACAGCTGTACTGCTTTTCTTCATTCTATCTCCTTCAGTGTTGATCTGTGAGGTGTTTAATATAAACAGCGGGTGTTTGTGAACGCTCCCTTTAGTTCACGGTGGCAGTGAAGCGGCAGCTGCGAATATCAAACCAACTTCAGCCGGGGAATACGAGGCTGCGAATATCGAGCCAAACGAATCTGGAGCTGCGAATATCAAAGCAACTTCAGCCTCGTCTCCCCCCTCTGGTGTGCTGTAATGGTTCATCCCTGTTTGTGTTTGTTTTTGCAGGCAGGGGCATGTGTGTGTGAGAGAGTGTGAGTGTGAGGGAGTCTGCACTTACAATGTCAAGGTTTTTGAATCCGAACCTGAGAAGCTTCTTCTCCACCCAGATCAGGATGTCTTCAGATCAGGTACATTTCCGCTCTTTCCGGGGAAACTGACATTCTGAAGTCGAGTAGTGCTTGTCACTAGTTAATAATAATAGTAAGGTCGATTTAATTAAATGACCCTGTGTGTGTGTGTGTGTGCGCGCGCGTGTGCGTGTGCTGTGTGGTTGTGCCATTCTGAACAGAAATAACGTAACACTTAGCCTTCTGTAGCATGATTAATCTGTTGGGAAACCACTGCTTCAGCACGATTGCCTTTTAACTGCATAATGTTGCTATCTTGCTCTTAGGTAACAAACATAAAAAATAGGCCTTAATATAGGCTTTTACATTTTTTTTTACATATAAAATAATTAAGGGACAGTATAATAATAATAACGAAAATGATAAATGATTTGCTGCCATAGAAGACTATTATAATAAATTAAATTAAGGTGCTAAATCTGACATTCCTATCAGCCGGTGCCTCAGCAGTGTAAATTAGCCACAATGCTAATGGCCGGGGCCTCTGCAGTGTAAATTAGCCACAATGCTAATGGCCGGGGCCTCAACAGTGTAAATTAGCCGCAATGCTAACTACTGGGGCCTCAGCAGTTTTAATTAGCCGCGATGCTAATGGCCGGGGCCTCAGCAGTGTAAATTAGCCACAATGCTAATGGCCGGGGCCTCAGCAGTGTAAATTAGCCGCAATGCTAACTACTGGGGCCTCAGCAGTTTTAATTAGCCGCGATGCTAACGGCCGGGGCCTCAGCAGTGTAAATTAGCCACAATGCTAATGGCCGGGGCCTCAGCAGTGTAAATTAGCCGCAATGCTAACTACTGGGGCCTCAGCAGTTTTAATTAGCCGCGATGCTAACAGCCGGGGCCTCAGCAGTGTAAATTAGCCACAATGCTAATGGCCGGGGCCTCAGCAGTGTACTTTAGCCGCAATGCTATCTACTGGGGCCTCAGCAGTTTAAATTAGCCGCAATGCTAACGGCCAGGGCCTCAGCAGTGTAAATTAGCCACAATGCTAACGGTCGGGGCCTCAGCAGTGTAAATTAGCCTTGTTGCTAAAGACTGGAGCCTCAGCAGTGTAAATTAGCCACAAAGCTAATGGTCGGGGCCTCAGCTGCGTAAATTAGCCACAATTCTAACTGCTGGGGCCTCAGAAGTGTAACTTACATTAGCGAAACCCAGATATTAAACCCACAACCCTGTCATCAGTATTTCAGTGTTTTGTCTTATCTGGTTCAGTATGTAAGTGATATTTTCCAGATTTTACAGCATTCGAATGCAGTATAAAACACTGCCCTCTCTGATTAACCACAGAAAATACATACAAATCTTTATTTTTATACTTAAAAAATGAGTAGGAATATTTTAAATCTGCATTATCATCAATTCATCTCTGCCAGTTCATTGTAAATGTACAGCACATGTCAAAAGTTGTATAATTTATTACATTGTAAATTTAATAGTGAAAACCTTAAAGCTATACAGGAACACTTTTTGTAAACAAATTAAACAAACCAGAATATGTTTTATGCTGTAGACTTTTCCAAGTAGCACATTTATCTTTGAGGACAGATCTGCACCCTCTTGCAAACTATTTTAATCTCGGTGTCTTCATGAGGTAGAATCACCTGGAATAGTTTTCTCAGGGTCTTGAAGGAGTTCCTGGGGGTGCTGAGCATTAGTTGCTGCGTTTTTGTCACAATGTGCTGCATCTCAGTTGGGTTTAGGTCAGGGTATTGTGGAGGACTAACACTTTTGTTTTTATGTCTTTAATATTAATCTGTAATGTAGAAAATAAATTAAATTAAGAAAAACATTGAATGAGAAGGTGTGTAACTGATATTGTGTATTATAAACTATTATTATTTCACTATTGAGTTGGCTAACAATCCCCTGTGTTTAACTTAAACACACACACATGCACATAATCGTATATATATATATATATATATATATAACTTTCAGCATAACCTCTGTAACATATCTGTGTTTGTTTCCTATTGTGAAGCTGGGAGAGCTTGGGAAAGGAGCAGGGAAGGGAGGAGGAGGCGGAGGCTCTGTGAGGGAGGCAGGAGGAGCATTTGGGAAGAGGCAGGCAGCTGAGGAGGAGATGTACTTTAAGTAAGTAAAGTCCTGTTCTGACTTGTAGTGGAATTGTAACGTGCTGTATTATGCCCCTTTAATTATTGGCTTATTATTGAGTTATTAATCTTAAGTCTTATGCAGTGACTACTATGAATTATCGTAAGATTACTATTACTGTCACTGTACTGTGTCAAGGAATGTGGACCCACATGTAGACCTAATTTAAAATTATTTAAACTTATTTTATTAATTTTGAAAGGTTATGACAAAACAGCTTATTAATATATATTTATTTTTGTGTATAAATCCAAGATTAGAGTTACATTTATTATATACACATAAATACAAAATACATATTTTGTATTTAGGTGTATATGACACGTATTACCATGCTAATTGTTGTACATATCCTTATAGCTCCTGCAAACATTGATGATAGTGGAGTATTATATATGTTAAGTATAAAGATTAAAAAGAGACTAACCTTGTGGTTAATGCATAGCCATTATGCCTGTATTTTTGTTATCCATGATCCATCTATGTCTCTTTTTCTTACTTCCACCTTCTTTCTCTCTCACTCTTTCTCTCTGTTTTGTTCTCTCTGTTTATTTCTTCTTCACACCCTTCTTTCTTTCTTTCTTTCTTTCTTTCTCTCTTTGTTCCTCCCTCTCACCCCTTCTTATTTCTCCCTTTCTTTCTCCCTTTCTTTCTCTTTCTCTCTCTCTCTCTTTCTCCCTCTCACCCTCTCTCTTTTTCTTTCTCTCTGTCTCTGCCTCTCTCTGTTTCTGATTTTCTCTGTAATTCTTCCTCTTACCCTATTTTTATCTCTCTCTCTATCTCTCTCTCCCTCTCACCCTATTTCTCTCTCTCTCTGTCTGTAGGAGGAAAGAGCAGGAACAGTTGGCCTCTCTGAGACAGCACCATAAGGAAGAGATTGACCATCATAAGAAGGAGATTGAGCGTATACAGCAGGAGATTAGCCGCCATGAGGGCAAGATTTGCAAACTTGAAAAAAATGACTAGCTTTCTGGCAACAAATGCTCACCACAATCTCCTTCAGCTTTGATGTTAACATTTTTGCCGTTTGTTTGTAGGCTTGATTTGTTGATTGTATTTGTTTCAAGTTCAATAAAAGAAGGGATATTAAGACGCTGATATTTCTTTACAAACGTCTTACTCACTTCCATTTAGCAGGATAATACCATAAAGTTGCTTCCCATTGTGTATGAATAGCTTTGGGTACTTTGCACAAATACTGTGTGGCCTCGTTCTAAAAATAAGGACGTTAAAGATAAAACACACTTTTTAACCTTATATATCAGTGTATAATATTTGTTTTGTACAATTGTAGAGTAAAAAGAGGCAAAGAGTAACTTGCAAAAATATATGAACTCTAAAAGATATAAGCACTCTGATAAATTTGACAGAGATCTTAGACCTTAATTTGCCTGTTAGGATTATGGCTTGTTTACAGCCATCATTATGAACGGTCAGTTAATGCATATTTCAAATGTTTATACATACCCAAATACTCCAACTTTGTCCAAAAAATGGGTTCTATTAAGCAGCTGCCTAGCACCCTGAAGATTAAACAAGGCAGAAGAAGCTGTAAGAAAAGAGAGCAAAGAGTTTTATATTTACTATACTTTCTCAATTAAAATGTAATTAAGAAATGACTGTAAACAGGACCTCCACTTGATTGCAAAAGACCTTCAGGGAGATTTAGCTGTAAGCTTTGAGAGTTGTGCAAAACCTCTCCAATCATTAAACATTGGGGTGGATCAGTCATGTTTTGGGGTTGTTTTGTAGCGAGTGCCGTGGGGAACATGTCAATGGTAGAAGGAAAAATTAATTAATTTATATTCCAACAAATTTTAGAAGCAAACAGAACACCATCTTTAAAAAGTTAAAAAAAAAATATTATCCTAAACACCTCAAAATCAACAAGCTGAGGGTTGTACCATAGCCCTCCGAGTACACTCATCTGAACATTGCTGATAATCTGTGGATAGACCTCAAAACAGAAGGGCATGCAAGATGGCCATGGACTCTTACAGAACTAGAAGACTTTTGCAAGGAAAAATGGATGAAAATCCCTAAACCAAAAATTTAAAGACTCGTGGGTGGCTACAAAAAGCTTTCTGTTCATGGAAAGTTAAAATTACTTAAATCATCTACAGTAAACTAACTTGCTTTTTATATTGTGTGTAGAGAGGAACTAGTGCCAAAAAAAAAAAACCCTACTGTGAAAAAAATGTAAATGCAGTCCAGAATATTCATTGCTTTTCACATATACATAAAGAATATGTGCCAATTTTAAATGCAAAAACACTGTTACATTACATGTCACTGCATTTGAGCTCTTTGTTAAAAAGACAACACACAAGAATTTACATTTTCAAAACCAAATGCTAAAATTTGTGTCAGAATTGCACTAAAAATGCAATCAGCTCAATGGCTACTGATGGGCGGATGATAAAGCCCACTGAAGCTGTTGAAGCTTCTTCCTGATTGGGCCGAAAAAGATGGAGGCATTAAAGCCTCAGAAAAGAGTGATATCTGGTGGCTGAAATAAATTATTACAGCCTGCACTTTACTACAAAGCAAATAAAGCCTGTGAGATGTACTGGTCACTCAATATCTGTTCTGATCTGCTGATAACCATCTGTAATTATTAAAGTAATGCAATAAATACTTGATTGTTGTCATTATTAAAAATCACAATAAATATAATGTTTTTTTTAATATGATTAGAATAAATATTTTGCCAGTGTATAGTGACCCTGGCATTTGAACAAGTAAATGTGGTGAAACGCAAACAGGGCCATGTAAAGCAGTAAGCAGAGGTGTGGCTGTGAATTTTTTCAAACCACAAACAAGTGCAATAAACTGGGACCAGATGAACAGTGTTACAAAGATATATATTTTTAAGAATAAAAGTTTCTCAGCAGTGTTGGGTTTAAGCCTGTTTCTTCTTTGGCATACTATTTCTCCTGCCTATATATGGTATTTGTGAAATAAATACACTTTACAGACCAAAACACTAGAACACATGTTAAGTCATGTGACTTAAGTCATTAAGTCATTGTTTCTCCTGAAATTAAGAAAATTAAAAGGAGTCTGTCCTGTCTTTTTTGTAGTAACTGTTTACTGCCCAGAGAACACTGTCTATTTGATTTTGGAGCATTGCTGTTAAGATTTGATTGCATTCAGTGATAAGAGTGTTAATGTGGTCGTTTTGCTGGAAAATCATGGTCCCAGCTCATCCTCAACTCATCCTATCCAAACGTAGTGAAAGTAGCTCTATAATTTTAGAGAACACAGTTCTCTACACTGCTTCACAGCTTAGAGCATATGCCTGGCATTAGGCATGGTCCCAGCAGCTTTATGTTCATTCAGATTCCTATTCTATTGCCAATAATTCTCTACAAAGACTATATAGGCTGTTTGAGCGCATTTGCACATCTTTGTCAGCAATGGGTTCATTAGAAGTAAATTATTTTAACTTTACACATAGATTTGGACATATAATGTTCATTAAAAAAACATTTAAATGTACATTAAAATTTCTAAAACAACTGAATATCTCATGCAGATGTACACTGGGCAAATATTGCCTATAAAATGCATTCAATATAATTAATAATCAGTAATAACACCTATGTAGAAAGGGCAACAATGACCTGTTGTTTGTCAAATAGTGAACCCACAGCCATCTATATTGTTGCCCTTTTTACATATGTGTTATAACTGATTATTAATGATTTTTAAGGCATTCACAACCTAATTAGTAACCATTATTAAAATTAAATTAAATTGTAAACCATTTATAAACCCTTTATAAAGGTAGTCTTATTTTAAAGTGGTACCGAAGACGCATGAATTCCGATTTGACCGTTCACATTCATGTAGCATGTCCATGGATCGGATATGTATCTCAGTGACTCAAGTCTGATTTGAAAAAAACGGATTTGGCACGTTCACACAGCCATGAAAAAATCTGATCTGAGCCACATTGAGGACAAAAATCAGATTTGAGTCACTTCAGCCTGGTAATGTGAACGTAACCTTAGAAATACCTTGACTATTTTATATTGCCTTCAACTCAAGATCACTCCTCCTGCCACATGATGGCGACAAGTGCCCTTCATGCGCCTAAAACAAGCTGCTGGCTGTGTTCCTATTAGAGCACTCGAGCCTTGTGCACTCCTGTGAGTACTTCAGTCTAGTGTAAGTTACACCAACTAGGTCGTATTAGTGTTAATGTTCAGTGCAGTTAACAGCCCAGGCCCACAAAACCTTACATAATCAATAGGCATAATACAGTCACTAATTCAATTCAGACCGTCTCCCATTTATAATACTAACTGAAAGAACACTAATTTGTTCTTGTGTTGAAATTGGAGCGCAGCCCGAGTCCCCTACGTCATGGCCCCTTCGCCGTGGCCCCGCCCCACCCCTGTCTTTTACTCCGGGGGAACCCGTGCCTCTTTCTTTTCCCCACACCATGGCGGACCGGTTCCATAAGGTGCGTGTGAGCGCTGCAAATAACGGCGAAAAATGTCAATTTACAGGCGGCGTGTGGCTACTTTTTCAGCTTGAACGTGTTTCTAAAGCAACGTGTTTATCCGTGTGTGCTGTTTCGAGCGCCCGCTTGTCTGTAAAATGTATTTTTTAGTAAGATAAGTTCTCTATGGCGGCTGAGTCCGTCCTGCGCTGTTAGCTTAGCTTTGCTTAGCTAAAGGCTGTTAGCCGGCCTCTTCAGCGGGGCTGGATGGAAACGTGGAAATTAAGCTATCTGACTACCTATCTAGTTAAGACTTGGAGCCTCGTGTTTTAATATTTACGCGTTCACAGTGCTTTAAATGGGTAAGTTATGTTAGATAGGAGCTTCAGAAAGCTTGTAGCTAAGTAAGAACGTCACCCAACAGTGCTGTCGGTTTGGTTTAACTGACTAGCAGGAGATACCCATGCATCGCAGGCCATGCGGTGGAGCCCTCAAGTGCTAATCTTAGCTCAGAAAAGTGGCGTGGACCCTGGATATAGGGGAATATAAAAACTCGTCTTGACCTGTTGGTGACATTTCTGGCGAAGTTTGGCTGGATTTATTATAGGTTAGTAATTTGGCCTCCAAAGCAACCCATGCTTCCTAACTTAGGTTAGCTAATGCTATAAGTTAACTGTTTACTGTGGGTGGCTGTTTCTTTTTAAGTGGTTATCCTCCAATTATTAGATTCATTTTTTTTAAATGATGTTGTTTGAATATTAAAATAGACAAACTTGCTCCTGTAGATTTGTAATACACACACACACTTATAATTGCATTTAGAGCCACGTTTCTGAGTTTATTTGGTCAATATACGAAAGATGACCACATTTTTTTCAGATATAAATTGGTACACTAAACAGTAATGAAGTTTGTTTGAATTCACATTAGTGTGGAATATTGGAGTAAAATAGATGTAAATAGTTAGATACAGGTTAACTGGCCCCTGCTAGATAAGAAATAAATTTTTGTATTCCTTTTGGAGTACAAATTCGGCTTAATTTTATTATTGCAATTACTGTTTAATACCATTAAATGCCTCTGGCATAATAGTATAACGTAATTTGTGAAATGTATACTTTCACCTACTGCAGTGCACACTGTGTGGACTCATTGGTTATTGAATCATTGGTCTGGCACTGCATGACTGGCTGCAACACTATTTATTGTTGTATGTGAACAAAGGTACAAAAACACATTTATTGAAGTAATGCCCATTTCTTGTGCGATAAAATAATGTGACATGGCTCATTCAAGTGAGTTATTGGATGTTCTGATTTAAAATACAATTTATCCAATTGTTCTTAAGGTCAGGTTAAGATTATCATTTGGTTGCTATAGATTTTTTTGTAAGAAAAGTGTTAAGATATCGCATGTGCCTTCTGGTATTTACGATTTTATTTGAATCAGAATGAATGCAGGTAGACTTGTTTCGAGAGCCATTTGAATTGATACACTGAAGCTTCTAATTTTTCTTAGTGGTTTAGTGCAAATTTACTTTTCCTGTCCTAAATTATTGTAAGCAGCTTACTTTCTCGAGATTAAGGACCTTGAGTGTTAAATTTTTTTATTGCAATCTCTTGCTACAGGTTCTGGTAATCGATGGCCGAGGCCACCTCCTCGGCCGGCTGGCCGCTATTGTGGCGAAGCAAGTACTGCTGGGTAAGTGTTAAAGTAATTGCTCCCTTATATTTCTGTATGTTATTTGGTAAGATTTTGTTCTGAGATATGAACGGTTGTCAGTGATGTTCCACATTACCTACATTGCTTGAGTTTAACTACCATGAGAAAACTTCATGCACTACCATCTGAGACAGCCTTCTCAACTACACATGTATCTAATGGTCCATGCGGGTTGCTTGAGTTAATTTTTTTCTTTTGATCTTTAGGCCACAAAGTTGTAATTGTGAGATGTGAGGGCATCAACATCTCCGGTAACTTCTACCGCAACAAATGTAAGTACTGAAAATAATGAATTGGTTTACATCTGCCTGATTTGTTGGTCATGCTGATTGAGCTAAAATGATTCCTGTATGTGTTATGTAGTGAAGTACCTGGCTTTCCTGCGCAAGAGGATGAACACGAACCCCTCTCGCGGACCCTATCATTTCAGAGCTCCCAGCAGGATCTTCTGGAGGACAGTCAGAGGTGAGAGTTTGTCTAAACTTGAAGATGGTAGACTTGTTGAACAGTGATGAACACTTTTTTTATCCCGAATCTGAACCTTTTTTGCTGAGACATCCTTACGGATCTGACTACTGAGTTCGACAAAAGTAAAGTTTTTATATTTTTTTGTAAAAATGGCAATTACTAACTTTTGTTTTTTTCCTTATATAGGTATGCTTCCCCACAAAACCAAGAGGGGTCAGGCAGCTCTGGAGAGGCTGAAGGTGTTTGATGGCATTCCCCCTCCTTACGACAAGGTAACCCATGTTCAAGTGTAAAGCCTTGTCTAAACTGCTGAGTGAAAGTACCTTTTTTCTGTTGCCTGTTCTGTGCCTAAGATTGAGGTATTACTCAGCACTAACGTGGGTCATATACAATCTGGTCTGAGCATCTGGCGAACAAGGAAACATGAAAAGGAAGTTTCATTCACTGTTTGGACACTTGTACATGCTTACCAGAGCTTGTCTGTGATGCTATTTTTCTTTACCTACATTGTTTGAGTTTCCAATGAGAACAATTTATTCATCTGAGACATTTATTAAAGTTGTACCTACTTATTGAAGACAGTGTGCTGTTCTTTACCTTGTAAATTTGGTTTCTTCCACAGAGGAAGCGCATGGTGGTCCCAGCTGCTCTTAAAATTGTACGCCTGAAGCCCACCCGCAAGGTAAGCTCTCCTTTGACATTCAGAATCAAGATATTAGGTATGTACTGTAATTGTAATGATGTACTGTTCCAGAAATGTGTAATATATAAAAGATTGCATTATTTAAAATGATACACTTTTTAAAAGCAATGAATTTACAATTGCTTAGAATGTTCAGACATTTAATAATCTGAAGGAAATATTAAAATAAGTGGTTTAATATATTTTTGTAAGTTATTAAATGGCTCATTTACTTGAATTGGCTTTTCTTGCCAGTTATTGGCTTTAAACCGGTGTGAAATTGGCTTTTAAAGCTGTATAAATGAATGCGCGCTTTGTAATGTAATCAGTACTACCCTTTTGACATTTTTTTTTTAAACATTGTGTTTAAGTTGCTTGTCAGTGATGCTCTTCCACAGAAGTGTTTTTGAGTTTAACAACCATGAGAATACTTCACATGCACTACCATCTGAGACTAAAGCAACCTTTTCATAAAAGCATTTTTTGCATGGTCTCTTAGTTTTTAAAATTGCGTTCCATGCTAACCGCACTCTCGTCTTGCATTTTTGCTAGTTTGCCCTTCTCGATCGTCTGGCCCATGAGGTTGGCTGGAAATACCAGGCCATCACAGCCACCCTTGAGGAGCGCAGAAAGGAGAAGGCCAAGATCCGCTACACCAAGAAGAAGGCCCAGATCAAGCTGACCAAACAGGCAGAAAAGAACGTCGAGGGCAAGATCAACAAATACACCAACATTCTGAAGCAGTATGGTGTGCTGGTCTAAACTGGCTCTGAGGTTCATCAGAATAAATGTTTATAGAAACTATCAAGAGGTCTGTTGTCTTATTGGTCGACATAATGAATGTTTGTTAGGAACGTCCATATCGCTTTTTATGCTTTTAATACCTTAGTGGTGTCGGTTGCTTAAAATGGGCTGTTAATCATAAAACAATATTTAACTGTGGTTGTTGCCCTGGATTGTTAGAAGAGAGACTAATGTACTGTGGTTCCAGTCTGACAGACTAGAACCATTATACTGTATGCTTGATAGTTTTGATGTTTTAATTCAAATATTGAAATGTGCTGACTTTAACTAAGCTTTAATGGAAAAATATTGTAACGGCATATTGTGAGGCTGTTCAGAACAGTACCAGTTTTTCTGTTTTATTGACACTGGCCACTCTTGCACTACTCTTGGACATGAATATTTAACCAGTATTTAATAAACAGTTTGACCATTTAATATGAATAACATTTTTTTGCCCTGTATTGTACAAGCGCCAGTTGAGTTTTAAATATAGCCCCTTGTGACGTAATCCCAGTTCCAGGTGATTCAAACAACTGGGTCAGGAAAAAAAATATTTTAAATACAATTATTTAACTGCTTAAAAGACCAGGCAGCACTGTAGACAGGACAAAAACACCCCATAAAATAAAACTGAATAAAATCTTGAAAAATATACTGCTGCACACAATACTCCTTATATTGATAGTAAACCGCCAAGGGCTTCATTACATTTAAACGCATTTACTGATTTAGACCAGAATAATCTAACTATTGGTGAGAAAATGGAGAACTGAATTTGGATCAGATTTTTTGAAAATTGTATGTTTCTTTACTGTGTTTTTAACAGCAATTTTCACCACCTGAAACAAAAAAGGGAAAATATCCAAAGTAGGAATTACCCCGTTAAATAAAAAAGTAAAATTACATTTAACTATCCAAAACTCAGGTTCAATATTTTAGTCTGCTTTTAAGCTCCACATGTTTAAAAGCATATAATTCTATGAATGTAGCATGGTCATATATGAATCAGAGAGCTATTGTAATAGAGTGAATACATTTGATTTGGCTTACCAGCAAATGCAGAGGTGTTTATTATTCCACCTCAGTGCATTTATTATTTTTTATTATATTTATTAATATTATTAGCTATTGTTCTGTATCATTTATAAACAGTAGCTTTACTGGTTTTTAGAGCCTGACATTGTCTGCAGTTCCCAGTCTCTCCTCATGAGGGCAGTGCAGTACAGCACTTTTTAGAGCTTTATAAAGAACCTTTAACACACCTGATAATTCTGATGTTGTAAAGTTCATATTGATCTAGTCTGCAGTGCAGAAAAAAAATCACATGGTTTTTAATAATTTCGGCTTTTCCATTTTTTTGTTGCTATTTTCATAAAAAATATTAAGCTATTTAAAGGTCCAATAATTCCCTTCCATCCTGTAATCTTTGGATAACTCCGCCCCTTATAAATAATAAAGTAACCTTTAACATCAGTGAAATCACAACTATTATACTGTTTTATTTTCATTTTTTTATTTTCAGGGGTTTTAAGATACTTACTTGCTGCTCATATTCAGCAATTAATCACATTACTACATAAATAATATTGGTCCTTTTGTCTCAATACAAAGATCTCATGCTGTTCACCCTGCCATTTGGTAAATAACAATAATAAAATGAAAAGGTTATTAACATAATTTAGGAATAAAAATCTAAATGTTTTTTTTTTTTTAACAGAACAAAGGTAACCTAGGAGAAGTGTCTGCTTGGTTTTGTATAAATAAGATTTTGAAGCTGTTATCAAATTATATCTTTAAATCCATGAAGAACACATTCCCTACTATTAATCATGAACGTTATATGTGTTATTACTGTAGCATGTTGAAGTAATAGGAAGTCAAACCTATAAAAAGTGTCCATTCAGTTTTGCATAAATCAGAATTTGGAGTCCTATAAAACCAGCAAATCAAACGGTTATCAAATGATACCATTTCATTTTGGAAGAAGCCTTTCTATACTATTAATGGCATAAGTATCAAGTGATATTACTGTAGCATTTGGGAGTAATGGGAGGTCAAACCTATGAAAAATGCAGATTTGGTTTTGCATTAAAAAAAATGTACATTTGACATTGATTTATTGTTAATTACTAATTACTTTTTCTGCTTAGGTAACCCAAATGTTAAGTGCTGGTCTTTTTTGTGCCAATAAGAAACTTTCTGGTTGGGTGCCTGTCCTATATCTATACTGACCCTAAAAGTGTTGCAGTCTTGCTTTTGTAGTTTCCTAGCAGTAAGAAAATCGGACTTTACTCTAGGCTTTACTCTGCCTGGCTGTGTATAATTCAGTTCTATAGCTTATTGTGTTGGCAGACATGTTCCTGTAGGTGTGTGTGTGTGTGAATTACTGCCTCAATGCTCTGCCCTTCTGAAACTTTGCCTGAATGAATACCAGAAGGTTATACAATCTTCTGGTCAATTTCTGCAGATTTCCAACTCTGGTACACAGTCAGTTGCGATTGCTGGCGCTGCGGGGACGTGTCGCTATTGTATAGCGGTATTGTACAGTGCTAACATTGTGCCAGGGGATGTTACAATCCTTCAACCATTTCTCCATTTCAGGTGGAATTGGATTTGCTTATTGTGGTTCAGTCTGACAAATGAGAAGCAGCAGAGTTTTCTCTGGCTGAGGCTGTATGTATACGTTCTTCCGAATAGGGATGATATCCTTCGGCCAAAGATGCAAATATGGGCTCTGACGGCCTTTCAGCTCCCACCGGAGGCTTTAGGAAATTTAAGAAGCATGAGATTCACAAATGAGATTATTTTATGCAATGCTTTGGAATTGTTTGTGTGTGAGTGTGTGGATGTGTGTGCATTTGCAGTCCTCCGACTGAGATTCTTTATGGTTCCGGCTGGATTGATGATCCGTCCACTCTTATCTGCATGCAATTATAGTGTGTGTAGGATTCTCCGTGTGTGTGCGCTATTATCTCTTGTTGTGACATTTAAAGTGCTCTGCTGTTTCCAATCGGAGTCCAGTGGTTCATTGACCAGAAAGTGAACCGGTCACCTGGACTGCCTACTGGAAGGTTAAGCCCACCAAAGGAAGTGAATTAGATGGACCTAAAAGCAAGAGACAGCACTTACTGAACTTCTGCATCCCTTCCATTTCTTAGAAAGAGTGACTGAGCTGAATCGCTGTTTCCCACTGTGACAGCTGCTTGGAACTTTTCCATGGATACCATTTTCACCCAGTCTCTTCCTTATTATTGAATCATTACACTGACCTTAACTGAGGGAAGTGAGACCTTCTGGATGAGTTGTTCATGCCCTTTTGGAGTAAATTAGTAGGCTGGTCAATTCAGGGAAGGTTTAACAGTGTTCCATGTTTTCTCCATTTGTGAATCATAGATCTCACCGTGGTCCGCTGGAGTTCCAAAGCTTCTCTTTAAGTGACTAATTGATTGTACAGGTCTGGCAGTAATCAGGACTGGTTGCGGCTAGTGGAATGTAACTCAGCTTCCCAAAAAATGTAGTTAATTACAATTTTTAAAAGTTCCCTTTACTTACGGTGTATTCTAATAAGTTAGAATAATAACTTTGAATAAGAAAATTTAGAATTTTGAAGAATTTGATTTATGCTTTTAAAACTCTCAAGGGTGAAGCAGGTAAAAACAGTCTGCATGAAGTAGAAAGAAAACATATAGTTTGTAATACAATACAATAATATATATATATATCTTTAATGACACAAGTAGGAATGCTGAGATTTTAAAGTAAATGTCTTCATTAATACACAGAAAACACAAGGTTTTATATTATATTATATATTTTTACTGTTCTTACTCTATAAGTACACAGTACTTAATCAGTAAGTACTCAGAAACAACAGGGTCGTATTATGTAGTGTACAGTGTTTTGCCGTTCTTACTCTGTAAGTACTCAGGTCTTAACCCTTAAAATGCGAGCTGTATTGTTAAGCATTACCTTTTTCTCTTAATGAACAAACTCTTCATTAAAAAAATGAGTTAAAAAATATTTACTCATGTTATACTTAATCTGAAAAATCTGAAAAATGTAAGTATGACAAAAAGCACAAACAAAAGAAATCTGTAGGGGGCAAATACTTTTTCACTGCACTGTACGTCCATTTCAGTGAATACTAACTTGTTTACTTGTTTACAGTAGGCAAACAGTCCTGTCTTGAGTGAGTTCACACAATCTGTAGTTTGCTGTTAAAAATAGCTCTTACAGGATGTGTATAATGTAGATATTTTATTCACAACAGACTTGATCCATGCTAGTTCTGAACCTCTTTGCTGGGATGACTGTAACAGTATCTTTCAGGCACATTCAGCCTCTCTACAGTTCCCAGAGGAGTCAGATAAAGCCTCTTGTTTTCGCTGTGGGGAGCTTCTTAAAGCGATCAGATGTGGCTTATCCTGCGCAAACAGGGGATAATGCAGTCAGAACAGATTTCCTGAGGATTCTCACTCTCTTCACCTGAGCGTGAGGTGAGGCTCCTCTCTGCCTGACACCATCTTTCAGACTGTAAAAGAGGACAAGGCCACCGGCTTTGGTCACATTTCACATATTTAATGGTGACAATGAAAAGTAGAAGCTAATAACCAGCTAACAGAAAGCCTAATCAACCACAGCAGAGGAGTATGACCCAGGCTGTATTCAGAGTGGAGCTTCATTTTCAGTTAATCATTCAGTACCTGGGAGACAGGAACCTTTGGGAGCTTCATTTAAACCAATTTCGTCTACATGCTCATCTAATTTCACCTCAAGCACAACCAATATAGCAATTTAGAAGAACAATACCCATTTCCAGCAGAGGCCTTCAAGCCACTGAATAGTAAAACGTGGCAAAAATGAATATTTAATGTGTTAGATGGATACAGTTAAAGGAACAACGAGAAGTATGTAGGAGTAACTCATAATATAATCAGGATGTGTGATTTGATATTAAGGAAACATGCTGGTTTGCAAGCACTAGCATCTCTTGTTCTCATCTTAACTATCAGGCCTCTAAACCATACCTCCCTCAATACAACAGTCCCATTTCCATACCCCAGTTTGCCAGGTATAGAACCTAATAGCAAGCAAACAGTGTGCTGCAGCCATGAAAGCAAAACAAGGTGCTATGTCAACCCAGTATCACGTCCCAGTGTGAAATACACACGTTGGTCCACTTGGCGCAGCGTATCAGTGTCACGTTTTTGTGTGCCTGAAGCGTCAAAATGCGTACGAAATGGTACGCAAACCTAAACACCGGCATGCGTACTCATACACACGCATAGCGCTGCATAAACATGCTACGCTGCCTGCGTACGCATGCTACGCTGCTATTAAGTATATGTAAAGAGCGAGAGAGCATAGGACACAGCGAGCGAGAGAGAGACTGAATATAATTAATTACAAAATGCAAGATATTATTTGTCTGTTTATTTAATAATAATAATAATTATAATAATAATAACATTAATGTTATTATTATTATAATTATTATTATTATTAAATAAACAGACAAATAATATCTTGCATTTTGTAATTAATTATAATAAAAATGTTTACCGGACCGTGAAAACAAATGCATCACAGAGCTGTTCTAGGGTGCCTCTCTTCTAGGGCACTACATCTGTTTCATCCTCGCTTTATGACAGATCCGGAAACAGAAACACAGCGTGATTTCACTCCTCCAGGTGAGTGGACACCTGCATAAGTTGAAGTTGTTTAATCACTGTTAAATTCATCTCTCTCTCACTATGATACAGTCTCGCTCTGCCTCGCGCGCGCGCGCGTTAGGTTTCAGTTTCAGTCTCTCTCTCGCTCGCTGTGTCCTATGCTCTCTCGCTCTTTACATATACTTAATAGCAGCGTAGCATGCGTACGCAGGCAGCGTAGCATGTTTATGCAGCGCTATGCGTGTGTATGAGTACGCATGCCGGTGTTTAGGTTTGCGTACCATTTCGTACGCATTTTGACGCTTCAGGCACACAAAAACGTGACACTGATACGCTGCGCCAAGTGGACCAACGTGTGTATTTCACACTGGGACGTGATACTGGGTTGGCTATGTAGCCTAAAAATAAATACAGCTTAAGCTCTATTCGGATGGGATTAGTTTCTCAGTGATAAAACTGTTGCATCTGGACTTCAATTGAAAAAACAGGAGGACCAGTGAGTTTTTAGGCTTTCTCGGTCACATGACATCAGATTCAGTAGCTCCTCCATTTCCACTCGCTGTTGTGTTTATGTGGAACTCTGTGGAAACGTGCGCCCAAAGTGTAAATAGCAGTGGACAAATAGCTATTTTATTAACATGAGGTTAATAAAGAAATGTTATTCTGGGCGGGAATAAATTACCAGACAACCACAGAGTTCAGTGAAAAACAGTAGATAATTCAGCCTGTAATTTTTGTGTTTCTACAGTTCAAGAAGATTTTTGTAAGCATAAGTATTTAAAAAATATCCTCATCCACTCAAAAACGCAACACCACTAAAAAATGATAAAATCAACATGCCAACCCAGTAGCGGGCGACTGTTCCACCTACAAAATAACCTTAAAACACGTGTCGAAAAAGGGAACTAACAAGTATGCTGTTAAAATACAGGAAGATTTGATGTCTCCACTGTGTTCTGTAATGTGGGAGTAAAATGTAATTATGCTGGCCAATTGTGCCCTCTTGGGCTGTGGCTACTGATGGCGAGCTGCATGATCGGGATTTGAACCAGCAATCTTCTGTGGCAGTGCCTTATTCCACTGGACCACTCAGAGCCCTCAGAAGGCCTTTTTGAATAGCTCTGTTTTTATCAACATAAAACACTGTTTTGATGTGGACAGCAGACAGACAAAATCCTTTTTATTTAAAAATATTTGGATTCGTGCAGATGGAGCCTTAATTCATCGAAACACGTTCGAAGAAAACCAGGTTCGAAACATAGAGCCAGCCAAGCTACAGCCAAGCCACAGTGCCCCCTAGACCAAAGAGAATTAAAAGTCCTGCTCAAGAGATCTATAGTGGCAGCTTCTTGGACACAACTAAAAACCCTACAACCCTGTGATCAATAATCCAGTACTGTAACCACTGAGCCACCACTGCCCTGAGAGTATTTCTTAAAAATCCAGTGTTGTTCTTCTAACACACCTCACTAAACTTTAAATGACTTAGAACTCTGAACACAAACAGAAATCCAGACAGTGGAAGTGTAGTTTCAGAGAGCGTTTTAATCAAAGTGTTCTTGGAGGACAATGGACATATTCTTCTCTTCTTGCTGACACATGAATCTGACACCCTTCCAATCTTTCTTTGCAGATGGTTGTTTTTGCTTCTCAAAGACTCCACCTTTAGTGGATGATGCTTTTGTACCAAATCATGAGATTTGAGATCAACTGATTATTTATTTGCTTTTGTTACCTAATTGTCAGCCCTGAATTCCCTTTTTTTCTAATGTAGACTACTGTAATTCTTTATACATTGGGATTAACCAGTCCCTTCTGCATCGCTTACAGTTAGTCCAGAATGCTGCATGCAGATTATTGACAAGAACCAATAAAAGAGAACATACAACACCAGTTCTTGCCTCACTTCATTGGCTACCTGTCGAATACAGAATTCAGTTTAAAGTGCTTTTAGTTGTTTTTAAAGCATTAAATGTTCTGGCACCCTCTTATATTGCAGATTTGCTTAACTCCTCAGTCTCACAGCGCTCTCTCATCTGCACAGAATTTATTGGTCATTCCTTGGGTTCGTTTGAAACTCAAAGGTGATTGTGCATTTTCAGTGTATGCCCCAAGACTTTGGAATAGTCTGCCACTAACTATTCGCCAAGCTACTTCTGTCTCGGTTTTTAAATCAGGTTTAAAGACTTACTTATACAAACTTGCTTTTGATTAGTGAGTTACTGTGGTAATTGAGAGGTCGATTTATCCTATATTGTTGTTGTGCATTTTAGTTTATGTGTATTTTTAGCACTTTTTATTTTATTTATTTTATTTCTGTTTTATGTTGGGATTCTTATTTTAATATGTTATTTAAGTGATTTCTTTTACCTAATTTTTAGTTGTATGTATGTGTAGTTATTAGACATTTTGTGTACAGCACTTTGGGCAGTGGAAGCTGTGTAAAGAGTGCTTTATAAATAAAGCTTACTTACTTACTTACTTACTTACTTACTAATGTAGTGTATGCATCAAATGCAGGAATGAATGTATATTGTTCTTTTAAAACACCTTATTAAACTTTAAATGTCCTAAAAATCTGAACACAAACAGAAAACCAGACAGTGGAAGTTTGTTAAACCCTATTCCCAGCCTAGTTTCAGAGAGAATTTTATTTAAAGCGTTTTTCGAGGACAATTGTCTTAGAAGAAGACATATTTTTCTCTTCTTGCTGACACATAAAATATCACAGTGAGAGAAAGAGACAGGACGAGAGCGAGAGAGAGAGACGCTAGACAAGGACGTCTTCTTGTCTACGTCTGAAAGCAAATCCAGCTCAAGGCCAGCAGAAACGTATTCCTGAGTGAATTGAAAACTGTGGCCCTTTGAGGATGAAGAAACAGTAAGAGGATAAGTGGTGTAACACAGACAGTGCGTAAAAGAAAAAGGTACTTGTGTGGTATTTCTAATAAAGTGGCCAGCATGTGTAGTAAAGCTTAGTTCAGTAGTGTCCAAACTACGGCCATTTGCGGCCCGTTTCCTTTTTTGGAGCGGCCCGCGAGGTATTTAAGAAATAGAATGAAAGTTGGCCTGCTGTTAAGCAGGTTTTTATAATGTGAGATTCAACGTTTGAACGCTAGGTGTCAGAAACGGGCCAAAGAGTCGGAGAGGGTGCGCATTTCTAGCGCAGAAAAACGGGGCAAAGAGTCTAAAAGTGGAGAGAGTGCGCATTTCTAGCGCAGAAAAACGGGGCAAAATAATCTAAAAGCGGAGAGGGTGCGCATTTCTAGCGCAGAAAAACGGGGCAAAGAGTCTAAAAGTGGAGAGGGTGCGCATTTCTAGCACAGAAAAACGGGGCAAAGAGTCTAAAAGCGGAGAGGGTGCGCATTTCTAGTGCAGAAAAATGGGGCAAAAGAATGTAAAAGCGGAGAGGGTGTGCATTTCTAGCGCAGAAAAACGGGGCAAAGAGTCTAAAAGCGGAGAGAGTGCGGATTTCTAGCGCAGATAAACGGGCCAAAGAGTCTAAAAGCGGAGAGGGTGTGCATTTCTAGCGCAGAAAAACGGGGCAAAGAGTCTAAAAGCGGAGAGAGTGCGCATTTCTAGCGCAGAAAAACGAACCAAAGAGTCTAAAAGCGGAGAAAGTGCGCATTTCTAGCGCAGAAAAACGGACCAAAGAGTCTAAAAGCGGAGAGAGTGCGCATTTCTAGAGCAGAAAAACGAGCCAAAGAGTCTAAAAGTTGCCGTAATCAAGGAGTTTTATATTAAGAGACATCATGAAATTAAGCATCAATTTGAAAAATCTTAGTTTACACAACACTGTCAAAGATAAAGACAGTCAAGTAAAATGGTGTGTAAATGAAATAATCAGGAAAAAAGTATTATTTAAAGTGGTATATTTCATTATTTGTTTTATTACAGAGTGTGGCCTGTGACTTCAAATATATTTCTCCTTCTGGCACCCAACAGAAAAAGTTTGGACACCCCTGGCTTAGTTCAACTGCTTCTTAAAATGCACTGTCTCACTCTGGGCTCTTCACACATCAGCATTTATAGACCAGTCCCAGATCACTCCCTGCAATTCAACCCAAACATATACTCTCTGGTGACATCCACAACATGCAGAACTATACGCTAAGAGGCCTTAGTGTACGTGGTTTTAATCAGCCGCAATTAAAGGGACTATCATTTTACACTTTTACACTTGGAGCATGTACAAATGTTTGTAGACACTCTGTAGGTCACCTACAGAGCACCACTAACAACTTGTTCCAGTTGTTACCCAGTTCCGAGGAGAAAGGTGACTTTTGAAAACTAGGGGGTAAGGGTAGATATGAGTAGTGATATTGAGTCCATGTCTTGGAGACCCCAGTTCATCTGGAATAAGAGTTGACCTCCAGCAATGGCTGGTTGACATTCCTAGCATAAAGCTGCTTGAAAGCTCTGACCATGTCAGTGTACATTGAGATCCCCACAAGAAAATCCCTTGTGTTCATGGCACAGATCCAACTTTAACATCCTGCAGTGAGAGAGAATCAATGAGCGCTTTCATTGAAGATCCTGGAGTGTTCTTTTCTACCCTCTGCTCTGGCGTGTGCTGTTATTTCCGAAAGTGAGCGCACGGCTAATAGAGTATGTTCGGATTTCCTCTACGTGCGACTTACAAATGGGTCCGATTGGCCCTGCGCCGGCCGTTTTCACACCACAAACTCTTTCAGCGTTTTCTTTCACGGCGAATGACAAAAAGGCCTTAATCTTTCACGGCTCGCAGACGAGAGCCGGCTTATCAGATAGTGAGAACCCTGAGGATTTCACCTCATCTTTAATTAGAAAGCTGCAACCGTAGAACCGAAGCACTGCAATTGGACTGTGGCCGGCGTTCGACTTCAACAAGAATCAACCACTGCAAGAAATAGAAAGAAGAAAGGGAAAGAGAGAGAGAGGGCGAGAGATCAGTAGTGAAGAGTAATGATAGACATAGTTCTGAATATTTTTTAAAAAATTCTTTATTAGATTCTTTATTATTTTGTTTGAATTTTTGTTTTTTGTTTCTTTTTTATGTTTACTTCACTACAGAACCAGGACACGCCCACAGCTGGCTGCAATTGGGTGCTTCTGGCGTACAAACACACACAGCTTGTCTAGTCCCTTTTGAGTGTTCCCAATAGAATAGGGCTCTCTAGAGCAAAAAAACATTATACTATAGTTACTATGCCTAATGCCAACTTGGGCTAGAAGGTTATAAAACCCCCAGTTTTGAGATGCGAAGTAGTGGACAAACTGTGCTCTCTGCACCAATGGTGCTTTGTAAATTACTTTTGAATGCGATGAGTTAAAGAGTTAAAGAGAAAATGTCTTCTTTGAACAGTAGTGCTGGTTCAAAGCAAGACAAACTCTTCTCTAATATCCTTTGATCACAGAAGGAATAGTGAACGATAAGCAGGTATCCCAGTACTTTTGTTCACATAGTGTACAATGCCTTAATTTGGACTTTAAATGCTACGGTGAACTTAAAGGTTAAAGGCCCAGTTTGGTAAAAAATGTTGTAATGTTCTGTAAATGCAAATCTTTGGTGTCTGTAACCTATTTATACTGACCTGCCAAATTTTAATGGGATAGAAATTATTATACTATTGCTATAACAGACGCATAATGCACTAACCTGGCCTTGAAACATGTGCTGTATGGGTCATTTCACCCTGGATTGCTGACCACATATTATCTCTGTTACAGATTTCTGTTTGTGTCCTTGCTGAAAGCAGCTGCTGGTGATTTGAGATGTTTGGTGTGTTAGCAGCTCAGAGCAGTGGATCAGGGCATCAGGCAAGCAGAATCGTTCTTTGCTCTCTCGCTTCTTCCATGTGTGGAGTTGGACAGTTAACTGGAGCGCAGTGGAACGGCCCTGGGCTTTATCACACTGCACCAGCTGAGCCCCCACTACAGCTCGACTCCAGCGGCCCAGCCTGTCTCTGCCAGCTAGACGTGATCTTACTTTTAAGGGAAGTTCCACCTATTTCTTAAAATTACTGCATCATTACACAGTTAAGATGGAACCAATCATTGTATAGAAACTTGCAGAGTTTCAGGGTCAAGGATGAAACTAACTTCAATTCAAGATCTCTTCCGATCTTTCTTTGCATATCGTTGTTTTTGAACATTGCAATAATTTTCTCACACATTTGTTGCAAAATGGAGATCCTCTGTGGCTGCCCACATTTACTTCTCAAAGACTCCGTCTTTAGTGGACAGTACTACGATGCTTTTGCACTAAATCATGATTAAAACCATCAGTTTTAATTCAATTGATCAATTTATTATATATTAGCCTTTTACCTCTTTATTAGCCCTAAATTCCATTTGTCACAACATTTTTGGAATGTGTTGTATTTGTAAAATGCAGGGATGAATGTACAGATCTGGAAAAAATTAAGAGAGTACTTCAGTTTCTGAATCAGTTTCTCTGATTTTGCTATTTATAGGTATATGTTTGAGTAAAATGTTCTCCCAAATTTCAAATAAAATGTTGTCATTTAGAGTATTTAATTGCAGTCAATGGCTCAAATAAAAAAAGATGCTTTCAGACCTCAAATAATGCAATGAAAACAAGTTTATATTCATAAAGTTTTAAGAGTTCAGAAATCAATATTTGGTGGAATAACCCTGGTTTTTAATCACAGTTTTCATGCATCTTGACATGTTCTCCTCCACCAGTCTTACACGCTGCTTTTAGATAATTTTATGTCACGCCTAGTGCAAACATTTAAGCACTTCAGCTTGGTTTGATGGCTTGTGATCATACATCTTCCTCTTGATTATATTCCAGAGGTTTTCAATTTCGTAAAGTGAAACTCATAATTAAATTAAATTAAATGAATGTGACTAGATAAAACATAATATTAATTTATTCACTCCTAAGATAATTGTCTTTTTTCATACTTTCAGGCCTTAAAATGCAATCTCATTAGGTTCTGGGAGGGATTGGCCTTACATGCTTGCGTCACTGGAAACCTGGCAGGGGTGAGTTTTCCACTGCGGAGGGTTTGGAATACTGTCTGATAAAGACTAAATTAAGTGGTCAGTGTGAAAGTTTTATTTAATTTTATGATTTAACGGTAAAGCTGGTAAAGTCTCTCCCCATGCTTAGTTATTTGTCAGGGTAAACTGAAGGATCATGTTATTGTTGAGCACAGTTGATTTTATTTAATAATGCATTTACATTGACCTTCTGAATATAGCAATCCACAAATACTGGACATTAAACTGTGTATGTGTATATATATATTTTTTCTCTCTGTCTGTTTCTTTCTCTTAAACTTCATTGCATTTGATTTTTTCTCATTCGATTTTTCTCATCCTTGCTCTCTCTCTCTCTCTCTCTCTCTCTCTCTCTCTCTCTGTCTGTCTGTGCTGTATTGCCCAGTCAGCTCCTGGTGAGTGTATATCCACACACAGCTATAGCACAGCAGGACCTGTCAGCCATACAGGCTCGCTTTCTGTCTGTCTGTGTGTTTGTGTGTGTGTGTGTGTGTTTCTGACAGATTCTCATGGTTGAAGTGTTTAAGCTCTGTTCTGGGCTGATATAAATACTGTATGTTAGTATTACAGCATGTCAGAGAAAGATCACATGCTGATAGCTGTTAGCACACACATCTGATTAGTTTAAACCAGTGACTGTGTATAAGCACGGACAGCACAACATCTCTCAAATATTAAACCACCACAGGTGTATCGCTTCTGCTGGCTGGTTGCAGTACAATGTTTTAGCTTATCCTTCTTGTGCAGAGAAAACTAAAAAAGTTTGAATGTTTTTTATCAGTCAAAGTAGCTCTAGTCCACACTAACTAACTAACAAGACTCCAGTTATGCTAACAATTGGGTCTAATTGGCTTTTTTGAAACTATTTTTTTCCATATAACGTACCATATTTTTCGCACAATAAGGCACACTTAAAATCCTTAAATTTTTCATGAAAAACATCAGTGCTCCTTGTACTTTAGTGTGTCTTATGTATGAACTTTACCAGTCAGGTTGTAAGGAGCAGTAAAAGCCACTCTGCTGAAGTACAGAGTTATACAGGAATCTCTGTTTAGTTCTCTAGCTGTATTAGCATTAGCCGCTAACCATGCTAAGCATTAGCTCTTTCACTGTTCAGAGGTGAGTATTTTCGGACTGTAGTTAGCATGTTTACCGTGTTACAACAAGCTACATGGGTCGAACTGCTAGCTAATATTACCCTGGCTTACCGAATCACTCAGGGTTCCTCAGTGTAGCACTGTCGGGCGGCATTAGCTGCTAACTGTGGCTAGCATTAGCGGTTAGCTGCTAATGATAATATTGCTGCACCCAGCTATAGTGGATATCTGGGAATCTAAGCTTACTGTAAATAAATGAAAGTGCTTTACTCACCCAAATAAACAGTTTTCAGGAGAGAAATCTGTGTAGATTAACATCCAGCACTCGTTTGACTTTAAAAGAAAAGTTTTTTTAAAGAATTACAGCAGAATTACCAGAAAATAGACGTTTGTTGATAGTGCGCCTTATAATGTGGTGCCCCTTATAGTGCAAAAAATACAGATTTTTTTTCCCACTTGCAATATAAGGGTTTTATGGTTATTCTCAATAAAGACATTAATGATCGTAAAATTATGTTTGTCAGTACTCTTGACTCGGATCAAAATCAGATCACATTCTATGAAAAGGGTAATCAGGAAAAATGGTTCCAAAGTGTTCAAATACTTTTCCTTGCCAGTATATATATATATATATATATATATATATATATATATATATATATATATATATATATATATATATATACAGTGCTGCTTGAAAGTTTGTGAACCACCCAAACGTGGTCATTGTTTCCTAAAGAAAAAATATAATAATTATATGAAATGAACATGCAAATCTCAAAATTTTAAGCAGACCTCCCAAATAAGGGACACAAAGAAAAAAGATATATAATTTCATTATTTATTCAACAAAAGTATTTTATCTCTGAAAAAAACGAAAATCTGGCAAGGGCAAAAGTATGTGAACTCTTTTAGCTTGTAGCTTGTGGCACCTCCTTTTGCAGCCATTACTTTAACCAAACGTCTTCTGTAACCACAAACGAATGTCTCACATCTGCTTTTTGGAATTTTTTCCACTCTTCCTTGCAACACTCTGCCAGTTAAGAAAGGTTGGAGGGACATCTGGCATATAGTGCCCACTTCAGATCTTGCCACAGCATTTCTATGGGATTGAGGTCCCAGATGTGGTTCATTTACTTTTGCACATGCTCTGATTCCATGTTTTATGTAGTCTGCTTGCAACTTACACATTTCCCTTAAAATAAGTAAATGGAATCGATGAACATAAACCTAACATTTCATATACAAAAATTGGTGATGATAAAATAAAAGAATCGTGGTAAAACAAATGAAAAGTCTAAACTCCTCAACTAGTTCACATACTTTCAAGCAGCACTGTATATACTGTATATATATATATATATATATATATATATATATATATATATATATATATATATATATATACACACATATGAACCTTCTATGGATAAGGAACATTAATAAATGTATATATATCCACTGGGGGGCAGATCAGAGCTGAACCGTCCCCTGCCAGCATGAGAACACTCTGCTTGATTGCCTCTGATTTAGCAAACAGGTCATCAGTGAGACTGACATCAGAATGTTTATTGTGAGAAAATGTCAGAAGGTTGTTATGGGTTCTCCAGTCTGCTGCAATCACCATCACATTATGGCATCTGGCCTTCATTATTGTTGGTACAACATCTTACAGACAAGTCTCATTAATTTCATACAAATGTTGAAATCACCTTAAAGCAAAAACCTAAAGGAGTTTTCCATACAGAAAAAAACACTGAGAATGAGAAACCAAGTGTCACATCTGGTGCTGTTAGCTCCTCTGTCCCTTCCACACCAAGCTCTAACGGAGGTTCTCAGGTTAACAACTACACTACCCAGAATGCACCACCCGCTGACATCACGCACTCACCTGATCACGTGACACCTCACCTGCTTCCACCAGGAAGCCCCGAATACTGATTACTGGCACTATAAAGGTGCACGCCAAACAGACTTCATCGCCGCGTATTGTAGGTTATCCTCGTACAAAGCGTTACTTATCTCTTGTCTCAGTTTACTTTGTGTATGACCTTGCTTTTTGTTTCTCGACGCCGATTCTTGCCTCTGCCTTTGATATTGGATTGTTTGTGTATGACCTGGACTGTACTTTCACCACCGCCTCTTGGATTATCTCTGATATTGGATTGCTTGTGTATGAACTCTGGACTGTCTCTCGTTTATGGTATGGTTTTGTCTTCATTGCTCTGTTTACTGGTGATCACCCTTATTTCTGTACCGACCCTGATTACATCTGTTTATTGTTATAATAAACACACTTTGTTTTTATCAGTATCTGCGCTTGTCTGCTATTCTGTTCTGACCATGACAGAATACGCGGCCGAACTAAATCAGATAGCGGATACTGAGGCTATTAAATCTGGTCTAGCCAACCAAGGGAGGCTACTCGGTCAGCACCAGCAAACGCTCGCTGGTGTGACCCAAGCTGTTTCTGAGCTAGCCCGCCAGCAAACCACGCAGCAGCAACAACTAGCTGAGCTGCTAGCTCACCTCAGAGGCGTAACTGAGCCTAGCCCTAGCCCATTAGCTGCCCCTAGTATGCCCAACGCTAACTCTTCTGTGCCTGGATTTTCTGTCTCTAAACCGGAGTTGTTTGATGGGGATCCGGAAAAATGCAGCGGTTTTCTTTTACAATGCTCCGTGTTTTTCAGTAATTCACCGCCTACAACCGATGAAGCTAAGATCGGTTTTATTATCTCACGGCTTTCTGGTAAGGCACTCGAGTGGGCTACAGCTATTTGGGAAGACCTTTCTGGGGCTAGTTATACTGACTTTTTGGCTACTTTCCGCTCTGTTTTTGATCATTCGCGGTATGGACAGTCTAATGGAGAACTTTTGCTGGCTCTTAAGCAAGGTCAGAAGCCGGTGGCTTCCTACGCTCTGGAGTTTCGCACTCTCGCAGCTGGTAGTGGGTGGAATAACGCTGCTTTGATCAACGTGTTTAGATGCGGACTTAATCCAGATATACAGAGGGAATTAGCTTGCAGAGATGATTCCCTGACCCTGGATCAGCTCATTTCACTGTCGATCCGGTTGGATCAACTTCTCTCGCGCCGACCCAAGACCAGTCCTCGCACCCAAAACACTCCTGTGTCTCTGCCTCGCGCTCCCACACCAGAGAAAGCTGCGCCGCCTGCCCCAGAGCCCATGGACATCCAGAAAACCCGGCTAACTCCAGAGGAGCGACAGCGTCGAATCCGGCTTCGCCTATGCCTTTATTGTGGGGAGGCCGGGCATTTCAAGGCTGAGTGTGGTCTCCTGACCCGACCCGTGAATGCTCCAGCCCTGGGACAGCGCGTGGAGAGCACGTAAGCAAGTACGTAAGCAAGACACAATCCTTCGTTCTAAATGTTTTTCTCTACCTGTGAATATTGTTTTACCTGATGGTTTGCTCTCTGTCTCAGCGCTTGTAGATTCCGGGTCGGAAGGGAACTTCATCAGTCTGGACCTGGTTAAGGAGCATAAAGTGCCCACCCGTGAACTTCTACGCCCCCTGTCCATCCATGCTGTCGACGGGAAGACGGTTCGCTCCAAACCAGTCACACTACAGACATTACCCATCACCCTGCAAGCCAGCGCTCTTCATTTCGAGGAACTGCCACTTTTTGTGCTTCCCTGTACGGAACATCCAGTTATCCTGGGGATGCCTTGGCTGAAAACTCACGATCCCACTGTCTCCTGGCGCGATGGGGATATCACGGTTTGGTCTGCTCACTGTCATGAACACTGTTTAGCTTTGGATAGTTTAGTTATTCATTCTACTTCTGTTGAAAGTCCTGAGGTTTCTGATCCCGTTGATATACCCGCTGAATATTCAGATTTTTTAGAAGTGTTTAGCAAAGAGAATGCTACTAAATTGCCTCCGCATCGTTCTTATGACTGTGCCATTGACCTAGTGGAGGGTGCCACCCTACCCAAAGCTAGGGTCTACCCCCTTACTTTAGATGAGGAGAAAGCTATGAATGATTACGTTACCGAAGCGTTAGCTCAAGGTTTCATTCGGCCGTCGAAGTCCCCTGTCGGTTCTGGGTTCTTCTTTGTGAAGAAAAAGGACGGGGGACTGAGACCTTGTATAGATTATAGAGGGTTAAATGCTATAACAAAGAAATTTGCCTACCCATTGCCTCTCATCCCTAGTGCACTCGAACAATTACGCACAGCCTCTTACTTCACCAAACTCGATCTCCGCAGTGCATATAATCTGATCCGCATTAGGGAGGGGGACGAGTGGAAAACAGCGTTTACCACTACTAATGGCCATTATGAGTACCAGGTTATGAGCTATGGTCTCGCTAACGCCCCCGCCGTTTTTCAGTCATTTATGAATGACGTATTCAGGGACATGATTGGGAAATACGTAACTCTTTTCATAGACGACATTTTGATCTATTCCCCCGATCTCGAATCACACATTAGGCACGTTCGCTCAGTTCTCCAAAAATTGTTGGAGAACAACCTTTATGCTAAAGCCGAGAAATGCGAGTTCCACCTCCAGAGAGTCGCATTTCTCGGCTATGTTATCAGCTCCCAGGGAGTTCTTATGGATGACTCGAAGGTAGACGCCGTTACTAGTTGGCCTGTTCCTCAATCTATCAAAGACCTCCAGCGTTTTTTAGGGTTCGCAAATTTTTACAGGCGTTTCATACGCAACTTCAGCACCATAGCTGCTCCCCTTACAGCACTGACTAAAAATGCTACCAAGATTCTTACGTGGTCCCCTGAAGCTGACAAAGCTTTCCAAGAGTTAAAAGCCGCTTTTGTATCTGCCCCCATCCTCAAACATCCTAATCCTGACCTACCCTTTGTTGTTGAAGTTGATGCTTCTAATACTGGTATCGGAGCAGTCCTCTCCCAACGTAGCGGTTCACCGCCCAAATTACATCCTGTAGCTTTCTTCTCTAAGAAAATGTCACCAGCGGAGCGTAATTATGGGATAGGGGATAGAGAACTGCTGGCTGTAAAACTAGCGCTAGAGGAGTGGCGTCATTGGCTGGAAGGTGCTGCACATCCATTCACCGTTCTTACAGATCACAAGAACTTAGAGTATCTTCGTACTGCTAAACGTTTGAACCCCCGTCAAGCTCGTTGGTCACTGTTTTTCTCCCGATTCAATTTTTCGATCTCGTTTCGTCCAGGCAACCGAAATACTAAAGCTGATGCCTTATCTCGTGTTTTCAGTTTCCCAGACGACACATGCCACGCTTCCGAACCCGAACACATTCTGCCACCCACTGTTAAAGTAGCAGCCATTAGATGGGAACTTGATGACCTCATTCAGCAGAGTCAAGCTAACACACAACCTCCGGAGGGTTGCCCTCCTCACAAGATTTACGTACCTGAGCAGTTTCGCGATCAGCTCATTGGCTGGGCACATGCTGCCCTTACTTCCGGTCATCCAGGTGTTACACGCACGCTACAACTAATCTCAGCTCGGTATTGGTGGGAAACCATGCGAGCTGACGTTCAAACTTTTGTAGTTTCATGTTCAATTTGCGCACAATGCAAAACACCCAAAACCCTTCCAGCCGGTAAGCTATGTCCTCTGCCAGTTCCTGAACGACCATGGTCACATATTGCTGTAGACTTTGTTACAGATTTACCTGAATCTGAAGGCTATACTACTATCCTTACGATTGTAGACAGATTTTCTAGGGGAGTTAAGTTTATCCCTTTTCCTGCTCTTCCTACTGCTCTTCAGACCGCCCAAGCTATATATACACACATTTTCAGACATTATGGGGTCCCAGAGGACATTTTGTCAGATAGAGGTCCTCAATTTACTTCTCGGGTATGGAGATCGTTTTTTGAACATTTGGGTGTACACGTGAGTCTCACTTCTGGGTTTCACCCCACTAGTAATGGTCAATGTGAGAGAGTAAATCAAGAGTTGGGAAAGTTTCTAAGATTGTACTGTTTCAAGCATGCTTCTGAGTGGGCACAGTACAGTACACCAAGAACGAAACAAGCCAGAACTCCCTCAGACCTCACAGCTGCCACAGTCGCTTTGAGACCTGAGGCTAATTCCATATGTCCATATTAATAGATAATAGAGTCATACAGTATCAGAAAACACCTGAATAAATCTTTTAGAATATTATAGAGATTACTAAACACCTTCACACAGTTTGAAGAGAGTGTAATCATTTATTCTGAGATTTTAAGTGATAGACCAATACAAAGTAGCACATCATTGTAAAATAAATTGATAGAAAAAAATGATAGAAGGTTTTTAACATTTTAATAAAAGGAAAATGATTCAGCCTCCCCTATATCAATATGTAGTAGAGCCTCCTTTCACTGCAATTACAACTGCAAATCTTTTGGGGTATGTCTCTACCAGCTTTGTGCATCTATTGATCAAGATTTTTGCTCCATTCTTCTTTATAAAACAGCTCAAGCTCAGCCAGGTTGGATAGAGCATCTGCGAACAGCAATTTTCATATCTTTCCACAGAAGCTCAATGGGATTGAAGTATTTTAGGACTTTGGCTGAGCCATTCTAACACTTAAATATTATTTGGTCTAAACTATTCCACTGTAGCTCTGGCTGTATATTTAGGGTCATTGTCTTGCTGGAAGGTGAATCTCTTTCCCAGTCTCAAGACTTTCGCAGCCTCCAACAGGTTTCCTTCTAGGATTGCATTGTATTTAGCTCCATCCATCTTCCCCACCCATCGACCAATTTCCCAACTCTGTTTCAGCTGAAGAAAAGCTTCCCCACAGCATGATGCTGCCACCACCATGTTTCACAGTGGGCATGAGCAGTGTTACTTTTCTGCCACACATAGTGCTTTGCATTTAGGCCAAAAAGTTTAACTCGTATCTGACCACAGCACCTTTTTCCACATGTTTGTTGTGTTCCAACATGGCTTGTGGCTACAAATTGCAAGCGCCACTTCTTATTTCTTTCTTTCAACAATGGATTTCATCTTGACTCTCTTCCATAAAGGCCAGATTTGTGTAGTGCATAACTTATAATCAGTCTGTGGACAGACTCTCCCACCTGAGATGTGGATTTTTCCAGCTCCTCCAGAGTGACCATGGGCCTCTTGGCTGTTTCTCTGACCAGTGCTCAATCTGTCAGTTTGGGTGGACCATGGACATGTCTTGGTTGGTTAGCAGTTGTAGAATACTTTTTCTATTTTTGGATGATGGATTGTATAGTGCTCCTTGGGATACTCGAAGCTTCTCCACAACTTTATGATTGACCTGTCTGGCAAACTCCTTAATATTCATGGTGCTGTTTGTTCATTAATGTTCTCTAACAAACCACTGAGGTCGATACAGAACAGATGTATTTATACTGAGACTAAATTACACAGCTGGACTCTATTAATTATTAATTAAGCAACTTCTGAATTTAAATTTGATTCTATTCTTTTGCACGTCACACTTTTTTCACACTTTACAATGATGTATTGTGAGGTGACAAAATGTGAAGCAGTTCAAGTTGTATAAATGCATTTGCAAGCCACGTTACCATCATGCATTTGGGTATTTGTTGACTACTTTAGAAAGCTTCCTGAAAGCTTCAGTGTAGACTCAATAAGCAAACTTCAGACCCCAAACATGTCTTAGCTGATCAAGCACATTCAGAGTAAGAAGAAAATTGTACAAATGAGGTTTTTCACTGAGCTGTGGTTTGTACCCGAGGATCAGGAGACAGCTCTGCAGCTGTACTGACACTCCAAAAAACCGCTCAGTGAAGCGTGCGACACATAATTATGAGACGTCCTGTACCACGCTGGGAACTGACCACCAGGTAATGGATGAGGGCCCAGATTCTACCTGTCAGAGTCTTTGTCCCGGTGATAAAGAGGGTGGAAGTCAAGCTCACGCAGCAGTATAGTGCGAGTGGGGTGGGAAGGTGACTTAGAGGAGAGAGATATTGATTAGAGTCGATTATTGACTTGTTTTTAGGTACATGGTCTTCGATCTGCCGCCAAAGACATCATCTGTGGTGCGAGATTGCAGCAGGCATGTTTTCTGAGGGGCAGGAGCTGTCTGAGGTTTCTAGATATTATGATTAGTCCCAGAACATTCCTGGAACAGTCCCAGAACCTTTAGTTCTCTTAAAGCTTCACTCGCTGGGAAGAACCTACTCAGACTTATCTGCAATGCTGTGAAAAGGCCCCTCTATTGATTTCTTCTGTTTTTGCTTTTTTATCATACTTACATCTTTAAGATTAACAAACACATTTTACTATCTGGCGAATTTAACCTGAGTAAATATAAAAATTAGTTTTAAATGATAATTTTCAAGGGAAAACATCTATTTAGGCCCTACGTTGGTCTAAGTGTTTTCCCCTTAAATCTAATAACTTGGTTTGACCACCCTTGACATTAACCACTGCAATCAAGCATTGGTTATACCTGGCAATCAGTGTGAAGGAATTTTTGTCCACTCTTCTTTACAGAATTGTTTTAATTCAGCCTCATTGGAGGGTTTTCCAGATCATGCAACAACATCTCAATTAGACATTGACCCTTAAACCTCTAAAACCTTTTTTATTATTTATATATAGCCATTAAGAGGATGATATGCTGGTGTGCTTTGGATCATTGTCCTGCTGCAAAACCCATGTAAGGTTACAAACTGATGGCCGGATATTCTCGTTTTGTTTTTTTTGGTAGAGAGCAAAATTCATGGTTCCAACTATTGCAGCAAGTTGTCCAGGCCTAAAATTATGTGTTAGTTTTATGCTAGATGTTTCAAGACACACACCTTTCAAAAAGTTCCACTTTTGTCTCGTCAGTCTACAGACTGGTCCTGGAAAAGACTGTTCCTGGAAATCCTCAAGATGTTTGTTGTCAAACGTGAGACGGGCATTTATGTCCTTTTTATCACCAGTGTTTTTACCTTGGAACTCTCCCTTATATATATTCTTTTTGACCAGTCAATTTCTTATTATCGTATCATTGACACTGACCTTAACTGATGCAAGCAAGACCTGCAGTTCTATAGATAATGTTCTGGGTTCTTTTGTGACTTCCTGCATGAGTTGTCCATGCCCTTTTGTTGTCATTCCAGTAGGACAGTCTCTCCTGGGAAGATTTACCATTTACCACTGGAGACCCAGAGCTTTAGAAATTACTTTGTGGCCTTTTCCAGACTAATAGATGACCAATGACGTTTTTTTCATCTGTTGTTAAATTTCTTTAAACTGGGGTATAATAATGTGTTACATTTAGATTTTTTTATTCTACAGGTCTGGCAGTAATCAGACCTGGTTGAGTCTAGTAGTGAAATTGAACTCAGCTTTCCAAAAATGTAGTTAATCACAGTTAATTCACGGGGGAGGCAATTACTTTTTTACACAGGGTCAGGTTGGTTTGAATAGTTTTCTTTCCTTATAAAGGAATAAAAAAAAAACATAATTAAAAAATTAATTTGTAATGACAAATGTAGGTATGATTAAAAAAAAAAAAACTAAATAAATATCTTTATCTTCATATAGCCTCCTGATTTCAGACTGAAATCACTGCTGATGAAAAAAACCCACCTCACGTAGTTGGTTTCCCAATCATCTCACGCATGGTGCAAAATTGCAAATTGGCTGACAACTTGTCAGAAATCCAAAGGGGATGTTTTCTTTTGAACAAATCAGACTAATGTGTGCGTTGGGAGAAGGCTCTGGGCGCAGTGGGATGTTTGATATCATCTAGAGACTGGCTCTGCTCATGTAGTATATGATGATTAATTACACGTTCCGTGAACCAAAGCTGTCAACACGCAATCAGAAAACCCAATGAAGAGCGAAGAGACACTCAAACTCCCTGTGGTTCTACTCAGCCGGTTTCACTATAGCAAGAGTACATTTGAGCTTCAGTGTTTAGCTGACTAGCACACCACAATGAGGTTAAACATTGGCAGTTATTAATTGGCCTGATTTGAGAAACCACTAAATTCATTTGTTAAAAAAAAAGTTTTATGCTGCAAAGGTCAACCTGAAGACGTGGTTTCAGGCAGCAGAATTTTGCTTAAACTGCAGCGTTACAAACACAAAAAGATCTGTGTGGAAAATGGTATCTCAGAAAAAAAGAAGGCCTTAAGTATGGATTTTAAGTATTCATGAATAACTTAATGATTTCTTGATAGCCCAAAAGAATGTGGTCAGATGTGGTAAATCAGTAATGTGGACATGCTTGGTGTCCAACTATCACTATGTAGCTATTAGGTTAATGTAGCTAGCAAACACTAGAAGTCAACAGTCAACCAACAGTTTCCATAAATATATGACCACTCACTTCTGCTAAATCCTATCTAGATCTACATGACTGTGGCACTGACGTGTGCATGTGGTTTAAGGAAGAGTATGACTTCCATTAACCCTCCATTTAACCACAAGTGCCAGACTGAAGAGAAAATCTAAAGTAAAAGTCCTTAATTTTAAATAAAAAATATTTGTCGTTGGTGCCAACATTGGTCCAGATCTTGTAGCATCTGAATCCATGAAGATCCTGCAGGGGTGCTCAAGGTATGGGCGGAACTAGATGGGACCAACATGGTGGCAGTAATGTATGCAGTTGTATGGAACAAACTCCATAGTGGTTTGTTTGTGCTGAGAATGTAATTATGAACTATCAAACATACCCCACAAAGATGTGGAGCTAAGTATGTTACTGAAAATGGTACATTTAGGGTGTTTTCATGCAAAGATTATTTTCCACGCCCAGGAGCATTGTCCGTGTAGTATGTGGAGTTGCATGGCCTAAAGCAGTGAGAGCAGTGTGCAAACAGCTTAGCATGGAGCAGCAGAAAATACAGCTTTTGATCACAGCTATGGTAATTATCTGGATAATTAATCAGGTTAATCAGAGGAGGAGGCGGTGCGAGCGGCGTCAGAAGAGAGGAAAACGCGCTGGGGTGCTAGCCAGGCTAAAGGCTAATGCTAACCGACCCCCGATTCCGTCGCTTTTCCTGTCTAACGTCCGCTCTTTGGATAACAAGCTGGACCTGCTGCGGCTGAGGATGAATGTTTCTGAGGAGATGAGGAACTGCGCTGTGATTTGTCTCACGGAAACCTGGCTGAACCAGACCATGCCGGACTCAGCCTTCCAGCTCGCCGGCCGGCAGCTCTTCCGAGCGGACCGCAGCCAGCTATCCGGGAAAGCCCGGGGGGGCGGATTGTGCGTCTACATAAACAAAGGTTGGTGCACAAACTGCGTGTTGGTAAACAGCCACTGCTCCGAGGCGACAGAACAGCTGACTGTGAAGTGTCGTCCCCACTATCTGCCTCGTGAGTTTTCGGCGGTGTTCGTGATTGCTGTTTATATAGCACCGGATGACAAGCATCCGGACACGTTCTACGTGGTAGCAGGGGATTTTAACCACGTAGAACTGAAGAACACGCTGCCGAGGTTTTACCAACACGTGAGCATTCCAACGCGAGGTAATAACACGCTGGACCGTGTTTACTCCTCTGTGAAAGACGCTTACAAAGCCTTCCCCTGCCCCCACCTCGGGCTATCGGACCACATCTCCATCATGCTGGTCCCCGCATACCACCCCCCACTGCGACGCTCAAAACCCACACAGAAAACCATCACGGTGTTGCCCAGTGACGGCGCCGCTGTGCTGCAGGACTGCTTCGGCTGCACAGACTGGCAGGTCTTCAGGGAGGCTGCTGAGTGTGAGGGGGAGCTGGATCTGGAGGAATACACATCTGCTGTTCTCGGGTACATCAGCAAGTGTGTGGAGGATGTCACTACTACCAAGACTGTGACTCGCTACCCGCAGAGGTGCATTCCCTGCTGAAAGCCAGGGATGCTGCCTTCAGATCTGGAGACTCGGATGAACTCAGGAGGGCTAGAAGAGAGCTGACTGCTGGAGTTAAGAGGGCAAAAGCTGCATATGCTCAGAAAATCCAGGGACACTTTTCCTCCCAGGATCCACAGAGCATGTGGAGGGGCATCAAGTGCATCACGGACTACAAATCTAACGTTGCACAAAGCTCCAAAGACCCATCCCTGCCTGAGGCTCTCAACATGTTCTACGTCCGCTTTGAGAACCCTGACACACCCCCCAGCACAAGACTCCCACACTCACCAGGAGAGGAGCCCCTCAGCGTGACACCAGCAGAAGTAAGGAGGACGCTGAGGAGGATTAACCCCTGGTAAGCTGCCGGCCCGGACAACATCCCCGGACAGGTGCTAAAAGACTGCGCAGACCAGCTCTCGGACGTCCTGGCCGACATTTTCAATGCGTCCCTCATCCAGGCAGCTGTCCCCACTTGCCTGAAGACCGCCACCATCATCCCGGTCCCCAAGAGCTCCACAGTGACAGGTCTGAATGACTACCGGCCAGTAGCCCTCACTCCGATAGTCACAAAGTGCTTTGAAAGACTGGTTCAGACCCACATCAAAGCCACCATCAACATCACTGTGGATCCACACCAGAACCGATCCACAGAGGATGCCATTTCCTCCGTGGTCCACACTGCCCTCACCCACCTGGAGCAGAAGGATTCCTACGTACGGATGCTCTTTGTGGACTTCACATCTGCTTTCAACACCATGATTCCTCAGACACTGATAACCAAACTCTCCTCACTTGGACTGAGCTCTTCCCTGTGCAACTGGGTCCTAGACTTCCTGACCAACAGGCCGCAGTCTGTGAGGATTCACAACATCTCCTCCCCCTCCATAATCCTCAGCACTGGCTCCCCTCAGGGCTGTGTGCTGAGCCCCCTCCTGTTCACACTGCTCACATATGACTGCTCACCTCTCCATCCAGGCTGTCATATTGTGAAGTTTGCGGACGACACGGCAGTGGTTGGATGCATCACGAACAGAGATGAGTCCAGCTACAGGCAGGAGGTGGAACACCTGGAGGATTGGTGCAGAGAAAACAACCTCTGCATCAATGTAAAAAAGACAAAGGAGATGATTGTGGACTTCAGAAGGGGCAAGCATGCCCACCTCCCCCTGCACATTGGAGGATCTGCGGTGGAAGTAGTTGACAGCTACAGGTACTTGGGCGTGCACCTGACCAGCAACCTCACCTGGAGCAACAACACTTCCACTCTGGTCAGGAAGGCACATCAGCGGCTCTACTTCCTCAGGAGGCTGAGACGAGCTGGACTCGGGAGCGCAGTCCTCACCTCCTTCTACAGATGTGTGGTGGAGAGCGTCGTGTGCTCCAGCATCAATGTGTGGCATGGAAGCTGCTCTGCTGCAGACAGGAAAGCACTGCAGAGGGTGGTGAAGGCTGCACAGAGGATTGTTGGAGTTAGCTTCCCCAGCACCACAGACATTTACACCTCCAGGTGCAGGAAAAGGGCCACCTGCATCAGGAAGGATCCCACCCACCCAGCACACGCACTTTTTGTCCCACTCCCCTCAGGCCGGAGGCTGCGGAGCATTAAGTGCAAAACAACAAGACATAGAAACAGCTTCATTCCGGAAGCTGTAAGACTCTTAAACTCCACTTAACAAACACACTGCACTGACACCAAGGACAAATTACCGTTTACTGTTTACCAACATGGTCACTTTACTTGCACTGAGACACTTTATCTCCACTGCTCTAATTCACATTATCGTGCTGCTATAGCACACTTGCACTCTGGACTTCATGTTGCTGAACCTTTCTACTCTCTATTTATTTTTTTTATTCTTTGGGATATTTATCTATCTATTTTGTATATTCTATTTCTTTTATTGTATTCTTTTTTTTATCTATATATCTATTAATGTCAGGGTGCGGGGTGCAGGGAGGACGAGGAGGCGGACGCAAATGCAAACAAAAGGGATTTATTAACGAAAACAGGATACACAATACAAAGGGATTTAACTGCAAACAGGACGGGGGAAACTCGGGAAAACATGGAACACTGACAGACGATAAACGTACAAGGATCGACAGAGGACAAGTGACAGAGGAAGTCTATTTAACTAAACAGGAAACACACTGGGAGTGGAAACACCTGGGGAAGGGGTGGAGCTACAAAAGAACACAGGTGAGTGGAAAAACACAAGCAGAACACAGGGGCACGGGTCACGTGGGACAACACAGGCACAAGGACAGACAGGAAACAGGGCCAGGACCTTACATAACCCCCCCTTAACGCGCAACTCCCAGGGCGCGAAAAACGAAACCCCAGGAGCAGGTCAGGAGAGGGCGGAAAACAAAGAACAAGACAAGACAGAACTAGGACGGAGACCGGACAGGGAAATGGACAGGAGACCGGACATGAAACGGGGGCAGGACCGGGAACGGACACTGGACGTGGGGCTGGGCAGGGAACGGAAACTGGACAGTAGACTGGACAGGAGACAGGGACGGACACTGGAACAGGGACTGGACAGGGGACACAAAGGGAGACGGAGACTGGACAGGTGACAGAGACTGGACATAAGGCTGTACTGGGGACTGGACACTGGACAGGACAGGAGACTGGGGCATGACACTGGACACAGACTGAAACTGGGACTGAACTGGGGATGTAAACGGAGACAAGACAGGGGACGGAGACTGGACGGGGAACTGGACAGGTGACGGAGACTGGACATGAGACGGAGACTGGATGGGGAACTGGACAGGAGACTGAGACTGGACAGGACCGGACATGGGAACAGGGACGAGAACATTGACGGGGACGGACACAAACACGGTGACTGGGACAGGAACAGTAAAACCACAGGGGACAGGAACAGGAACGAACACAGATACAGGGACCAGGACAGGGAGAGACAGGGGGACCAAAAACATAGGTGGGTGCCCAGGACTGGCAAAAGTCTGTGGGGACCGCCTGGGCACATAACTGGGGGCAAAGTCAGGAGGCCTTGGAGCAGGCCTGGAAATACGGGGCCTGGGCCCAAACATAGTTCTGGGAGCTGCAGGTGCTTTAGCTGGAGCTGGAGCAGCTGGGACTGCTGGTGCTTGAGCTGGAGCTGGAGCAGCTGGGACTGCTGGTGCTTGAGCTGGAGCTGGAGCAGCTGGGACTGCTGGTGCTTGAGCTGGAGCAGCTGGGACTGCTGGTGCTTGGGTGAACGGCGCGGCCGCCGCTGAAGTCTCGGAGAGCGGCGCTGCCGCCGCTGCAGTCTGTGAGTGCGGCGCGGCCGCCGCTGAAGTCTCGGAGAGCGGCGCGGCCGCCGCTGAAATCTCGGAGAGCGGTGCTGCCGCCGCTGCAGTCTGGGAGAGCGGCGCGGCCGCCGCTGAAGTCTCGGGGGGCGGCTGAGCCGCCGCTGCAGTCTGTGAGCGCGGCGTGGCTGCCGCTGAAGTCTCGGAGACAGGCGCGTGCAACACGGGGCGTGGCATGAAAAGGTCCGCTGCAGCAATGCTGGAGCCTAAAGCCGCGGGTGAAGCGAAAACCCGGACTGGAGTCCTACTCGCTCGTGCAGAGTCAGGTGTGAGAAGCGCGGGGAAAGTCTTTGACCGCGGCTGGCTCGCCGCGCAGGGGGTCTCGGAGCGCGGTTCTGCTGCTACCGCGGGAATCACGGGCTGCGGCTCGGCTGCCACCACGAAAGACACAGGGCGCGGATCGGCAGCTACCGCGAGAGGAAGTAGCGGCTGGCGGGCTGGTGCAGGAGGGCAGTCCTCAAACTCCTCTTCACTGGACGCAGGTGTGAGGAGATCGGAGTAGTCCCAGAGAAAGGACTCCTCACAGCCTGCATCCAAGTCACCCCCGTCCTCGTCGGGGCGAGGAGCCTCAGCCGCGAGCTTCTCGGAGCGCGGATGAGCCGCGGGGGTCTCGGAGCGCGGAGCCTCAGCCGCGAGATACACGGAGCGCGGATGAGCCACGGGAGTCACAGAGCGTGGCGTCCCATCCGCTGGCTTCACGGAGCGCGGCATCTCGGCCGCGAAAGTCACCGAGCGCGGGTAGAGTACAGCCCCTGGGGGAAACGGCAATGGAGTACGGGCTGGTGCGGGGTAGAGCTCCTCTTCCTCCTCGGAGCTGCTGGGAGCACAACCGAGGAAGTCCCACGGCTTCCGCTCCACGAGCCTCGGGTACTCGTAGGTTTCATCCAACCTGAGACGAGTCCCGAGGCTCCCCGCACACACCAGCAGCACCCCCCCAAGCAAATCCTCCCCGGAAAAGGGATCCTCTTTATGCTGGCGGGACCCCTTAGAACGTCTACCCCGAGGCCTGTGGCGTCCTTTAGCCCTCTGGGATTCCAACGCCGGGGTCCCGCATGGTGCATGGCGGATCGCCAACCTGGAGCCGGTCCACTTGTTTGCCATATTTGGGTCGATCCTTCTGTCAGGGTGCGGGGTGCAGGGAGGACGAGGAGGCGGACGCAAATGCAAACAAAAGGGATTTATTAACGAAAACAGGATACACAATACACAGGGATTTAACTGCAAACAGGACGGGGGAAACTCGGGAAAACATGGAACACTGACAGACGATAAACGTACAAGGATCGACAGAGGACAAGTGACAGAGGAAGTCTATTTAACTAAACAGGAAACACACTGGGAGTGGAAACACCTGGGGAAGGGGTGGAGCTACAAAAGAACACAGGTGAGTGGAAAAACACAGGCAGAACACAGGGGCACGGGTCATGTGGGACAACACAGGCACGAGGACAGACAGGAAACAGGGCCAGGACCTTACAATTAATAACAGCTCTTTGGGTGTAAAACTGGATCGTGAGATCACAATTTCGTTCCACCTCATGTACCACATGTGATGCAAATGACAATAAAATCTCCTTGAATCCTTGAATCCTTGAGGTTAAACTGCAACTGAACAGCAGTTTAGATGAAACATTTGGGGTATGTTTGATAGTTTATAGGGTATATTCTCAGCACAAACAAACCACTATGGAGTTTGTTTGGAACTGCATAAATTACTGCCACCACGTTGGTCCTATCCAGTTCCGCCCATACCTTGAACACATTGCAGAATCTTCCTGGTTTCAGATGCTACAAGACCTGGGTTGATGACGGGACCAATGCCAAAGATTTTTTACCTAAAATCAAGGACTTCTTCAGTCTGGCACTTATGGTTAAATGGAGTTTTAATGGAAGTCATACTCTTCCTTAAACCACATGCACAAGTCAGTGCCACAGTCATGTAGATCTAGATAGGATTTAGCAGAAGTGAGTGTTCATATATTTATGGAAATGATGTTGGTTGACTGTTGACTTCTAGTGTTTGCTAGCTACATTAACCTAATAGCTACATAGTGACAGTTGGACACCAAGCATGTCAACATCACTGATTGACCACATCTGGGGTACATGGAAGATTTTATACTTTTGATTTTTCACTGAACTTTTCTTTTGGGCTGTCAAGAGATTATTCGTTTATTCATGAGTACTTCAAATCCATACTTAAGGCCTTCTTCTCTTTCTCTTTCTGAAAGTTTTACTCCATAAATTAGACTTTCAATGAAATCTTCAGGCTTCATTTTATTACAGACATGCTGGGCTCAACAACAAGAAGGGCTTGAAGACTAGGGGGTCAGCTCTCAGCAGCAGATCAATTAAGAAGTTCTGGTGAAGGTTTTTTTTATCAATGTACCAGAAAATGTCTCTTGTTTCTTTCTTTACAGCACTGTAGATGTTATTTAAGGAATTAACTCATGCAGTTAATTGTCTGAGTTTGCCTCATTTGCCCTCAAATCTGTGGGATCGTTTCTCAGGGCAGTACTTCTAGTAAGGAGATCATGCTCCACAGGATTCAGCGCTGACGGTCGAGGAACATCAGCCAGCGGGGAAGAGAGCGAAAGAACGCGAAGAGAACGGCCGGCAGAAAAAACGAAAGCGAAATGTTCCGAATAGGTTATAGTTCTGCTTTAAAATATACAAAGAAGGATGCATATTTCATAGAGTTCAGAGTTGTGCTGAGCGTAAAGTACAGGAAGTTTCTTCGACTGGAACTCTCTCTCCAAACTCTTTTCAAGCTCAAGCTGTTCCAAACTGAAACTTCTCACTTTCAGTTGCTTTGTTGTATGGCGATGTATGGCGGAACCAACAACCAATAAAATGAATATGCAAGTGTCAAAGACCCTGCTTATAATTGGTTACATCATGTGACTGGTATCTGGATTGTATCGTGATAAGATTGTTAGAATATTCATTTCCACCTGGTAATCAAATTCATCTGTAATTAGTCAGAATATGTGTTTTTTGCTGTGTGGGATGAAATATGCAGAATAAGCGGCCTCAAATTTTGCAATTTTACATGCTGTCATACTTTTCTTTAAACTTTGGCTGCTTTTACCCCAGCCTTGTTTAGTTTGCACCATAAAAGCAGTTGTTGTTTGGGCAACCAAAATTTACAATCAAAATGGAACATGCACCTTACAAAAAGTTCCACTTTTACCTCATCAGTCAACAGAATATTGTTCCAAAAGTGTTGGAGATCATCAAAATGTTTTATAGCAAATGTGAGATGGGCCTTTTGTCAGCAGTGGTTTTCATCCTGGAACTCTCCCATGGAGATCTCTTTATTAATGTTGTCATGATATCATGAACACTGACTTTAACTGAGGAGAGTGAGACCAGCAGTTCTTTAGATGTTGGCCTGGGTTCTTAGGTGACCTCCTAGATGAGTTGTCCATGCCCTTTTGGAGTAATTTCAGTAGGCTAGCCACCCCTGGAAAGGTTCAGCACGATTCCATGTTTTCCCCTTTTGTGAAGAAAAGCTCTCACTGTGGTCCACTGCTGGAGTTTCAAAGCCTTAGCAATGACTTATGAACCATCTTTTCCAATCTTTTATCAGATAGATATCAATGATTTTGTTTTTCTCATCTGTTCTTAAATTGCATAATGTGTTGCCTTTTGGGATTTTTTTTTATTTCATGTACAGGTTCTATGTAAGTGATTTTTTGATTCGACAGGTCTGGTTGTATTAGACTTACAGGGGTAGTCAGAGAACGCTGTTGTGTCAGGTGATCAGCAGAGTCCGGAAAGTCAGGTGTTAGTGCATGCTGGGAGTTGGAGTCTTTAGTATGTGTATCAGAGTTCATAGCAGGCAGACTGAAAATGTCAGGACTGACAGCTTTTTACATTTACTCAGGTTATCTTTGTCAAATATTTAACTTTGTTTGATAATCTGAAAAATGCCCATGTGGACTTACAATGAGAAGGAACATGGTTTATGGATCCTAAATGTATGTGGTAAGGGAACGTCATTACAATAATTTGAACTGAATACATACTGAAAAGAAGTCAATCTCTTCCCTTCTGGCACAAAAGCAAGAGGTCAGGAGAAGGTCATATGATGTGAGGAGTCCTAAATTCTCAATGGCAGCTGACAAAATCGCCAGATTTCAGAAAGGGTCACGTTCTGGCTTTGTTTGGGCAGCCAGACAGTTTTCAGCTCTTCCACATTGGAAATATGTTCACGGCCCACTGCCCACTTCCCCCAGAGGCGAAGATTTCACACCCACCGCACCACATCCAGACTGTATTCTTTCCCAGCACAATAACGTCTCTCAATATAGCTGTGAAATTGAATAAGATGCAAATAGAGGAGCCTGAAAGCACGTTAAGGACGGTGACCCTCGTCCTCATAGGTCGTTCTCGTCCAGATAACGAGAGGCTCTTCTCGTTTTAAATAAATAACTGTTCGCCACACACATTTCTCTCACATTTGAAATAGCAATTTTCTGGTTGGCTAAGTGTGATTCTACACATCCTTTCTGGGTATAAATGAGGTGTAGGTGTGATAAATCCAAGATAGTTGAGGACAGAGGTTTTCGCTCCTGCGTTCCATCTTTACAGGGACTGTTTTTTGGATGTGGATGAAGACTAACTTGCTTTGGTTTCTGTCTGTGAGGTGTTTAGTGAGTCTGTCTCTCAGTCAGTATACTATTTAAGTATTCTAGTTTCCTCCTACTTCACAAAATATACATAACTAGACCTTTTTTAGGGGGGCTCAAGTACCCCTAAAATGAGTTCCAGCACCGCTAAAAGTTAAACTCTTTCTTCTAATTTGCTAATAGATATGTATAAAGTACTAGAGAGCCACACTTGAACTGTACTCTATCAAAAAAGTGACTTGACTAGAAGCTGAAGTGTTATTTAATCACCACACTTAATTGAACACACATAAACATTCAACATGTTTGTACTGCAAACATTGCAAGAGGTTAATTGTAAAATAAATTACAGAAAGCAGTGGAATGTTCTCAGAGTGACAGGCAGAACGAGAGCAGCAAGGTCTTCTCATAAAATCAGCTTGATTTTTTGATTCACTCAATGATGAGCAGCTTCAAAAGTAATAGGAATTAAGATAAACCATTTTAGATAGGGCTTAAAGGAGGTCGAAGGGAAATAATGGGATAGAGGAGTGAAGTAGGGGAAGAAGGAAATGAGGTTAGAAGTAGTTAGTTAGTTAGAGGTGTTAAGAGAGTAAGTGCTCTTTGAAGAGCTCTGTCTTCAGGAGTTTCTTAAAGATTGCGAGAGATTCTCCTGATCTGGTAGTGGAAGGTAGTTTGTTCCACCATTGGGGAACTCTGTATGAGAACAGTCTGGATTGCTTTGTGTGAATGTTTGGCAAAGCAAGGCGACGTTCATTGGAGGAGCGCAGCGGCCGGGAAGTAGCGTAAGCCTTCAGGAGTGAGTGCAGGTAGTAAGGAGCTGTTCTGTCATCACCTTGTAGGCGATTGTAAGAGTTTTGAATTTGATGCGAGCATCAACTGGTAGCCAGTGGAGCTCAATGAGCAGTGGGGTGATTGTAATTGGGGTAAGTGGGGTAATTGTAACAAGTAACAATGCAGCACATAAAAAATATATTAGAGTAAAAGTATTTTACTCATCTATGAATTTAATCATCTAACTCGTATATGTAGTGAAGTGAAAGTAGAAGTAGGATAAAAAAATAATACAAAAAGTAAATACAATACAGAAAAAATGAAAATACAGATACAGCATTGTAGTACTTAAGTACAGTAACGAAGTAGTTACACTTCGTTACTGTACATCTCTGGTCACTAATTACCTGCACTGTACCCATAGATCCTCTAACGCCTGCTAAACAGATAAATACAGGAAACTGACAAAACTCACCTCTGAAGACTTTGCATGATGTCTTCATGAAACAATCTGGAACATTCACAACCTTTTTTCTGCTCAGGAAGATTCAAATGAGTTCATCTACAAATCCCGTCTGTGTGCATTTAAAAATGAGCGCTAGAGCCGCTTAGGTTAGGTTAGTGTAATGAACTCCGCTATTCTCTCAAATGCAGCAAAAATAGTCCAGTAAAAGCTCAACAGATGGTTAGTTAGCATGTTGTACTCCATGTATTTTTTTATATTTACATATGAAACAAAAGTAATTGGGCTGCAGTGGTTCTGGAGGCTAAGCTGAACCAACCATTTGCATTTTCTTTACCTCAACAGCAGATTGGAAAAGAAGTAATAAGCTAATTTGCAGCTCTGTCGGTGCTGTCAGCTTATGCTGTATACCATTTACTACGGAGACTGGAGCTGGGAATGACATCTCAATTATGATAATTTGACACTATTTTAAAACGTTTCTGAAAAAAAAAAAAAAAAAACAGTTAGTTAAAGACTTTGTAGTTTACCACCACTGGTTCTACAGCTATTTTTAACCAGTGTTTTATTGCAAATTTAATCAAAATGTGTTCCATTTTTCGTGTCATTATGGGCATTGTCTCAGGTTAGCATTGTTAGCATTGATACCAACAGTCAAAGTCAAAGTGAATTTTATTATTATTTAGACTATACAGGTGCTGGTCAACGAATTAGAATAATTTGAAATAGTGCAATCATGAAATTCTTTGAATGCATTTTTTGTGAAGAAAGCAAATCAGGTGTTCACCGCACCTGTCCTACTCGTTAGACTAATCACAGAACTCGTTACCTGGAAAAAATTTGCTCAGCTGAGCTTTCCAAAAGGCCCATTTAGGCCATTTAACCGTGACACTGTTGTTTTATTGAATTAGAATAATGGAGAAACCGTTTCATTGAATTAGAATAAATGCTTGAATTTTTGTTTTCTGTGAAGAGTGTTCACTGTACAGTATAAAGTCAGGGTTGAGTAGAATTTCTAAGTTGTAAAATCAATCATGGGTAAGCAGCGCGACCTCTCAACCGGAATAGTGGCTCAAATTCAAGCCCTTCGCCAACAAGGCTTGACCCAAACTAAAATTGCTGAGCAGCTCGGCATCAGCCAGTCTTCCGTCTGCAAAGCTCTCAAGAAAAACTGCAGCAAGCGCACCAACTGTTCCGGCGTCCGAAAAACTTCTGCTCGCGACAACAAGCAGCTGAGAAAGATTGCAGTCAGCAACCGGTTCAAGTCCACTTCCGAGCTCACCGACTTGTGGAACAAGCAGACCGGCGCTGACGTCTCCAGATCAACCACTTACCGTCGTCTGCGCGAACTCGGCTTCAAATCTTGCGTTCCAGCAGTAAAACCGATGCTGAACAAGAAACAAATGGAGAAACGGCTGAAGTGGGCCAAAGAACACGGCGAGTCGACTGCTGAAGACTGGCAGAAAGTGGTCTTCAGTGACGAATCACGCTTCTGCATCTCCTTCGGTGACCAAGGTCCTCGTGTCTGGCGTCGTGGTGGCGAAACCTACAACCACGAGTGCGTAAAAAGATCCGTCAAGTTTCCCCAGAGCGTTATGGTCTGGGGATGCATGTCCACTCGAGGTGTAGGGAAACTCTGCTTCCTCAAGAAGACTGTCAATGCTGCCGTATATCAAGATGTTCTGGAAACGTTCCTGATTCCGACTGTTGAGGAACAGTTCGGCGAAGAAGACTTCATATTTCAACAGGATCTTGCACCGGCTCATGCGGCAAAGTCGACCAAAGATTGGTTCACTAAAAAACAGCTTGAAGTTTTGGCATGGCCGGCCAACTCGCCTGACCTCAATGTCATTGAAAACCTTTGGGCCATCGTCAAGCGGAAAATTCTCGACAGAAAGCCTACTACGCTGGACCAACTGAAGCAGAACATCGCCACTGCCTGGGAAGCTGTGAGTGCGGAAACTTGCGCCAAGCTGGTCAAATCGATGCCGCGGAGACTTCAGGCAGTCATACAAGCCAAGGGGGCAGCCACAAAATACTGAGAAAGTGATGATTGTAATTATAATAAAAATTATTCTAATTCAATGAAACGGTTTCTCCATTATTCTAATTCAATAAAACAACAGTGTCACAGTTAAATGGCCTAAATGGGCCTTTTGGAAAGCTCAGCTGAGCAAGTTTTTTTCCAGGTAACGAGTTCTGTGATTAGTCTAACGAGTAGGACAGGTGCGGTGAACACCTGATTTGCTTTCTGCACAAAAAATGCATTCAAAGAATTTCATGATTGCACTATTTCAAATTATTCTAATTCGTTGACCAGCACCTGTACAGCAAGGAGTTTAGTTTTTTAACTTAATTTAGTTTAGTTTAATTCGGTTCATTAAAGTTAAACACTTTTATACAGAGTGAAAATAATATATAATAACAGTAATGATACTGTAATGAACATACTTTTACACACACAAAAAGAAGAAGAAAAGAAAGTAGAAGAAAAAATAAATAATAATATTGACAATAATAATAATAATAATAATAATAATAATAATAATAATAATAATGAGAATTAGTAATCAAAATTCTCAGTTTCAAAACTGATGATGACTGAAAAGGTTTATAAATAATACAGAAGTATGTTAATCAACATATCAGAGCCTTCCATAATTAATAGTAGTTTATTTCTTATATTTGTAAGCGCTTGTCATCTTATCTTTAAACTTTCTTTTAAATTTGCAAAGTGTTCTACACATTCTTAAATCTTTGCACAACTAAGAAGCATTGAAGAGGCCCATGGTCACTCTGGAGGAGCTGCAGAAATCCACAGCTCAGTTGGGAGAATCTGTACACAGGAAACCTATAAGTTGTGAAAACCATTGTTGAAAGAAAGACATAGGAAGTGCCGTTTGCAGTTTGTGGCCATGAGCCATGTAGAAACACAGGCCTAAATACAAAGTGCTATGTTTGGTGAAAAGTAACACTGCTCATCCCCACTGTAACACATGGTGGTGGCAGCATCATACTGTGGGGATGTTTTTTTATCAGCAGGTACAGAGAAGCTTTTTGTGTACGCTCGAGTAGGCGAGTGACACTACGTTTTGCTTAACATTGTTGAGAAATTTGAGTCTAACTTTTAAGTCTAGAGTCTATCTTCTGAGTGAAAAAAATGCTTATTCATACTTTTGATGAAATGTCTGGAGACGTGAAAAGATTTTGATGCTGACACGAGTTTTAAAAAGGCCTTTTCAGAAGGTACAGGGGAGTGTTTTAAAGTTCTGAGCTTTGGTGTCTAAGGTGCCCATTCAAAGAACATGTTCTAGCAGAACTTTTCAATCGTCAAGAGGACTTTTTTTTTGTCGTGCTCTGTCTTTGGTTTTCGATAACAACCTGGCTTAAATGGTGCCCGAGTGAAAAATAGATCAGACACGGAATTATCAGAGAGGAGAAACGGAGAGGGAGAAAGAGAAAGATCAGAGAAAGACAGAAAGAGAGGGAGATCACAAAGAGACATGGAGACTGAAGAAAAAAGAGGGAACATGGGAGAAAGAGAGAGAGAGAAAGAGAGAGAGTGTTAGGTAATGGATGGCCAGCCTATTGACTTCAGTGTGAAAAGCCAGCTGAAGATTTTAATCAGCTGGGAGAAGCTGCTCATGAACAGGAATGATGCAGAGGGGCCGGGATGAAAAGAGCCATTGTACCTACATAGACTGCTCTCCACAAACACAGCCTCTATGATGAAACATATAGGTAATCACACACACACACACACACACATACACAAACCAACTATGAGAGCCTTTCATGTTGTCCCTGCCAAGGCTGCCTAAGGCCTATAGATACAGGAGGAAATTGCAGGGCTTGCATGTGTGAGGACCCACTGTGGTTGGGTTGTTCCCTCAACCTCAGAGATTATTGATTGGGAAACAGCACACACAGTAGGTCTATGGCTTCCTACACAGTGTGTGCAGCTAGCTTCACCTTCTGGTAGTCTTCTACTTAAAGAAATACTGCTATAAGTAAACATTATGCCTTTATTTTCCTGCAGTCTTCAGTCTTATGAAGTGGATTTAGTGCCAAATTGAAAAGCAAACAGTGGAAAAATGTAAAATGCACTCCACAAGATGGATTGGATTTTCCACAATATCATGCACAATACAAGCCAACATCTAATCTAATGCCAAACTGCCGACAAACAGCAGGTTTAAGTTCATTTTTACTTCCTTTTAAACTAAATGAAAAAAAGCATTCATCCTCACTTATCCCACTTAGTTTAAGTTTACTATCTTTCCACAGACTGTCAGTTTTTATATGAAAAGTACAAACTATATAGAGCTACCTGTGCTAATTTATTGTTAGCATCTGTTTGTTTACAATAAGACTGCCTGCAATTCTCTGTATAAAATGTATACCAAATTGCTCTGCTTAAGTTTATTAATGATTAGAATGGTACTACTGAGGCACTGCTTGCAAATACATTCCTGAATAGAGAAGCACTGCTGAAACAGCTAAATGTTTTGCTTGTTTTTACTTTGTTTTTGTCTGCTGGGATATTACAATGGCACGCATTTAAATAAAGATTTTAAAACTGTAGTTTTGTCGTTTTTGGGCTATAAAATGTATTGTAAGGTGCCAAACTTAATGAAAACCTTTTTCGAACAAAAAAATGTTCATTAGACCAGCGTTTCTCAACCTTTTTTCTATCACGACACCCTTCAAATATATGCGAGATGTCGCGGCACCCCAGTTTACCGGGGTGGGGGGGGGGGGGGGGGGGTGCTGGCGCAGTACTTCAGGTGAGAATGGGGGGGTGGGGGGATTTGGGGGTGGTGCTGGCGCAGTACTTCAGGTGAGAAGGGGGGGGGGGGTGCTGGCGCAGTACTTCAGGTGAGAACGAGGGGTGTTGCTGGCGGAATATGAAATAAAATAGCGCGTGCATCGCGTGGGGGACAAAAACTTTACAGTGTGTCCCAATTTAGGGGCTGCATCCTTCAGAGGCTGTATTCGAAGACAGATTGCGTCACAGCTGCGCAGTAATACACCGCCTCTGTGGGTCGCATCCTTCAGAGTATGCTGCCTGTGAATTGGGACACACCCCGACACGAGCTGACTCTGGAAAGGAAATATGCACGTGAGGCGCAATATTTTGACGGCACCCCCGATGAAGCCAGACGGCACCCCAGGGTGCCGCGGCACCCTGGTTGAGAAACACTGCATTAGACAGTCTAAGTAGAACGTTCAATTCCCGTTTCTCTCCTGTATTTTTTTTTTACTCCTTTTATTCTCAAACTACATCACCAACATGGCCTCCGGGGGCAGTTGTAGTGATGAAAGCATAAATCATTCTTTGTTTTAAACCGACCCTCAGGGGTAGAAGCCTGTTCGCTTCACTTTTGCTGCAGCTGGTCTTAATCAAGCAGATAATGAAAGTGCTGAAGACAAAGATTATGAGCTGCCACAGAGACCCCGGGTCAGAGGGCCGATACTACACCAATACGGGTGGAATGGCTGGGGAACTGGAACACTGCTGACACTAAAGCACCGAGTGGAATTAACTAATGGACTGAAGCAGAGATGAATCTTGACAGACCTTTACATCATTCAAGAGGGCACCAGGGACGAAGCTCAGAGCACAGCAGCCCAGCAAACACCAACAACCCTCGAGGCCTGGGGTTGATGTTCTTAACTACGACTGGGGATTGGGATCTTGGAAGGTTCTCTCTTATCTATTCAGGTTCATTTGGCTCGTTGGGTCTGCAGGTAATAGCAATAGCAGTGTCCGTATTAGAACTCGCCTTTAGAAGCCTGGGGTTAGTACTGTCAGTTCGTGAAGTTGGATGTGCTGCAGCTAGAAAAATGTGAACAGTAAAAGCATTACATACACATTGCACAAATCTGATTTCTGCTCAGATCATATTTGGCTATCTTTACGGTTTACATTCACAAATGTAAGTGATCTGTATCTGTGTGTAATGTGAACAAATCTGTCCCTAAAACGCCTCAAATGCGCACATTGATATTGCCCCTAATAGTAGTTCTCTCCCTGGTAGCATTAGTATTTTAGCTAGCTCGTCACTAAGGTTATCTAGCTCATCCCTAATGGTAGTTCTCTCCCTGATAGCATTAGTATTTTAGCTAGCTCGTCACTAAGGTTAGCTAGCTCATCACTAATGGTAGTTCTCTCCCTGATAGCATTAGTATTTTAGCTATAGCTCGTTGCTAAGGTTAGCTAGCTCATCACTAATGGTAGTTCTCTCCCTGATAGCATTAGTATTTTAGCTATAGCTCGTTGCTAAAGTTAGCTAGCTCGTCACTAATGGTTATTCTCTCACTGGTAGCATTAGTATATTTAGCTAGCTCGTCACTAAGGTAATCTAACTCGCCACTAATGGTTATTCTCTCACTGGTAGCATTAGTATTTTTAGCTAGCTCATCTCTAAGGTAATCAAACTCGACATTATTGGTAATTCTCTCCCCAGTAGTACTAGTATTTTATCTAGCTAGTCGGTAAGATTAGTTAACTCACCACTAATGGTAGTTCTTTCTTTGGTAGCATTAGTATTTTAGCTAGCTCGATGCTAAGGTTAGCTAGCTCGTCACTAAGGTTAGCTAGCTCATTGCTAGCTATAGTTCTCTGCCTGCTAACATTAGTGTGTAATTTAGCTTGTCGCTAAGGTTAGCTAGCTCGTTGCTAGCTTTAGTTTTCGTCCCGGTACCATTAGTGCGCAATTTAGCTTGTTGCTAAGGTTAGCTAGCTCATCACTAACGTTAGGTATCTTGAAAAATAAATTGTGGTCCCTGAGATCACGATGATTCACATAAACAAAAAGTATAACTCCAGCCAGCTGGTGAAAAAGAGCACATTCAGCTTAACATCGGACTATTCAAAATAACAAGGGTTCATTGATTGGATACTGAACAAAAGCGGGAGGAGCTTGTTTTTTCGCTGTTAGACAATCCAGCCAGCCAGCCAGCAGATTTTAGACACAGAAAAAAGAACTGATTTGGTCTGTTTAAATACATATTTGATGTTCAGTAACAACAGAAACAAGTTTCAGTTTCACTTCAGAAAGAGGACTCGGACTTGGCCGGTCTCGTCCACAGTCTCAGAATCACCCTGAGACCGAGACAAGACCGGTTCCAAACAAGGTCGAGTCCAAGACAAGACAGAGACCGGACTCGAGTACTACAACACTAGTAGCTACAATATTGCTAATGTGATATCTAATCAATAGACAGCCCTCTTACACCTTCTTATCATTGAGCTGATTGGCAGTCGTTCTAATCCAGACTGACTCAGACTCACCTGTTCTCTGGGTTAAGTGGCTTTCTAGAGCTGACGGTTGTGGAAAGCAGAAAGGGACAGTGCTGACCATCTCTCCTGCCACTAATGCTAGCAATCAAATCACTGACCTTAAAGCCATGCGGTCCCAGGAGACCGCCATCATGGTCCCACACGGATGCACCAGCACCGGACCCTCTGCCTGCCAGCGCGTGAAAGGTTTTAAACAAAGGTCACGGTAGGAGAGAGGCCAGGTGATGGATTCGGAATGCAGCCTTCTAGATGATGGCGAGCTGATGAGAAGGGACTGAGGCTGCGGAGTGAGTAATTGCCTCTGTCACGCCGTGGACTTCACAAGGGCCCTTACAGCGACGGCCTCTTGAACCGTCTGCCCTCGTGGGGTGGACAGGAGAAGAGCAGATGGGGGTAGAAGGACAAGAAGGCCAAGAAATGTGGGAAAAGGTTTGTGCCCCGAAAGGCAGCAGCTGATTTCCCACTGAACTGTATTGAGGTGGGAAAAAACATGCTTCTGTTATCTCTACTACCATCGCCTTTGTGACAACCATCATGGACCAGCATTTAGATAACAGGGTTTTCTGAACATGGATGGAGAGCTCCACTGAATCTGCAGCACCTTCAGGCTATAAAGAGACGACGAAGTACCCTGGAGAAAACAAAATATACTAACTGTACTTAAAACATATTTGGGAAATGTCTAAGTACAAACAGATTTATGTACTTACTTAAAATATAATAAAAGTACATTAATATTACACATTAATCAAGTGTTTAAAAGTCAAATTTGATAATACTTTTTAAAAAGAACAATATAGTGTATTTACAAAAAATAGACTACTGTGAAGTACACTTTTAGTTACAGTAGTTACAACTGTAAAGGCAAAAGTAGTTTACTTAAAGTACAATGTATCATGTAACTTTTTTTATTGGTCATTTTAAAAAATATATATATATTTAGGTATTACACTAATGTAACAGTTAAAATGTATTTCAATGCTCTGTAATTATAATTAGAAAAATATAAATATAAGTCAGTTATAGGATACAGTGTTAAGTAACATTTAAATGCCACATACAAATTTAAAGTAACTTTGTAACACACTGTAATTGTGGTACAGTATATTAAAATATTTTTATACCCAACGAAGTATACTAGAAGTGTGCTACTTACAAAAGACAGGAACAAGCAGCATATTTGTACTCTAGTGTAAATATATTTAACATCAATTCTTAGTACATTCCTAATATACTCTGTGTATAATAGTAAAACAGTTGTAATACTCATTAAATGTATTATAAATTTACTATGGGGTTACATACATGAAGTAGTATGTAAGTAGTATTAAATATTACTCAAGTATTTAAAATAGTTTCATTTTAGGACAGTTAAGTGCACTTGTTTTTTAAAAGCACAATTTAAGTAAAACATTTGTACTGTTTTTATACAATTAAATTAAAATAAGTACAAAAAACTTCCATTTTAGCACTCTTTAAATGTACTGATTAACAATGTGGCTACAAGTACAATTAGTGCACTATAGCATAATACAGCATGTTGTTTGTAGTAGTATTGTTTGTTTGTTGTTTGCATATTGTTTTTAGAGGAAATTATAAAAATATAATTTTTATTTGTACAATAGTTTATTTGTGCCCACACATTTTATTGAGTGTCAGTCCTGATGCTGTTCTCTAAAGACACAACTTCCCAGCATGCACCCACACCAGACTTACCTGACCCACTGATCACTTGAGGCTACGGCATTCCCACTCTCCGAGTCACTAATTGGCCTCACCTGTCCTTAATAGTATATATAACCCTCAGTTTGCTCAGTTAAGGGCTGAGTATTGAATCTAGTTTTCCTAGCTCTTTTATGATGCCTATTTTATTACTGACCCTTTTTGCCCATTCTATTGATTACCTGTTGCTGACGTTTTTTGTATTTTTGGACCTCTCTTTTACCTTCTTTCTTGTTTTGCTGGATTTACTGTGTATAAACCTGCTTGCCTGGCAACTACAACTACATTATGTTATTTACATTTGCTGCCATTTTGTTACTGACCTTGCCCGTCCCTCACAACTTTTGTAAGCCCTGTCCTTTCGGTAATAAACAAATTTTTATCTGCGAGTCTGTCCTTAGTCTGCCCTGCGTGAGATTGAGGTATTTTTTTAATTGGTGCAAGGTGATAGGTTCAGCTGTTGGTCAAAAGCCTGAGAAGTGGACGGGGCTAGAAAATAAATAAATAAATAAATAAATAAACACAAACACACACACACACACACATATATATATATATATATATATATATATATACATATATATATATATGTATATATATATATATATATATATACATATATATATATATGTGTGTGTGTGTGTGTGTTTGTGTGTGTGGATCAATAAATATTTATCATATTTGTCTATATATTTTTAATCAAGTATTGTTCCTGGTAACCTTCACCTTCCTTCCAAATAACATTGAAATCTAACATTTTCTCGTGGGTGCAAATACTTTTTTTGATAATGAGTGTATTTAACTATTTTAATGATATTTTAATGTATAGGATCCTAGGTGATTTAAATGTATTTGGATAATGTTACACGGGTACACAGAGGGGTCTGCTGTTTGGTCAATGGCTCTTGTATACTATTAACATGCTAACCGTGCTCTCCACTACCTGCATCCCAACCAGCCAATTCAGCATCTGCCTAAACAGCTCTATTGGAATGGAGATGAGAAAGAGGATGAGTGACGGCCAAAGAAACGAGGAAAGACCCGTCATAGCTGGAGGGTTATTTCATAAGGTCTGTGCGATGTAGTGATGTTTGTGCATGTGTGTGTGTGGCAAAGATCTAAAATCTGAATAAATTGATCCCCATGAGGATTACACAGGGACATCCAACACCAGCGCAGTGATGCCATCTCTTTCATTTATTATTCATCCGGCTCGGTCCGTTTCTCCTTTTTTTGAATTGTCATGTGGACTTTAATTTCACTTCAAGCACCAGCACGGCTAAACAAAGCGAGTCGGAAAGCCTACCCTGAGCCTCCGCTGGGCGAAACGAGAGATCTCTCTCTCCAGCCAGAGTCAGGAGTTGAGCTGTTAGTGCCGAGCGCCAGAAGAAGCCAGAAGATCCCTTTCGCTGAAGCCCTGCTCATTAACCATCATAGAAAAGTGTCATGTCACACTTCAGTGTCTCTGCTATATAGGGTGTCTTCTTCAGATCAGCTGAATAACATGATTAAAGCCCTATAGAACTTGTTAGGAGGCAGCAGGAGGCAAATTTATTTAGCCTGCAAGACAAAAAAATACCATAGACTTGTATAATTAATATAGCAGTACTTTTGACCTTTATGTCCTTGATCTTTGTTTGATAATACATGTGTTTATTACTGTGATATTACTGAAATTCTCACCTCTGAATGCTAATGCTGCTGCAGCAGTGCTAGCCGGGGTTAGCAGCAGGCTACAGGCCCATAATACACACCTCTGAACGGCAAAGGAGCTGGTGTTTAGCACTGTTAGTGGGTAATCCTAATGCTACTCCAGCAGTGCTAGCTAGGGATTTAGCAGCAGGCTACAGGCTGATATTTCTCACCTCTGAACAGCGAAAGAGCTAGTGCTTAGCAGTGTAAGTGGGTAATGCTAATGCTGCTCCAGCAGTGCTAGCCGGGATTTAACAGGCTACAGGCCGATATTTCTCACCTATGAACGGCAAAAGAGCTAGTGTTTAGCACTGCTAGTGGGAACTCCCAATTCTGCTCCAGCAGTGCTAGCCAAGTTTAGCAGCAGGCTAGCAGTCTCGGTGCTGGAGAACTAAACTGAAACTCCTGTATAACGCTGTACTTCAGCGGACTGGCTTAACTGCTCCTTAAAACCTTTTAATTTCCTTGTTTCAGAAGAAAGCATGAATGATCAGGGGGCTGTTCCACGAAGCAAGCTTAAAAAAGCAGCGCTTATTTGAGTAAGCCTCGCTTGAGTTAGCCAAACAATTCACTTCCAGCTAGTTCCGTTCCACTAACGCAATTCAGACTCAACCTGTTCCCACTAATTCAAGCCAGGCTTTTGTAATCAAGGCTCACGCACGTGCACACGGTATTTACACAGCCTCAGTAATCGAGCCCTGAAAAGCTGAGAAAAATTTTCAAAGAGGTGAAGGAATGCGCTGCTTTTTTTTTCTCTCCTGCTGAACAGGAGTTACTTATACGTCTATTTGATGAATATAAAGACACAATTATAAGGAAAGGAAACATTTCTTGTGTTATTAAAATGAATTATGAAAATTGCAGACGTAAGCATATTTAATCTATTCATTGGCATTCCAAAATGTTATAGTAAATTAAGATAATTGATAATTATTTCCTGATTTAGAAGCAACATGGGGGATTAAAATGAACATGGCAGCAGGTCAAGGTTAAATATAAAAATATACCAGAATGGTAAGTGCAATTCCAATTCGTTGCAGGGAAATGTTAAATTACATATTTTAGTGTGTATTATGATATAAATGAACTGTATGAAATATTTTAGCAACCAGAAAGAAAACTGGTGGTGATGTTAATCACTGCCTACAGCCTTCAATGTTGGCTGCTCTTTTTATAGCCTACATTTTTTGCTAATCACCTGTGTGAAAATATTGGTAGGGTAGTTGTCTATATCCATTCACTTTTTGCATCATTAAATTAACAAAACATTTATATTATTAATATTGAACAAATATGATCACATATGTGAATTGATATAATTATGGGATTCCAGATATATTTCAAAGTAACTTCATCTAAAGTACCTGGGCATCATTAATACTAATAAATGTGTTTTTGTGATATAGAATTTTTTCAAATAAATCTTTGTGGAAAATAACTGTGATTAAATACTGGATTTCATTTTACACTGGCCTGAATTTGTTAAGATTGAACCAATACATTGCAATGTGCAGACACATTTCAAATACAGTACAATACTTAATTAAATGTATAGAAATATTACATGATCTGCTGCATCCACTGCAATTTATTGGATAAAACCGTGGCGGAACCTTGTTCCTGGATTTTGTTTCCCACCCGCAAGGCTATGGCGTCACACGGCTCACCCAATAGAAGCGCTGAAGCTAAGCTAAGCGTCAACTCTAGCATGGGACAGAGCAGGTTTGGACAAACGTATATGTTGCTATAGTAACTGGACGAGGCTTAAGTCTAGCCTCTTTCGTGGAACCGAAATGTGAGCAAAATGAGCCAGGCTCATCTTAATAAGCCTGGCTTACTGAGTTAGCTCGCTTTGTGGAACAGCCCCCAGGTGTCTTAATGCTTTTTTTCCACAGCGTGTATATTTTCATGTCTCTGGAGGGGCTCAGTTCCTTATGTTGGAAGGGCTTCAGTCACGCTTTCAGACTTTTACTTTATATGTACAACGTGTCAAATATTCCATTTTCCCATTTTATGCCCCCATTAAAATCAGATAACTCTCATATTGGACTGACAGAATGAAAAGACTGAAAACAGGCATTTTTGCTTGACTAAGCCCTTCTGTACTCCTACCTCAGCAAAAGCCACAGAATGAAATCCAAATTTCTTCTTTCAGACAATAAATCTGATATTTTTCAGCCGTCGAGAAGCTCAGCAGAAGATAGTATCTTACCCTCATTAAGATTTTCTTCCCTGATGATTTGAGGGGGGATTGAATCAGTGATTAGGGAGGCTGATGGTGAAGAGGATGTGGCGACTGTAATTACATGCCATTAAAAACTGAGAGATTTCACAGATTGTCCACTTTATTTACGTGGCCGGGGCTGGTATTTAATGCCTGTGGTCACTGCCATAGATTCAGTTAACAAATTTACTAACTGTAGATCCATTTACAGTCCCGTTAACATTTATTCACACCAGTATATTCTGAATTAATAACCATATGTTCCTCTTTATGACATATTTTATTCACATAAAAGTTCCAATCATCCTTTTTAGAATTGACCATTAGGGGGTTCAACTGCTGGTCCTAATTTTCAAATGGTGTCCAGCTGGATTCTGGCTTTTGGATTGGCTTTATCTCTGATATGCTGTGATTTCATTGGCAGTTACATATTTTTTCCCAGGATTTAGGATAATCCTATTGAATAACCACTGAATTAATACAAAATGGTCCAGCAGTGATTAACTGTTAATTAAATTGTCATCTGTCTCAGGCGGTGTAGTAGGACATACTGCATCACACCAACTCTCCCATTCTTATAATGTGTGTAATGCAGTGTTGTGTGTGAACGAGTTCAAAAGAATGCGTTCATCGAACACGCTCATTTTTTCGTGAACGTTTTTTATTAAAGAACTTGAACGTGAATTAGTTCACAGTATGTGTCGTGAACGGCAGACATCACTGTAAATGAACGTTGGCTAGTTAATAACATACTGACAACGACACGGAGAGAGAGAGGGAGAGAAAAAATGGCTAGTGGAAGTGATGGCACGGAGACAGACACCGATTCTCCTTACCCTGCGTTCACACTGGAACGCGACGAGTCGCTTGTGTCGCCCAGCGTTTGTCGCTTGTGGCCGTGTCAAGCTCAACGCCCGCGTTTATCATGGTCCAGCCTCCGACAAGAAAAAAGGCACAAAAAAGGAATCGCTCGGCCACTTTATTCTACAGTTATAACTCCCAAACTTGCTGGACTCTTGGGCGTTTCTGTGATTTAACTGCGCTGGAAACGCAGCCGTTCCCACAGATTGATGCGGGTCCACCCCGTTCAACAAAATGAGCCGGGAAAGAAACTAGAAATTCAGAGAGCAGGAGCTTGAGGACGTCGAACCGCCTTGTTTGTGATTGGTCCAAAGAAAAGCTAGGAGCCAATCGGGTTAGAATGTTGCTTCACCGCGTCATAATTCATTTGCATAAAGTTGAGAAAAATTAATCTCCTTGTCGCTCTGTCGCTTTGTCGCTTGTCGCCTCTCGCGTGTCGCGGCGACAAATCGCGCCCTGCCATAGGAAATGAATGGTCGCCTGTCGCTTTGTCGCTTTCCAGTGTGAACGCAGGGTTATAAACATTTTCATCACCTGGTAAGAATGTCTACAATGAGCAGTTTCAAAGAATGTATAGTGATTTCTAGCTTGTAGTGTGAAAAAAAGTATTTATTTGAATATCTCACGAAAAAGGTAAAATGAACTGAACTTGAACTAGTTCAGAAAAGCTGTGAACTGGCACAACACTCGTGTAATGTTCCATATTTAGGTGTGATTGTGGTCTGCTGTATGAGCATCACTAAAATTTAAATTATTCAATCTTTAGAATTTGTTATCTTTCTACTAAAATGAACGTCTATGCAGAGCTGTCAAAACTATTGAGTTTTTAGCTTTTGGAATGATTCTTAAGTTATTTACTCTAACTGTAGTTGTTAAAACGATTCATTCTGTAGCTGTTGAAATGATCCATTCTGTAGCTATTGAAATGATTCATTCTGTAGCTGTTCAAATGATTCTGTAGCTATTGAAATGATTCATTCTGTAGCTGTTCAAATGATTCTGTAGCTATTGAAATGATTCATTCTGTAGCTGTTGAAATGATTCATTCTGTAGCTGTTCAAATGATTCATACTGTAGCTGTTCAAATGATTCATACTGTAGCTGTTCAAATAATAAATTATGTAGCTGTTCAATTGATTCGTTCTGTAGATGCTGGAATATTTCATTCTGTAGATGTTCAAATTATTTATTTTGTAGCTGTTGAAATGGTTAATTCTGTAGCTTTTGAAATGATTCATTTTGTACCTGTTGAAAAGATTCATTCTGTAGCTGCTGAAATTATTAAGTTTGTAGCTGTTGAAATGATTAATTCTGTAGGTGTTCAAATGATTTATATTCTGTTGCTGATGAAATAATTCATTCTGTAGTTGTCAAAACGATTAATTGTGTTCTGTTGAAATGATTCATTTTCTAGTTGTTGAAACTGTAATGGGTTGGAGTGCTACAGATAGGTGGCACTCCAGCCCAGAGAGTTGTAGAACCCAGTGGCAGAACAGTAGATCTCAAAGCAGGTAAACTCAAGAAAAAAGGGAAATAATAATAATAACGATAATAATAATAATAGTATATAATCGTTAATATATATATTAATAGGTTATATAATATTATATAATAATATTATGTGTGTATATATATATATATATATATATATATATATATATATATATATATATATATATATATATATATATATATATATTGTGAGCCGCCGGGGCGGGTGTGGGGGACCAAACACACCGAAACCAGGATAACTTAAACAACCCCGAAGGGGAATTTATTTAGAGTCTTTCACAGACAAAAGGAAAAAGTTCAGTCTTTAGCTCTGCAGCCACTCCTTGTGGGATCAGCCAGGGCAGGGTCGGAGGCTGAGTCCAGAGCCAGTCCGCAGGAGGGTATGAGCTCCTCTTCGGGCTGGCAGAAGGGTCCTGGAGTCCCGGACGCGGCGGCTCACACTGCGGGTCAGGATTCTGTAGGGAGGACAGAGTGGAGGAGCAAGAAAGAGACGGACAGAGAGACAGCGTTAGTGTCGTCTTGGAGGCTCTCCTCCTAGAATGCCGTTTCAGCAGCCTTTTTGTGGGGCTGCTGAGTGGAGTTGAGAGGCTGCCAGCCGTGCAGCACTCAGTGTCTTCCAGCCGTGCTCGGAGGGCGGGGCTGTCCCGCCTGCTGGTGTTTTTCCACCACTGTCCCACCGGTGGTGCTGAACAGTGGCCAGGCATGGGAAGGCGGTGCAGCTGGGAGCTGTCCGGTGCTGAACGGCGCTCTGTTTCCAGCGTCCTCTCTCCTCGAGGTCGGCGCCGCCGGCCACACTGCCCCCCCCCTCAGCTGGGACCAGAGCGCGGGATTCACCGGGTCACCCCTCCGGAGCGTCTGGAAAGCCCATCGGCATCTGCATGGGCCACACCCGGGCGATGCCGCACCTGGAATGAGAATTCCTGTAGAGCTAGGAACCAGCGGGTTACGCGGGCATTGGTGTCTTTGTGTTTTGAAACCCACTGCAAAGGTGCATGATCAGTCACCAATGTGAATTGTCTACACGTTAGAAAATTCCTTAGCTCCTCGACAGCACACTTGATCGCCAGGGCGGCATAGCGCTTCTCTGCCGGGTTGAAGGCCCGGCTGATGTAGAGTATGGGGTGTTCCTCCCCGTGGAATTCTTGAACCAGCACGGCGCTGAGTCCTGTGTCCGAGGCGTCCGTGTGGAGTATGAAGGGCAGATTAAAGTTGGGGTTACGAAGTACCGGTTCCGAAGTGAGGCATTTTTTTAGGGCCGCGAATGCGGCCTGGGCTTCCTCGTTCCACTGTACTTCGTCAGGCTGATCCTTCCTCAGTAGGGCGGTGAGGGGGGTGGTGAGTGTGGCGAAGTGTGGGACGAACCTGCGGTAGTAGCTGGCCAACCCGAGGAAGGCTCGGACGTCGGTCTTGTTCCGGGGGGTGGGCCAGCTACTGACGGCGTCGATCTTCTGTTGCTGTGGTCGGAGGAGCCCTCTGCCAATGCGGTAGCCCAGGTAGGCGGCCTCGGTCAGGCCCAGGTGACACTTCCGCGGGTTCGTGGTGAGGCCCGCCTGATGGATGGCCGAGAGCACCTTGTTGAGATGGGCCAGGTGCTCCCCCCATGTCTCCGAGTGGACGATGACATCATCCAGGTACGCGGCCGTGAAGGACTGGTGGGGCCTTAATACCACATCCATGAGGCACTGGAAGGTCGCGGGGGCCCCGTGAAGGCCGAAGGGTAGCACCGTGTAGTGCCAGAGTCCGGAGGGGGTGGCAAAGGCTGTCTTCTCTCTGTCTTTCGGGGCCAGGGGTACCTGCCAGTAGCCCTTGGTAAGATTGAGGGTGGACACGTACCTGGCTTTTCCGAGTCGGTCGATGAGGTCATCCACTCGGGGCATGGGGTACGAGTTGAAGCGGGAGATGGAATTCAGCCGTCTAAAGTCATTGCAGAACCGCCACGACCCGTCCGGCTTGGGCACCAGCACGATGGGGCTGGACCAGGGGCTGGCAGAGGGCTCTATCACCTGGAGCTGGAGCATTTTTCTGACTTCCTCTTCGACGGCTTTCCTCCTGGCCTCCGGAAGCCGGTAGGGCCGCTGCCGGACTATTTTCCCGGGTTCGGTGGGTATCCGATGGTGGATCACTTGGGTCCGGCCGGGGGACTCGGAGAAGACTGAGCGACGGCGGGCCAGACATTCCTTCAACTCCTGCTTCTGGGCTGGCGTTAAATCCTCTCCTTTGGGGATTTTTGGTTCGTGCTCGGCAAAACACACCTGGGAAGAGGCAGACACAGGAGGGGGAGGGGGTTCATGCCACTCTTTCAGTAGGTTGATGTGATATACCTGTTCTCTCTTGCGCCGCCCTGGTTGTTCGACCCGATAGTTCACCTCGCTCAGCCTCTCAGTCATGGTGTATGGACCTTTCCAAGTCGCTAGGAATTTACAGGTGGAGGTGGGTATTAGCACCATGACCCGATCCCCTGGCTGGAAGGTCCGCAGATGGGCTGGTCGGTTGTACACCCGGGCTTGGGCTTGTTGGGCCTGCTCCATATTTTCCTTGACGATGGGCATAATTTTTTTTATATGATTTTGTAAGTCTTGAACATGATCGATCACTGACCTGAATGGAGACGGCTGCGATTCCCATGCATCTTTGACCAGGTCCAGAAGTCCGCGGGGATTACGGCCGTAGAGCAGTTCAAACGGGGAGAACCCCGTGGACGCTTGGGGAATCTTCCTGATGGCAAAGAGGGCGTGGGGCAGGAGCAGGTCCCAATTCCGCGGGTCTGTTGTTACCAGCCGCTTGAGGGTTTTCTTGAGCGTCTGGTTAAACCTTTCCACCAGCCCGTCTGTTTGCGGGTGCCACACGGAGGTAGTCAGCCTTTTTACCTGCAAGAGCCGGCAGAGGTCGTTCATTAGTTTGGAAACGAAAGGAGTACCTTGGTCTGTGAGGATTTCCTTGGGGATCCTGACTCGGCTCATCAGGAGCACCAGTTCCTTGGCGATGGCCTTTGAGGCGGCTTTCCTCAGGGGGACCGCGTCAGGATAGCGAGTGGCATAATCGACCATCACCAGGATGTACTCATGTCCCCGGCCAGACTTCGGCAGCGGCCCCACAATGTCCATCCCGAGTCGCTGGTACGGCCTCTCTATAATGGGGAGGGGAACTAACGGGGCGGGAGGAGGCTTATACGGGGAGGTAAGTTGGCAGGTGGAACAGCTTTGGCAATAGCGACTTACGTCGGCCCAAATGGAGGGCCAATAGAAGCGTCAGAGGATTCTGGCGAGCGTGTTGTCGGTGGCCAGATGTCCTAGCAGAGGATGTTGTTGTGCGAGGTGAAGGATGGTGCGGGTTCTCCCTCTTGGCACCAGCATCTGTTCCACCCTCTCTCCATTTAGGTCAGCCACCCTATAAGCGAGGTATAATCTTTAATAATGAAGTATGGGGGCACTGGGTTAGGCTCCCCTTTGGGCTCCCCATTCACCTCACGCGCCGCTTTCCATACCTCCCGTAGCCGCTCGTCCTCCCTTTGCTCTCGGCTGAGACAGCCCTCGCGCCTTGCCTGTTGGTGGAACATAAACAGAGGATTAGAGGGGGGACTGTGCTCACCTTCTGAGGCTGGCTCACTGCTGCCCGAGTGGGCGCTGGCGGCCAGAGCGCGGGGAGGGGCGGGCTGGCGCTTCCTCCTCCTACGAGGGGTCATTCTCCTCTCCGGTTTGCCCCGCAGTTCCTCGTCAAAGTTTGGGTAGTCTCGACCCACCAGTAGGGGTACCGGCAGATCTGGCACAAGACCGATGGACAACTCCCAATTTCGGGAGCGTTGTCCCAAGTGTACCCGGGCCGTCGGCACCTGCCTTTGATCTCCGTGGACGCAGGAGAGTTGGATGGATTCGGGACCGGGATGGAGCCAGGGGAAAGCCATGGGTCGGGCCAGAGTGACGGTGCTCCCGGTATCCAGGATAGCTTCCACCTTGCGTCCGTCCAGGCACAGGAGGCGGGTGGGGGCCGTGCCCCGTTCCATGCCATGCAGCCGGCATCCAGCCAGCCAGGCTTTTGGACCCTGAGGTCGACTTGGCGAGGGTTCAGGTTCGGTGGGCATCGGTTCATCCTGGGGACTCAGTGCCGGCTCCCGGGGGCGGTGCCCGAAGAAGCGTGGCCGAGGTAGGTTATGGACATGGGGTTTCAGCTCGGGCCGAGTGGGGCCGAAGAGGTCACAGCGGTCCGTGGCCTCGACCATCTCCTTGGCTGAGGTGGGGTTCCGGAGCCCGACCGCCTTCCGGAGTTCCAATGGCAGGGAGCATAGATAATGGTCCATAACTACTCTTTCGGTGACCGCTTCTGGCCCCAGCTGCTCCGGCTGTAGCCAGCGCTTGGCGGTCCTCAGCAGCTGTGTCATTTGGGGTTGGGGGGTTGGCTGGTTTTATATCCCCACCGATGAAACTCCGCTGCAGCGGCGGAAGGACCAAGCCCCACCCGGGCGAGGATTTCTTCCTTCAACTTCTCGTAGTCAAGTCAAGTCAAGACAAGTCAAGTCTAGTCAAGAGGATTTTATTGTCATTACATCTGAGTACAGGTACACAGTGTGATGAAATTACGTTCCTCCGGAACCATGGTGCAACATAGAACAACAAGCAATAGACAACATAAAGTGCAACATAAAATTATAAAATTATAACACTAAATAACAATAAATACAATAAATACAAAGGACGAGACAATTTAAAGACAGGACAGTGCAGTACCAATACGGTATAATAAGTGTATAGTGGGGATAAGGTGCAGAGATGTGTGACATACTGTAACATATAGAACATATATAATCACAGCAGTTACTGAGGTAGAGTTTATAGTTTTTTAGAGTGCAGCAAATAAAGTCATGTCAGCCTCTGTGTGCTGACTGGGTGTGTGCGTGGGTGAAGTTCAGTTCTTGTGAGTGTAAAGGGGGGGGGTGTACAGTTTAGTTTTGTGTGAGTGTGTTGGGTGAGTGGTGGGTGGGGTGGGGGTTCAGTTCTGTCTCTGTGCGTTGAGAAGTCTGACTGCCTGGTGGATGAAGCTGTTGCAGAGTCTAGTAGTAGAGGCTCGGATGCTCCTGTATCTTCTGCCGGACGGCATCAGACCGAAGAGTCCGTGTGAGGGATGGGTGGGGTCGTCCACAATGCTGGTGGCTTTGCGGATGCAGCGTGTGGTGTAGATCTCGGCGATGGAGGGAAGAGAGACTCCGATGATTTTCTCAGCTGTCCGCACTATCCGCTGTAGGGTCTTGCGGTCTGAGGTGTTGCAATTCCCAAACCAGACGGTAATGCAGGTGCTCAGGATGCTTTCTACATGGTGAGGATGGGGGGTGGGAGATGTGCTTTCCTCAGTCTCCGCAGGAAGTAGAGGCGCTGCTGGGCTTTCTTGGTTATGGAGCTGGTGTTGAGGGACCAGGTGAGGTTCTCTGCAATGTGAACACCGAGGAACTTGGTGTTATCCACAATTTCCACAGCAGAGCCGTTGATGTTCAGCGGGTGGTGGACACCTGGAGCTCTCCTGAAGTCAACAACCATCTCCTTGGTTTTATCCACGTTAAGAGATAGGTTGTTGGTTTTGCACCAGTCCGTCAGCCACTGCACCTCCTCTCTGTATGCTGACTCGTCGTTCTTGCTGATAAGGCCAACTACAGTTGTGTCATCAGCGAACTTGATGATGTGGTTTGAGCTGTACTTTGCAGTAGTCATGAGTCAGCAGAGTGAACAGCAGTGGGCTGAGCACACAGCCCTGGGGGGCGCCAGTGCTCAGTATGGTGGTGCTGGAGGTGTTGTTTCCAATTCTGACTGATTGTGGTCTCTCAGTCAGGAAGTCTAAAACCCAGTTGCAGAGGCAGGAGTTCAGGCCCAGCAAGCTCAGTTTTCCGATCAGATGCTGAGGGATGATGGTGTTGAATGCTGAACTGAAGTCGATGAACAGCATTCGAACATAGCAGTCTTTGTTGTCCAGGTGGGTGAGAGCCAGGTGGAGCGCATTAGAGATGGCATCGTCTGTTGATCTGTTTGGACGATACGCAAACTGCAGAGGGTCCAGTGAGGACGGGAGCTGGTTTTTGATGTGCCTCATGACCAGCTTCTCAAAGCACTTCATGATGATGGGAGTAAGTGCAATGGGACGGTAGTCATTAAGGTAGGACACTTGAGACTTCTTCGGCACAGGGATGATGGTGGTCGTCTTGAAGCACGTCGGCACGATTGCAGTTGAAAATGTCCGTGAGAACATCCGTGAGTTGTTCTGCACATCCTCTGAGCACTCTGCCAGGTATGCTGTCTGGTCCTGGGGCTTTCCGTGGGTTGACTCTGAGTAGAGTTTTCCGCACATCAGTTGAGGACAGGCACAGTACCTGATCGTTTGGAGGAGGTGTAGTCTTCCATGCTGTCGTGTAGTTCTGTGCTTCGAACCTTGCGTAGAAGGAGTTCAGTGCATCTGGAAGGGAGGCATCACTGTTTCAAGCAGGGGGGGGTGACTTGTAGTTGGTGATGGTCTGGATGCCCTGCCACATGCGCCGAGTGTCAGTAGTGTCCTGGAAGTGGGCGTGGATTTTCTTTGCGTAGGTGCGCTTTGCCTCTCTGATCCCCGGGAGAGCTTGGCTCTAGCTGTTCGGAGGCCAGCCCTGTCCCCTGACTTAAAGGCCTTGTCTCGGGATCTCAGCAGCACACGCACCTTTACAGTCATCAATGGCTTCTGGTTGGGGCGGGTTGTGATGGTTTTGGAGACCGTAACATCCTCAATGCATTTGCTGATGTAGCCAGTGACTGAGTCTGTGTACTCCTCCAGGTTGATGGAGTCATTAGAGGTAGCAGCTTCTCTGAACATGTCCCAGTCAGTGTGCTCAAAACAGTCCTGAAGAGCAGAGATGGCTCCTGGAGGCCAGGTTGTAACTTGCTTCTTCTCTGATTTGGCACGTCTGATGAGCTGTCTGTATGCTGGGATGAGCATGACAGTGATATGATCAGAGTAGCTGTAGTGGGGGCGGGGCTCTGCTCTGTACGAACCGGGAATGTTAGTATACACACAATCGAGCAGGTTAGCTCCACGGGTTGGAAAATCCACATGTTGGTGAAAGCTTGGCAGCAGAGCCTTCAGATTACTGTGATTGAAATCCCCAGCAACAATAAACATTCCGTCGGGGTGTGAGTTCTGGAGTTTGGAGATAACAGTGTACAGTTCTTGCAGAGCGTTAGCATTAGCACCGTTGGCATTAGCATTAGCACTGGGTGCTACATACACTGCTAATATGTACATGCTGCTAAGCTCTCTGGGCAGGTAGAATGGCCTGGCTCTGACTACAGCAAACTCCACCAGCGGCGAGCAGTAGCTGGAGATCAGCGCAGCGTTGTTACACCATGCTGTGTTGATGTAAACACACACCCCACCTCCACATACCTTGCCCGAGAGGCCGGCGTCGCGGTCCGCGCGGTAGCATAGCATGCTGCTCACCTCAATCGCGGAGTCCGGGATGGAGTTCGTTAACCACGTCTCTCACTAGCCATTAGCTTAGCGCAGACACCGGCTCTCTTACCGCGCTTTCGGCTCCTCGCGCAACGCTTGCGGAGAGACCGTTTCCGGATAGCAGGCTCAGGAAACGCCGCGGATCTTAGCAGGCCTAGCGCGCATAGCTCCGCTCATAGACCGTCTGTAAGTACAGATTTTTGTTGATTTTGCAGGTCTAGCAGGGTCTGTCGGTCGTAAGTTGTTCCCATAGCGAACTTTTGCATGATTGCGAGTTCAGATCGGATTATTTACACAGAAAAACAAACAAAAGCACCGTGTTTTGCTTCCGGAGTAGCCGCTGCGACTGCTCGCGCCGCCGACAGGAAGTACCAAATCCTCCGGGGGCAGCGCGTAGTAGGCCAGCTGAGCCTCCCTAGTCAGAAACGGGGCGAGGATTTCGGCCCACTGCTCCTTCTCCCACACTTCTCGCTCGGCGATGCACTCGAAGGTGTAGAGATAGGCTTCGATGTCATCAGCCGGTCCCAACTTGGTGAGGAGCTGATGGGCATGTTTTCTGGGATCGGGAAGGGCTGCTGCCGTGCTGGCTCGTCGCGCTGCCAGGAGTTCTCCGGTGACCTCTCGAAGTCCCCGGGCGAGGTCCTGGGTTACCCCTTGTTGGGTGAGGTTGGCCTCCAAAAGCTGCCGTATCACCTGGTCCATCTCTGAGTTAAAAAGACAGGGGAATTAGTCTCCCCTTTTTTTTTCTTTTTTTCCCGCATTCTCCACCAGTGTGAGCCGCTGGGGCGGGTGTGGGGGACCAAACACACCGAGGCCTTAAACAACCCCGAAGGGGAATTTATTTAGAGTCTTTCACAGACAAAAGGAAAAAGTTCAGTCTTTAGCTCTGCAGCCCACTCCTTGTGGGATCAGCCGGGGCAGGGTCGGAGGCTGAGTCCAGAGCCAGTCCGCAGGAGGGTATGAGCTCCTCTTCGGGCTGGCAGAAGGCGGCTCACACTGCGGGTCAGGATTCTGTAGGGAGGACAGAGTGGAGGAGCAAGAAAGAGCCGGACAGAGAGACAGCGTTAGTGTCGTCTTGGAGGCTCTCCTCCTAGAATGCCGTTTCAGCAGCCTTTTTGTGGGGCTGCTGAGTGGAGTTGAGAGGCTGCCAGCCGTGCAGCACTCAGTGTCTTCCAGCCGTGCTCGGAGGGCGGGGCTGTCCCGCCTGCTGGTGTTTTTCCGTGCTGAACGGTGGCCAGGCATGGGAAGGCGGTGCAGCTGGGAGCTGTCCGGTGCTGAACGGCGCTCTGTTTCCAGCGTCCTCTCTCCTCGAGGTCGGCGCCGCCGGCCACAATATATATCTTTATTTATTTATATATATATATATATATGTAAGTCCTTATTAAAGCCCCGCTCCACGCGGGGATCGAACACAGGCTGTCGCGGCCGCAGCCCAATGCTCTAACCGCTGAACCAGCGAGTACCTTATAAGGCTTTGCTGAAAGGGGCGGAGCAACGAAAACGGGCGGAGGAAAAAAAACGGTGGAAAACAAACCTCGCGCCGAGCGTGAGTGAGAGAGAGGGGGAGAAAACGTAAATAAAGATCGCCGAGGAAGTGCGGCTACCTCTTATAAAACGAGGTGAAGGAGTAACTGAACAAAAGAGCTTCCAAAGAAAACAAAACTGAACTTAGGTGCTTGTGGATTTAAACGCTGCTCCACCAGAGAGGGGAGGAACAGCGCGGGAGAGGGAAGGTAAACAAACCGTGCCTCGCGGTGAGAAACACACACACACACAGACACACAGAGACTCGAGAGGGGCGGCAGAACAGAGCACACCGCTCTGCTCCACCAGACTAGAGACAGGTAGATGGCGGCCGTGGAGCTCACTGCTCTACACAGCTACACCAAACTCGAAAGGAAAAAGGGATAGAGATAAAGAGCCGGGGCTCGTTTGGAAAACCGGCATTGATTCGCTCTCACAAGCTTCAAAGATCCAGCCTCGAGGACCTGAATCTCAGGGTTTATATAGGGGCAAACCCAGGTGGAGTGGATCAGGTCTGATTAGGGGCTCAAGACCTCCCCCTGGCGGCCGAAGAAGCCCTCGGCCGGCCCCTAGCCATTACAGAAACGATTCATTCTGTTGCTGTTGAAACGATTTATGATGTAGCTGTTGAAACTGTTAATTACATAGCTGTTTATAATTATATTACAATTCTATATATATTTTGTAGCTGTTGAAATGATTCATTCTGTAGATGCTGAAATTATTCATTCTGTAACTGTTGAAACGATTCATTTTTTGTAGATGTTGAAATGATTAATTCTGTAGCTGTTGAAACAGTTTATTCTGTAGATGTTGAAATGATTCACTTTGTAGCTGTTGAATCGATTCATTCTGTAGATGCTGAAATTATTCAGTCTTCAGGAATTATATGATATATTGTTTGTTTTTGTCTTTAGCTGTGATACTGATTTAGTAGTTAGTTGTTGAAATTATTTTTGTTTTTAGCTGTGTAAATGATTCTTCAGCAGTTGATATGAAAATGATTCAGTCTGTATCTGTTTAATAGATTCACATGTATGACTGGCTTCAGTCATATTCTGATGACACGTGAATGCATCACTTTGACACCTGAGTAATTCAGAGCTTTTTTATTTTTTCAAAGAGGCAAATCCAGATTCACTTCATCTTTAAAGGTGATATATTGAGTGCAATCTTCACCGGAATGTGTGAGAATTCCTCCAGCAAAGTGTGCCAGTTTCTGTCAGCCTTTACTTAAAACCACACACACACACACACACATATGCACATGCACACACACCTCATAATCCTCTTTTAGAAATTGTGTCATCCTCGCAGCAGATGTAACTCGTCTATTGCAGGTATGGAGAACAGATTACTTCTACGAATTTCTGTGCTTTCTATTTAATTGACTTGGCTTATAGTGTGACTTCATCAATTCACAGGTAAGTCCAAATCTCAGCTGGCTTTTTTCTGGATTTTCCGTAGCACAAAATTTAGAAACTGATGTTTTTAACAAAGTCCAGGACAGTTAACAGTGTGCCATCCATTGCCTTGTTTTTAACCCGCCCCCTTGTTCTCCTCCCCAGGTGTTGTCTGTCTGTGTATATATTCCTCATGTGTTTCTTTGTTCTCAGTGTTCTCAGATTGAACAGACGTTTTTGTGTTTGACCCACAGTCCTTCTTATATTTTATTTTCCCCTGAGTTTCTAGTTTGTTATCTTTAGTTTGTTTGTTTCTTCATTGGCACAGGAACTGGGTGGTTTGGATGTATCCCACGCAATATCAGAAGTAGGTGGATTTATACCCCCTAAATTGATGCCGCAGAAAAAGAAATAGTTTTTAAATGAACTTTTATTTTGAAAGCACGCCCAAATCTGCACCTCCGCCAGGAAACAAACCTGCTCTTGGGAGCGCAATTCTAATTAAAGTAAGCTAAAGCAATTATCTCCGAGTCGCTGGGTACACGCTGCCAAGAGATGGTGCTTTTCATGGCCGGGGTGAAGATTTTGGCCCTACTATGGTGCTGAATTTAGCACCCCTGCCAGGAAAAGCACCCCCTCTCAGGGGAGAGGCGGCAGGTAACATTTCTTTTTCCTTATTTCTTATGAGTTAGCTGGCTTAGAACAATATCCATTTCCAATTTCCATTTTCCAAGTACAGTTAAAGCCACAAAGACGTGGGTGCACACTACACAACACCGGCTTTGCACGCAAGGTCAGTGATAAGAGCAATGAAAGTTTAGTTTTACAGTCTTAAGCATTACCTGGACGGGATTAGTTGCTCAGTAAACAACAGCGAGTAGAAATAGGGCGGCTACTAATGTTGTGTCATGTGACCGAGAAAGCCAAAAAAGTCACTGGTCCTCCTGTTTTTATTTATTGGCTTTAGTATTCTATGTTTTATAGTCTTAGTTTTTTTTTGTTTTACTTTACTTTTTTACTTTAGTGTAACTTTGTTTGCATCCCTGGACCTCTGGATTGTTACAGTAATCCCATTTTGTTTGTATAATTCAATGTTATGTTTCTTTTTTTTTTTATCATGATGTCCCGGTAACTTGGGGGCCCTGAGAGACTACGTAATGCACTTTACCAGCATTCTTCAGTCTTGTATCTCTAATGAATTGTTTGATGGGTCTACAGTTCCAGGATCTTCTATAATAAAAGGGTACATTATGTAGGCTGGTATTTGATGTAGCCTTTTTCACTGCCCCAGAGGTCACGATCCTTTCCATTCCATCCTGGTAATGCTTTCAGTTCTGGTGACATAATCTGTGCAAAACTTCACACTTCTTACTGATATCTTACAGAATCACAGCCGTGCTGAATTCTCCCCCGAGGTTTCGTCACCTTTTCCCAAAAAGCTCCTGGCCAGAATCCACTCGGAGTGCTTTGATTTGGATCAGACAAAAGAGACGTGATGCTTAAATCCCGCTCTGTGATCCCGTTCCCTTGATGACAAGAAAAAAAAGTCAAGGAAAGCCTTTGTCTGTTTCATGTTCAGAGTTTTCTGAGTTTTTTTCAGCCCCTCGGGGGATATGCTTGTGGTGTTGGAAGGAAAGGACAGATTTCTTAATGCTTTATTAGAGATTGAAGGAATGACCAGTGAGCAGCTAGTTTCTTTTACTGGTGTTAATAGACATAGTAGGAAAAAAAAAACAAAAAAAAACACACAAATAGAGCCAAAAGTCATGAGGAACCATCATTGGGTCCTATTTTAAACCCTGTGCATTGCTCTCTTACACCCCACCAATATATTTTCACACCTTGTGCCTGCTTCGTTTAAATTACAGTGGTAAATGTAAATATATCTTTACAGATGAGTGTGGTTATATCAAAATGAGGTGTGTTCAGGTACATTTTTGGCGTATTGCTATCTTGGCAACGGCAAACACAGACGCTCCACTAAATATGCTGAATAAAATCTAAAAAATAACAGACGTCAACAGTCAGATGTTCATTGCTATCTTGGCAATTCATTTTCAACAGGTGCATCACCAATGTGTGTACACCCCTGCTTGTTACACACACATGGACACACAGCAATGCACAAACTTATAGCACGTGCATGTTGGCAGCTATGCAAATCTTTTAAAATCAAAAGGAAAAAGTGTTTGTTGCAAAAGCAAAACAGAAATAAGCATTATTATTGTTATTATTGTTATTATTATTATTATTATTATTATTATTATTTCTTTAAATATACAACATGAACACTATTAAAAGTGTTGTTCAAGACTTCAGTGGTTTCATTTGATAATACCTTGATTTTTTTGCCCCCTTCAGATTTCTTGCGTTTTTGCATTTTTGTCATACTTACATGTTTCAGATTTCAAAAACTGAGTTAATATAAAAAGCACTTTTTGAAATGATGATTTCATTTATTAAGGGGAAAAAACTATCCAAACCATTCAAAAGTGTTTGCCCGTTCATAAATTAACTGTGATTAATAACACTTTTTGAAAAGCTGAGCTCAATTTCACTAAACGCAACTAGGCAACTAGACTCCAGTGGACCACAGTTAGAGCTGGTATTTACAAATGGAGAAAACACTGGTGAACCTTCCCAGGAGTGACCAGCCCACTGAAATTACTCTAAAAGGGCATGAACAACTCATCCAGGAGGTCCCGAAAGAACACAGAGCAACATTTAAAGAACTGCAAATCTCATTTGCCTCAGTCAAGGACAGTAGTAATGATTTAATAATAAGATAGAGACTGGATGAAAATGAGTTCCAAGGCAAAAAAAAAAAGAACACTGCTGGCCTAAAAGAACACAATGGTCCATCTTACATTTGCCAAAAAATATTTTGGTGATCCCCAGGGCTTTGGGTAAATATTCAGTGGACTGTCGTGACAAAGGTGGAACTTTTTGGAAGGTAGTGTGATTGGGCTAAAGTCCAAAGTTTGTTTGATAATCTGGGAAAAAAAATTCAGCATTACAAAAAAGCCAAAAACTAAAGAAATCTGGCAATCTGGGCAAACACTTTTTCACTTCACGATATTTATATATATATACATTATATATATATATAAATACTGCTTTTCTGCTATATTTGATTGATCCTAAAATCAGTTGTATTTTATTTTAGTAATAGAAAGGTCCACATTTCCAGAATTTTAGACTGTTCTACAGATAGGTAGTTGTGTTTCTGATGCATATGTGTTAGTTAAAGCTGGTTAAATGATGTTTGCTGAGCTGTAAAACTTGTTTCATTTCCATGTTCAATCTTTGCACGAGAAGCCCGATCAGCTTCTCCCCCAGCTACACTGAGCACGCGTGCACCGTAATACTACATGGTTTATTAATTTTTATTAATTTTTCATTCATTAATTTATTCATTTTTTCTTATTCAAATATTTTACTTTTTTAGTGTTTATATCTTTTAACATGCTTTACATAATTTTTCAATTTAAATATGTCATTATTGGTATTATTATTACTATTTTTATGATGATGTTATGATGATTATGAAGCAGTACATCACCAAATGCAATACTTTTGGCATTATGGTGTAGTTGTTATAGATACATTATAGTATCTGTAAAATAAATTCTATCCATTTATGTTATCAAATTTAACCACATCACCTCTAGAATTAATTTGGCCCATGTTGTGCATATGTGCCCTAGTTTTTTTTTATTTACAGTCTATACACTCTAATATAAGTAGAATTCATTACCTTCTTTAAAAAAACAGGCATGGTAGAGAATGCACTTAATGTGTGGATTATGTATAATTTTAGATGTTTCTGGAGGGTTTTGCCCTTTGCCTGTTTTGCAGACTTCTATGCTAATGCTACCTACTTGACCTCTGCTGTGTGTGGTGATGCTAATTATTGGATTAGCCTAAATTAACCCACTCTGCGCACGCCTCCAGCAGCCCGGGCCTTTCATTTATTACATTTTCCCTTTCACAGTTCAACAACGCTTATTCCCTGTTCTAACTCACCAGATCCAGCTGATGCGGGGCTCGATAATTAGCTGATGAATTGGCTCACGTTAGCGCTAAACCGTGCCGTGCTCTGGGCCTCAAGGCCTGCTGCGCAACACCCCTGCTGTTTAGAGTGATACGCTGGGCTGAATACAAATGTGTAGCATTAGCGTTTCTGTTTCAGAGCTCGGTAACAGCGCGCCGGCCTATCGATTACTCACGTTTCATGCAGTCAGATCCACGTCCACATCCAATGTCAACACTGACTGTCATCCTGCAGGAAGAAAAGAGTAAAGCTCAGGCGGCACTCGAGTCATTGAAGAGGTGGGAAAGGAGGTCAATAAACAGGTCTGGGTGTCAAAACATACATAATGCAATCACATTATGCATTGAAGTATCCTCAATGAGCACTTTATACAAATACTGTGGCCACTAATACTGGATCGAGCCTTACTTTACTCTCAAAATTGCCTCAAGGAACTATGGGGAGGTTTCCAATCAGCTCTCCCTCCTGCCCTGCCTCTAAACCCATACATCACCCAGTGCCCAGCCCAAACTACCGCCCCTCTACTTTTTTTTTGTGTTTTATCGATTACTCTCGTTTCATGCAGTCAGATCCACATCCAATGTCAACACTAACTGTCATCCTGCAAGAAGAAAAGAGTAAAGCTCAGACGGCACTCGAGTCATTGAAGAGGTGGGAAAGGAGGTCAATAAACAGGTCTGGGTGTCAAAACATCCATAATGCAATAACATTATGCATTGAAGTATCCTAAGTGAACACTTTATACATACAAGTATCAAGTAACTATGGGGAGGTTTCCAATCAGCTTTCCCTCCTGCCCTGTCTCTAAACCCATACATCACCCAGTGCCCAGCCCAAACTACCGCCCATTTTTTTGGCTTTTATCGATTACTCCCGTTTCATGCAGTCAGATCCACGTCCACATGCAATGTCAACACTGACTGTCATCCTGCAGGAAGAAAAGAGTAAAGCTCAGACGGCACTCGAGTCATTGAAGAGGTGGGAAAGGAGGTCAATAAACAGGTCCGGGTGTCAAAACATCCATAATGCAATAACATTATGCATTGAAGTAGCTTCAGCAAGCACTTTATACAAATACTGTGGCTACTAATAGTGGATCAGGCCTTTCTTTACTCTCAAAACTGCCTTAATTATTTATGGCGAGGATTTCAATCAGCTCTCCCTCCTGCCCTGTCTCTAAACCCATACATCACCCAGTGCCCAGCCCAAACTACCGCCCATTTTTTAGTCTTTAATCGATTACTCCTGTTTCATGCAGTCAGATCCACATCTACATCCAATGTCAACACTGACTGTCATCCTGCAAAAATAAAAGTGTAAAGCTCAGGCGGCACTCGCGTCATTGAAGAGGCGGGAAATGAGGTCAGTAAACAGGTCTAGGTGTCAAAACATACATAATTCAATCACATTATGCCTTGAAGTAGCTTCAGCAAGCACTTTATACAAATACTGTGGCCACTAATACTGGATCGAGCCTTACTTTACTCTCAAAATTGCCTCAAGTAACTATGGGGAGGTTTCCAATCAGCTCTCCCTCCTGCCCTGTCTCTAAACCCATACATCACCCAGTGCCCAGCCCATAATGCAATCACATTATGCCTTGAAAAATCCCAGCAAGCACTTTATACAAAAACTGTGGCCACTAATTCTAAATCGAACCTTTCTTTACTCTCAAAACTGCCTCAATTATTTATGGAGAAGATTCCAAAACCATTCTTTTGAGATCAATGTTTTACTCAGTGTTGCCCTGATTGTGTTTCAGAATTCCTGCACGTTTTTCTGGAGTACTTCCATTCTATAAATCTCAGTTCCACCACATTCCAGTGTTTTTTTTTTTTCATTTTAGGTCAAACTAGCACATCATTTTTAGTCATTTTTTGAGTGTGTTGGCCAGCATACAGCCTTACTCACAAGATAATACCTCAATATCAAATTACACAACTGTGGCTCACTTGTGAGCAAAACATAGCAAGCCAGGCTATGACACACAGCCCAAGAGGCAGGTCAGCTCAGACGTCCACTGGTAGAGCAATCGTTCATGGTATAGTGGTTCCTAAGACGAACACGAGCTTGGGAAAAATCTCCCGCGAGCAGAATAAAGTCACGTAAACGTGGCGGAAGACGCATTCTCTCAGCTGCATACTTGTGACTGATGTGGAATTTTAATAGCTTTCTTCAGAAGTGCATTAACTATACCATCTGTCCACAGAGAAACACCATCTATCTGCAACTCCCAACAACATTTCTAATGCATATTCATGAGCTGGCACTCGGGATGAGCTGCGTCTTCCTGACAATGGCTTCACTTTGTAAGTCAAATGATCACTAGATTAAAAGCACGTGTTGCCAACTTCCATTCGTCAAGTTTTGAAGTCGGTCAACGGTTCCATGAACAGATGCTGGATGCAGAGGACATCCATTGGACTGGGGTTGATGTAGAGACCCTCAGAGATAGCTCCACTGCAACGTATATATATGGGATTGAGTGTAAAAATTTTTTTGATGTGTTATTATTGTGACTAAATCAGTGGTAGAACATGGTGTTTTTTTCTGGTAAGACGATCCAGCTTTCTCTAAATTCTTGGATTTAATGTGAATAGGAAGCACAGATGGTTCATTGAATTTGAAGCGAGTCGCTTTATTAAAACGTGACTCTTCAGATGTCTTTCCTGTTTACATTGGTGGATGTTTGTTTTGTTCATTGGCCCAAAGTCTTAGAGACCAAATGCCAAGTAAAAAAAAAAAATCTATGGTTTATTTCAAACTTTATTAAACAGCTGATCAGTGGGTTTCAGATGTCTGCACTGTGGCCAGCAAGTTGCAAGGTAGGTGTTTCTAATAAAGTGGCCAGTGAGTGGACGTATAAGGTGGGGGTTTCTAATAAAGTGGCCAGTGAGTGTAAGTATAAGGTATGTGTTTCTAATAAAGTGGCCAGTGAGTGAAAGTATAAGGTAGGTGTTTCTAATAAAGTGGCCAGTGAGTGGACGTATAAGGTATGTGTTTCTAATAAAGTGGCCAGTGAGTGAAAGTATAAGGTAGGTGTTTCTAATAAAGTGGCCAGTGAGTGGACGTATAAGGTGGGGGTTTCTAATAAAGTGGCCAGTGAGTGTAAGTATAAGGTATATGTTTCTAATAAAGTGGCCAGTGAGTGAAAGTATAAGGTAGGTGTTTCTAATAAAGTGGCCAGTGAGTGGACGTATAAGGTTGGTGTTTCTAATAAAGTGGCCAGTGATTAGAAGTATAAGGTACGGTAGGGGTTTCTAATAAAGTGGCCAGTGAGTGGAAGTATAAGGTATGTGTTTCTAATAAAGTGGCCAGTGAGTGAAAGTATAAGGTAGGTGTTTCTAATAAAGTGGCCAGTGAGTGGAAGTATAAGGTAGGTGTTTCTAATAAAGTGGCCAGTGAGTGGAAGTATAAAGTGGGTGTTTCTAATAAAGTGGCCAGTGATTAGAAGTATAAGTTAAGGTAGGGGTTTCTAATAAAGTGGCCAGTGAGTGAAAGTATAAGGTAGGTGTTTCTAATAAAGTGGCCAGTGAGTGGACGTATAAGGTTGGTGTTTCTAATAAAGTGGCCAGTGATTAGAAGTATAAGGTATGGTATGGGTTTCTAATAAAGTGGCCAGTGAGTGGAAGTATAAAGTAGGGGGTTTCTGATAAAGTGGCCAGTGAGTGGAAGTATAAAGTAGGGGGTTTCTGATAAAGTGGCCAGTGAGTGGAAGTATAAAGTAGGGGGTTTCTGATAAAGTGGCCAGTGAGTGGAAGTATAAGGTAGGTGTTTCTAATAAAGTGGCCAGTGAGTGGAAGAGTAAGGTAGGGGTTTCTAATAAAGTGGCCAGTGATTAGAAGTATAAAGTAAAGGGGGTTTCTAATAAAGTGGCCAGTGAGTGGAAGTATAAGGTAGGGGTTTCTAATAAAGTGGCCAGTGAGTGTAAGTATAACGTATGTGTTTCTAATAAAGTGGCCAGTGAGTGAAAGTATAAGGTAGGGGTTTCTAATAAAGTGGCCAGTGAGTGTAAGTATAACGTATGTGTTTCTAATAAAGTGGCCAGTGAGTGAAAGTATAAGGTAGGTGTTTCTAATAAAGTGGCCAGTGAGTGGACGTATAAGGTGGGGGTTTCTAATAAAGTGGCCAGTGAGTGTAAGTGTAAGGTATGTGTTTCTAATAAAGTGGCCAGTGAGTGAAAGTATAAAGTAGGGGGTTTCTGATAAAGTGGCCAGTGAGTGGAAGTATAAAGTAGGGGGTTTCTAATAAAGTGGCCAGTGAGTGGAAGTATAAGGTAGGTGTTTCTAATAAATTGGCCAGTGATTAGAAGTATAAGGTACGGTAGGGGTTTCTAATAAAGTGGCCAGTAAGTGGAAGTATAAGGTAGGGGTTTCTAATAAAGTGGCCAATAAGTGGAAGTATAAAGTGGGTGTTTCTAATAAAGTGGCCAGTGAGTGGAAGAGTAAGGTAGGGGTTTCTAATAAAGTGGCCAGTGAGTGAAAGTATAAAGTGGGTGTTTCTAATAAAGTGGCCAGTGAGTGGAAGAGTAAGGTAGGGGTTTCTAATAAAGTGGCCAATAAGTGGAAGTATAAAGTGGGTGTTTCTAATAAAGTGGCCAGTGAGTGGAAGTATAAGGTAGGTGTTTCTAATAAAGTGTCCAGTGAGTGGAAGTATAAGGTAGGTGTTTCTAATAAAGTGGCCAGTGAGTGGAAGTATAAAGTAAAGGGTGTTTCTTATAAAGTGGCCAGTGAGTGGACGTATAAGGTAGGTGTTTCTAATAAAGTGTCCAGTGAGTGGAAGTATAAGGTACAGTAGGTGTTTCTAATAAAGTGGCCAGTGAGTGGAAGTATAAGGTAGGTGTTTCTAATAAAGTGGCCAGTGAGTGGAAGTATAAGGTAGGTGTTTCTAATAAAGTGTCCAGTGAGTGGAAGTATAAGGTACAGTAGGTGTTTCTAATAAAGTGGCCAGTGAGTGGAAGTATAAGGTAGGTGTTTCTAATAAAGTGGCCAGTGAGTGGAAATATAAGGTAGGGGTTTCTAATAAAGTGGCCAGTGAATGGAAGTATAAAGTAAAGGGTGTTTCTAATAAAGTGGCCAGTGAGTGGAAGTATAAAGTAGGGGGTTTCTAATAAAGTGGCCAGTGAGTGGAAGTATAAAGTAGGGGGTTTCTAATAAAGTGGCCAGTGAGTGGAAGTATAAAGCAGGGGGTTTCTGATAAAGTGTCCAGTGAGTGGACATATAAAGAAGGGGTTTCTAATAAAGTGGCCAGTGAGTGGAAGTATAAGGTTTTGTTTCAGATGTTCTGGGTGCTCTTTGTGTTCAGTCGTGTTCATATTGCTCTGTTCTCCTTTGAATTCCATCGTTCTTTTAACTTGTGTCAGAAACAGATGTTTTGCCCTCGGCCGTCTCTTCAATAACACCATAATCATTTTCCCCTCAGTTTCAAATTATCAGGAGCTTTTTTAATTTCCTGCTCGGGCCATTGTGAAGGTCTGGGCCGATACCCAAGGTCTGGGTTTCGTTCATTTTGGGAGATAAAACCAAAACACAGAGTTCTCGAGGGTCTGGGTAAATAATTCTTTTGGAAAAAAGAAACAGCAAAAGTAATTCGCTTGTAATCTGTGCTGTTCGGGAACCCAGTGGAGGATCGCCAGACGAGATAGCGGAGGTATTTGTCGCTCCGCGGGGTGGCGGGGTGAGAATGTAATGTTGCTGAGTGCTGCAACACGGTTCTTTCACTTGAATAAGCTGCTGCTGTATGTCAGATGGTGCTGGATTTCTATGCATAAGCTGCTTGAGGGGGGCTTTAAACTGCTACATCTCTACATATTCAGTCATACTCATATATATTAATATAATTTATAATAAAAAAAAAATGGAGATGGAAATTGGAAATGCTTTAGGAAATGCTTTAGAATTATTTTTACTACTCTAGACTGTGGTTTCCCAACCTTTTGCAACTTAATCTACTTAACTAACTATTTAGGACCCCGAGGAAAATTTTATTTGCAGTTTAAAACTAAATAAAACATAGCCAACAACTTTGTGATTCCTGTACTACATCAAACTAAATGTCTGACACATCATAAATTATATTTGCTGAACTATCTATCACATTGTGTTGAGACCTGTAAAGCTAAGCTAAGTTTAGTAAACAAAACAGTCATTCTTAAAAAAGCATTTTCTTTTAAAGTCAAACGAGCCCTGGATTTTAATCTACACAGATTTCTCTCCTAAAGAAAATGTTCTTGGGTGAGTAAAGTGCTTCTGTTTATTTACAGTAAGCTTAGATTTGCAGAAATTAAAAGATTTAAAGTGCGCCTTATAGTGTGAAAGATACGATATACAGCTGTGGAAAAAATTAAGAGACCACTTAAAAATGACGAGTTTCTTTTATTTTATCAAATTGAAAACCTCTGGAATATAATCAAGTGGAAGATGGATGATCACAAGCCATCAAACCAAACTAAACTGCTTGATTTTTTTGTACCAAGAGTGGCATAAAGTTATCCAAAAGCAGTGTGTAAGACTGGTGGAGGAGAACATGCCAAGATGCATGAAAACTGTGATTAAAAAACAGGGTTATTCCACCAAATATTGATTTCTGAACTCTTAAAACTTTATGAATATGAACTTGTTTTCTTTGCATTATTTGAGGTCTAAAAGCTCTGCATCTTTTTTGTTCATTTCAGCCATTTCTCGTTTTCTGCAAATAAATGCTCTAAATGACAATATTTTTATTTGGAATTTGGGAGAAATGTTGTCTGTAGTTTATAGAATAAAACAACAATGTTTATTTTACTCAAACATATACCTATAAATAGCAAAATCAGAGAAACTGATTCAGAAACTGAAGTGGCTTTTTTCCAGAGTTGTATATTGGACGGAAAATTGGCCTACAGCTCCCTTGCAGTACTTTTGGGGACCACTGGTGGCTGTGGCCCACAGATTGAAAACCCCTGTTCTGGATAATACATTTAGGATGAGTACGGGAAATCTCTTATTTTTTCTTTTTTATAAAACGGTAGTTTGTAGATTGTTTGTCCATTGTCTTCTTCTCTGCCACCATCACCAAAGAGTCCAGCTTCATGCTGACCACCGAGCCAGCCCACCTGCTTGGTTGGTCTAGCCTGAACAAACTTCGTGGATATGTGTCTGATAAGCTAAAAATGTTAAAATCCAAGAAAGTATATAATTAAACAGAATTTTAAGAATAAGTCACTCACCCATCCTGGGAACTCTCACCAATTTCATTTACATTTTTTTAAAGGGAGGGCGTGTAGCTGGGTTCTTTAGGTGCTAAGCACCACTAAACCCTTGTTTCTTATCAATACAGTCCTCCACACTTCATGTGGCCTTTAGATCAGCTCAAGAACAGTAGAGCAAAGAAAGCTATGCTCTACCCATGGAATGGGTTTCCATGGCCGAGCAGATCTACCCAAACTTTACGGCAAAAAGACGGCAAAAAATTGCTCTGAAAACATCTCGCTGATTTGCCCCTGCTTAAATAAATCAAAAACACACAGCAATGATCCACTACTGAGAAGAAAGTCTTCCATGGGCAGTAGAGACAATTACTCCAACAAAAGCAGGTAAACTCTTTTTAATAGTCTTGATTTCTGATAAACTTTACACAATAAATGAGCAGATGTCCCAATACTATTGTACAAATGGTGAAGCAGATGGCCTCACTGCCCATAGCTGTGAAAATAATGTGAGAGTAAATTATGGAAGTTCAGAATTCACACCTTCCACAGATGAAATACAATGAACTGCAACACCAGATCAGAATCAGATGACCTGGGATTGAGCTGAACTATGAGAATTTAGAAGCAGTCCAATCTCTTCCCAATCTAACGTCTGTTGGCTGTTTAAATACAATACATACAGCAGACCAGAGACTAGTTGGAGAATCGGGTTGGTTCTTCTGGTCTGTGATTGCCTGTGATGTTCCTCCAGCCTACCTATGTTCTCAGGGTTATTAAAAAGGCTCTGCACATGTTTCTTGCTACAGGGTTCAGAGGCGATGATCAAACGGCCATAGAGGCCACAGAGGGAATTGAAATTCCACATTTACAGGCAGTGCTTTACCTGGACCACTGTCTTTGTTGACAGTTACATCACCAGTGTGGAGTTACCTTCTCGCTATGGCTCTCCAGGACTTAAATGGGACCTAAATGGGACATGGTTTCAGGTTGATGTGTTTCTGTGTGGCCTTGAGCAAGAAGTACTTAATCTTAGGTTGGCCCTTTGTAGCACAGCTTCTCCCGCTCAGGTTTATTCATCTTTTTATTCATACAGTGCCTTCTCTCTGTGTTCAGAATATTTCTAGTATATGATGCTGCTACAACAACATCCCCGTATTTTTCGCACTATAAGGTGCACATAAAATCCTTTAATTTTCCCAAAATCATCAGTGCGCCTTATAATCCAGTGTGACTTATATATAAATTTTAACAGTAAGGTTGTAAGGAGCTGTAAAGCCACTCCGCTGACGTCCAGCTTTATACAGGAGTTTAGTTTAGTTCTCCAGCAGTATTAGCATTACCGGACTGTAGCCCAGCTTTAGCATTACCTGCTAAGTGTGCTAAGCGCTAGACCTTTCGCTGTTCAGACGTGAGTATATCGGACTGTAGCCTGCCTGTTTATCGTGTTAAAATAAGCTACATGGGATAAACCACTAGCTTACATGACACTGGCTTACTGGAACACTCAGGATTCCTCAGTCTGAGTTAAATGTTGCTAAATGAATCATAACCAGCCACAGAAACCTAGCTGTTAGGTTTTGGATCTTCATGTTTGGGTTAAATGTTGCTGATTGGATCATAAACAGCCACAATAACCTTAGAGTTAGTTGTTGGGTCTTCCTGTTTGGGTTAAATGTTGCTGATTGGATCATAAACAGCCACAGAAACTGAGCTGTTAGGTGTAGGATCTTCATGTTTGGGTTGAATGTTGCTAAATGAATCATAACCAGCCACAGAAACCTTAGTGTTAGTTGTTGGATCTTCATGTTTGGGTTAAATGTTGCTGATTGGATCATAAACAGCCACAATAACCTTAGTGTTAGTTGTTGGGTCTTCCTGTTTGGGTTAAATGTTGCTGATTGAATCATAAATTGCCATAGTAACCTTAGTGTTAGTTGTTGGATCTTCACGTTTGGGTTAAATGTTGCTGATTGGATCATAAACAGCCACAGAAACCTTAGTGTTAGTTGTTGGGTCTTCATGTTTGGGCTAAATGTTGATGATCCTGTCCAGATGTTAGGTGCAGGATTTATCATCTTCCTATATTACTTCTCAAATTACTGTCTTAAACTTTCTGAATGTGTTGCAGGCCTGAAATGCAGGATTGGATGTTTTATCAATTCATATTCATAAATGAAATTACTTCGATCAGATAAAACACAAACTATGCTGGGTTCATATCATCTACTAAGAAATAAAATTTAATGTAAATGTAAGAAACACTGTTTTTTTTCACTGTATAAAGTCCTAACTTTATAGAATGAGAAGTTTTACTGTAAGATCCTTTAAATGCATAGTCATATGCATCACGTTTCTGAGAAGTGTATGGTTTTTGCACAGAGAGGCAGTATAGTTTGTTACCCCTGTGTTTCCTCCTTTTTTCTTGCTCTCCTGGGCTTTCCTCACTAGCTCCTGCTTATTAGCCAGCCTATTTGTCACCTGTGCTTTTGTGCTGAATTGTGAGGATCATTACCGAGGTTCTGACAGCTCTTTCAGACACTCGCTTCATGTGGACCCTTCCTCTGTTTCTTTCCACACACAGAGTTTCACTCGAGGAGCACCGGAATGATGAATATGCAGCCGAGAGAGGAGAGCCGAGTTATCTACACAAGAAGAAAGCTGAAGTAAGAGAACAGTACAGTAAAGAACAACATCAGGCCAAAGAATCATGACCAATCAAACTTTTAGTCTAAAAAAACAAGTAGCTTGGGTCGCAGGTGTCTGATGCACTTTGATGTCATCTGGCATTGCTGTGTTTTTGCTCGTCTCCTGACTGCAGGGTATCATTTGTTCCCGGCCCGAAGGTGGAGGTTCATTTGTCATGTCATTTCTCTGTGATGAAGCTACCTCTCCCTCAGCTTGTAGCGCACACGGCCGCAGGTCACGAAGGACTGAAAGAAAGTCTACAGTTATGGCCCACATTTCTCTCCCATACGCAACCCAGCAGCGGCCGCCCGTCGGGAGCGTGTTGTATCCGTATCGGGAATATCCCTGCAAAAAATTCCCTCCACAAACACAGCTTTAATATATCATATGCACAACTGCAAAATGTGCACACTGAAGATTAATGGTGTGAGTATATACATAGATATAGATATAGATGTTGAAAGAAAATGTATGTGAACCTTTAAGAATGTCATGGTTTTCTCAATATATTTGTCAGAAAATGTTACATTGACAAGGGTATTGACAAATATAATGTGCCTAAAATTTCTTCTGTATATTATTATTCTATAAACTACGGACAACATTTCTCCCAAATTCCAAATAAATTATTGTAATTTAGAGCATTTATTTGCAGATAATGAGAAATGGCTGAAATAACAAAAAAAGTTGCAAAGCATTCAGACCTCAAATAATGCAAAGAAAACAAGTTTGTATTTGTAAAGTTGTAAGAGTTCAGAAATCAATATTTGTTGGTTTTTAATCTCAATTTTCTTGGCATCTTGGCATGTTCTCCTCCACCAGTCTTGCACACTGCTTTTTCCGGTAACTTTATGCCAGTTCTGGTGCAAAAATTCAAGCAGTTCAGCTTGTTTTGGTGGCTTGTGATGATCTGTCTTCCTCTTGATTATATTCCAGAGGTTTTCAATTTGGTAAAATCAAAGAAACTCATCATTTTTAAGTGGTCTTTTTTTAACACTGAACAATCAACAGTGGCAGGAAAAAAAAAAACTATGCGGACCTAATGGAATTATTTTATGTTTTTCTGCATAAATGTATCGTACAATTTGATCTGATCTTCATCCAAGTCAAGAATTTGGTTGAATATAACATTGTAACAGACATTAGCACCCACAGTGGACAGCGTAGTGGGTGGTAATGATCATGATCAGTGACATCTGTCTAGAATTGATATCTCTGGCAGAAATCCCATCTTTTTTTAATGCGAGAGATTCCGCACGTGTATCCCACAGGACAGTGCAGGGGTCTTTAGCTTTAATGAGGCATGACAAAAGTCACAGGACAATAATAAAGCTCCTATCCCAAGACTTATGGCATGTCAGAGTAAGTGTATAGTGGTGTATATATGTTTGGAGTGAATTGGTGAAGATGCCGAGGCTCTCAGTGGCTTTGATTCATGTTTTGCGGTCCAGCTGGATGCAAATGGACTGTGTAAGGATTGATTCAGTGCTGCTGTTCTCACTGCTGATTGGTCAGTTTTGAAGTAGAGGGTTGCTCTGAGAGTTCTCCTGTTCCTGCAGTCAGAGAACCTGAGAAAACTGCAGCGAAATGTCCAGCCGAGCTGCTGCTAAGAGTGATGGAGCATGTTTTCTCTCACAACCTCCTGGGCTTCACTTTCTCATTTTTTTTACTTGATTTATCATGCTCTCTCTCTCTCTCTCTCTCTCTCTCTCTCTCTCACACACACACTGTCTCTTAGTGTCTCTCTCAATCCTTTTAATTTCACTGTCTTTTTCTCAATTCTTCAATCTCTTTCTCAAAGTCTCTCAGTTCAGTTTAATGCAATTCAAGTTGGCTTTATTGGCATGTCTGTTTTATTAACAGCGCTGCCAAAGCATATAAACATCAAATGAACATCTCTGTGTGATTCATCAATGACAAAAAAGTAATGGAAGAAATAATCCTAAATAAATAATAACAACAACAATAGTAATAATTATCATAAATAATATAATATTAGGACTTAAATAAGACGGACAACAATAATTGAAGCACTATAAAACAAAAAATTGCAGAAAGTCATTTATTTCTCTTTTTCTCACTGTCTCTCTCTCTCTTTCTTCTCCCTTCTCCTACTCTTTTTCACACTATTTTTAAAGTTCTCTTTCTTGATTTTCATTCTTTCTGTTTTGAATTATTTTGCCCTCTCTCTCTTTCTCTGTCTCTCTTTCTAACATTCTCTGTCTCTATCTGTCTGTCTATCCTATTCTTTCTGTCTCTCCTACTAACGTTTTCAAGTTCTCCAAAGACCAGAGAGCTTTCTAAGGATGTCAGGGACAAGATTATAGTACCTGCACAAGGCTGGAATGAACTACAAAACCATATGTAATAAAAAAAAAATAATGGATGAAATACAAAATGACTGTCAATCGACATCGATCTGGGGCTCCATGCAAAATCTCACCTTGTGGGGTATCCTTGATCATGAGGAAGGTAAGAGATCAGCCTAAAACTACACAGGGGAGCTTGTTAATGATCCCAAGGCAGCTGGGACCACAGTCCCCAAAAAAACATTGGTAACACATTATTACGCCCTGCAGTGCCAGTAAGGTCCTCCTGCTCAGGAAGGCACATGTGCAGACCCATCTGAAGTTTGCCAATGAACACCTGGATGAATTTGAGAGTGATTGGGAGAAGGTGCTGTGGTCAGATGAGACAAACATTGAGCTATTTTGCATTAACTCAACTTGCCTTGTTTGGAGGAATAAAAATGCTGACTATAACCCAAAGAAAACAGTTCCCAGTGTCAAACATGGAGGAGGGAACATTATGTTGTGGGGGTGTTTCTCTGATAAGAATACAGGACTACTTTACCTCATCAAATGGAAAAATGGACGGAGCCATGTACCATAATATCCTGAGTTACCACCTCCTTCCCTCTGCCAGGACATTTAAAATTCGTCATGGCTGAGTCTTCCAGCATGACAATGACCCAAAACATACAGCCAAGGCAACGAAGGAGTGGCTCAAAAAGAAGATCTCATAGAAAACCTATGGAGGGAGCTGAAGATTGTCAAGTTGTCAAGTAACAGCCTCAAAATCTTAATGATTTAGAGTTAATCTGCAAAGAAGGGTGGACAAAAATTCCTCTTGATATGTGTGGAAGTAACTAGGTTTACATAGGATCTCCAGTGGATTTCGTGTTTTACAGAGACTCTAAGACTTGATCAATGTTGTAAAGTAACATATGACATATTACACATATATAAAGTAACATATTTTTAGCGTAAAAATACCAGTACCACTTTAAAATAAGACTACCTTCATAAAGGGTTTATAAATGGTTTACAATGAGTTTATTAATGGTTACTAATTAGGTTGTAAATGCCTTACAAATCATTAAAAATCAGTTATAACACATACGTAGAAAGGGCAACAATATAGATGGCTGCGGGTTCACTATTTGACACACAACAGGTCACAGTCGCCCTTTCTACGTATGTGTTATAAATGATTATTAATGATTTGTAAGGCATTTACAACCTAATTAGTAACCATAATATACTCATTGTAACTCACAGTATATACAGCCTTAATATATCATATGCACAACTGCAAAATGTGCACACTGAAGATTAATGGTGTGAGTATATACATAGATATAGATATAGATGTTGAAAGAAAATGTATGTGAACCTTTAAGAATGTCATGGTTTTCTCAATATATTTGTCAGAAAATGTGACATTGACAAGGGTATTGACAAATATAATGTGCCTAAAATATTAATAAAGCACATATACAGTATACTCACAGTCTTATTTTAAAGTGGTACCAAAATATCTTTATTTTAAAACGTTTTAAAACTGCTGTTGTTTTTCTCACTGCCTCACACTGCTGTTAGCCAATCAGCGGTAATTTGTTTGCATGTATGAATATTCATGAGCAATAGCCGAAATCCTATTGTTCACCCCTATCCATGTCTTTGTCAGTGGATAAACCTACAAAATCAGCAAGGGATTAAATAAGTATTTCCTTCACTGTATGTGTTTATAGTTGGGAAACCAGGTAAAGCTGCTGAGATTCCATTTCTGCTCTTCCGGACAGCAGGGTGCTGTCCAACGTGCTGAATCTAGAGAATGGATTCAGTACCATGGAAAGCATCCCACTGACACAAAGAGCTTTTTCCTTGATGAGAATATTAAAGGGTTAATTTTGTCTCAGTTTCTCAAATTCATTCTTAAAGTAACTATGTTGTCTGTGTACTTTTGGATGATATAGTGAATAAATATCTACCCCTCTGGCTGTAGTGTGTTTGCAGTGGGTACATAGAGCTGCTCTCCATCTAAATCCTGCTCTTATTTATTTTCCTCTTTCCCTCTTTTATTCTCCCGTCTCCCTTACCTCCTCCTCTCGCTGCTGTTTTCCACAGGGGGTCTTTTTTCTCTTTTCTTTTGAACAGTCACCTGTGTGTGTGCTTTGGAGTCTGTAAGGCCATTGGTTTTGTTCCCTTATACTCAACCCCAACAGTGAGCAACAAACACCCAGCCGCCACTGGAGCACCATTTATACCGGCTTCCCTCCTACGAGTAAACTTAGCCTTTTGGAGGATGTCCTGCTCTCTGCTGTTTCAGAAATACCGCACTGCTGCTTGCTGGGATTTCTTTTCTGTGATTTGTAATAAGAGTGGAACCCATTCGTCTGCTACTTACAACTACAGCTCTGGAAAAAATAAGAGACAACTTATAAATGATGAGTTTCTTTGATTTTACCAAATTGAAAACCACTGAAATGTAATCAGGAGGAAGATGGATGATCAAAAGCCATTAAACCAAGCTGAACTGCTTGAATAGGAGTGGCATAAAGTTATCCAAAAGCAGTGTGTAAGACTGGTGGAGGAGAACATGCCAAGATGCATGAAAACTATGATTAAAAACTAAATATTGATTTCTTAAAAGCCTCTTTATGCCAGGTTCACACTGCAAGAGATTTTTGAGTGGTCAGATTGTTGTGCTGTTCACACTATGGAAAGTAGTCAGACTCTTTATAAATGCCAGGAGATGTGTTTTGGACTTGTGGTTCTCTGTCTCTTTTTCTATGTGATCACATTGGCTGGATAGGTAGTTGCTGCTCTTGACTCCCAGTCGCCAACTGGGTCAGATATTTAGCATGTCATATATTTGCCAGGCATCTGGCATCTGAAATTCAGTTTTACAATGTTGCTGCTCTGTTTGTAGTTGCGCTGTTTGGCTTGTAAGCGCTGCATCATTGCTAGATTACCTGTATGTGGTGGAGTAATACATGGAGAGCTTCAGATACAGTGCATTACAAGATGATAATGGCACTCATAGAACGCCTCTCAGCCAATCACATTGCAGGGTCAGAACTAACTGTGGTATAATGAATGAGAATAGGAGGGTTAGGATAAATGGCTTAAGATCCCAGTGAGCTTGATTTTAAAACATTGGTAAAATCATTAAACATTTTTAGTTTTTTCAGGGAGAAAATAGGAGAAAAAAATAGGGAGAAAAGATAGGTTATTTTTATTTCCTGTCAAATTTTCAAGCCACAAAATGTGTTAAAACATGGTTATAACACATTTACAAGCCACTTTATCATATTATTAAAAGATCATTACAGAAATCAGGACATGTTGCTGTTGACTTCTTCACTATTTTCGCTGAGTCTCCATGAATAAGGCGCTGTATCGTGTCAGGAACGTGAATGCTAAAGGATAAACTCTCCTGGAAATTTCTGGCTGGTTAAGAAAAGCTGTGTGGCTTCATTGTCACTGTCAGGCATTTAAAATACTATGAAGAACGAGCCGATAATGCCGTGAAATGGCTTAGCGGCAGCACAGTTATGCTGGGGAAGGCTTACGAAGCACGCAGACAATTTCACAATGCAAACCGAGGAGTCGACTGCGTGCAAAGGTTTTGAGGAGACCAATCGCAACAGGGTTGATCAAGTTGAGCTGCTGCGCCTGAGATTAATGATTCGTCGTTTGTAGGGTTTATTCGAGTCGCATCTGCAACTGTATTGGTATCTCAGACTATTCAACTCAAGTTCTGAATGAAAGTTGTTTAGCCTGAGTTGAATGAGCTGCTTCAAATTGTGTTGAGGATATAAAAATGTTTAGAGAGCACTTCTATCCGGGGTAATTGGTTTTCCCAAAGCATTTCAGAAAACTCAATGTAATGTTAAACCTTTATAACAGGGGTGTCCAAACTACGGCCCGCGAGCCATTTGCGGCCTGTTTCCTTTTTTGGAGCGGCCCGCGAGGTATTTTAGAAATAGAATGAAAGTTGGCCCGCTGTTAAGCAGGTTTTAATAATGTGAGATTTAAAGTTTGAACGCTGCCAAAGAGTCTAAAAGCGGCGACAGTGAAGTTGTAGCGCAGAAAAACAAGCCAAAGAGTCTAAAAGCGGAGAGAGTGCGCAGTTGTAGTGCAGAAAAACAGGCCAAAGAGTCTAAAAGCGGAGAGAGTGCGCAGTTGTAGTGCAGAAAAACTGGCCAAAGAGTCTAAAAGCGGAGAGAGTGAGCATTTCTAGTGCAGAAAAATGGGCCAAAGAGTCTAAAAGCGGAGAGAGTGCACAGTTGTAGCACAGAAAATCAGGCCAAAGAGTCTAAAAGTGGAGAGAGTGCTCAGTTGTAGCACAGAAAAACAGGCCAAAGAGTCTAAAAGCGGAGAGGGTGCGCATTTCTAGCGCAGAAAAACAGGCCAAAGAGTCTAAAAGCGGAGAGAGTGCTCAGTTGTAGAGCACAAAAGGGCAAAAGAGTCTAAAAGTTATCGTAATTAAGGAGTTTAATATTAAGAGACATCATGAAATAAAACATCAATTTGAAAAATCTTAGTTTACACAACACTGTAAAAGATAGATAAAGATAGTAAGTCAAGTAAAATGGTGTGTAAATGAAATAATCAGGAAAAATGTATTATTTAAAGTAGTATATTTCATTATTTGTTTTATTACAGAGTCTGTGGCCCATGACTTCAAATATATTTCTCCTTCTGGCCCCCAACAAAAAAAGTTTGGACACCCCTGCTTTAGAACATCAATCTAAAAGTGGTTGGCTGAGTTTATTTTTTCCTCATCATGGTAATATACAGTATTCAAGGATTCAAGGAGATTTTATTGTCATTCGCATCTTATGTGGTACATGAGGTGGAACGAAATTGTGATCTCACGATCCAGTTTACACCCAGGAGCTGTTATTAAATAGATATATAGATAAAAGTACAATAAAGGAATACAATAAAAATAGAATATACAAAATAGTTAAAGATAAATACCCCAAATGAAATAAATAGAAAGAGTAGACAGGTTGCAACAACAAGTCCAGAGTGCAAATGTGCTATAGCAGCATGAAATGAATTAGAGCAGTAGAAAATAAAGTGTCTCAGTGCGGGTAAAGTGACCGTGTTTGTGCAGTAATTGTCCTTGTGTGTCAGTGCAGTGTGTTGTTAAGTGGAGTTTAAGAGTCTTACAGCTTCCGGAATGAAGCTGTTTCTCAGTCTGGTTGTTTTGCACTTGATGCTCCGCAGCCTCCGTCCTGAGGGAAGCGGGACAGAAAGTGAGTGTGCTGGGTGGGTGGGATCCTTCCTGATGCAGGTGGCCCTCTTCCTGCATCTGGAGGTGTAGATGTCCATGGTGCTGGGGAAGCTGACTCCAACAATCCTCTGTGCAGCCTTCACCACCCTCTGCAGAGCTTTCCTGTCTGCAGCAGAGCAGCTTCCATGCCACACGTTGATGCTGGAGCACACGACGCTCTCCACCACACATCTGTAGAAGGAGGTGAGGACTGCGCTCCCTAGTCCAGCTCGTCTCAGCCTCCTGAGGAAGTAGAGCCGCTGATGTGCCTTCCTGACCAGAGTGGAGGTGTTGTTGCTCCAGGTGAGGTTGCTGCTCAGGTGCACCCCTAAGTACCTGTAGCTGTCGACCACTTCCACCGCAGATCCTCCAATGTGCAGGGGGAGGTGGGCATGCTGGCCTCTTCTGAAGTCCACAATCATCTCCTTCGTCTTCTTTACGTTGATGCAGAGGTTGTTCTCTCTGCACCAACCCTCCAGGTGTTCCACCTCCTGCCTGTAGCTGGACTCATCTCTGTTTGTGATGCATCCAACCACTGCTGTGTCGTCTGCAAACTTCACAATATGACAGCCTGGATGGAGAGGTGAGCAGTCATATGTGAGCAGTGTGAACAGGAGGGGGCTCAGCACACAGCCCTGAGGGGAGCCAGTGCTGAGGATTATAGTGGGGGAGGAGATGTTGTGAATTCTCACAGACTGCGGCCTGTTGGTCAGGAAGTCTAGGACCCAGTTGCACAGCGAAGAGCTCAGTCCTAGTGAGGAGAGTTTATTTATCAGGGTCTGTGGAATCATGGTGTTGAAAGCGGATGTGAAGTCCACAAAGAGCATACGGATGTAGGAATCCTTCTGCTCCAGGTGGGTGAGGGCAGTGTGGACCACGGAGGAGATGGCATCCTCTGTGGATCGGTTCTTCCTGTATGCATACTGGTGTGGATCCACAGTGACGTTGATGGTGGCTTTGATGTGGGTCTGAACCAGTCTTTCAAAGCACTTTGTGACTATCGGAGTGAGGGCCACTGGCCGGTAGTCATTCAGACCTGTCACTGCGGAGCTCTTGGGGACTGGGATGATGGTGGCGGTCTTCAGGCAAGTGGGGACAGCTGCCTGGATGAGGGACGCGTTGAAAATGTCGGCCAGGACGTCCGAGAGCTGGTCTGCACAGTCTCTTAGCACCCGTCCGGGGATGTTGTCCGGGCCAGCAGCTTTTCGGGGGTTGATCCTTCTCAGCGTTCTCCTTACTTCTGCTGGTGTCACGCTGAGGGGCTCCTCTCCTGGTGAGTGTGGGAGTCTGGTGCTGGGGGGTGTGTCAGGATTCTCAAAGCGGGCGTAGAACTTGTTGAGAGCCTCAGGCAGGGATGGGTCTTTGGAGCTTTGTGCAGCGTTGGATTTGTAGTCCGTGATGCACTTGATGCCCCTCCACATGCTCTGTGGATCCTGGGAGGAAAAGTGTCCCTGGATTTTCTGAGCATATGCAGCTTTTGCCCTCTTAACTCCAACAGTCAGCTCTCTTCTAGCCCTTCTGAGTTCGTCTGGGTCTCCAGACCTGAAGGCAGCATCCCTGGCTTTCAACAGAGAACGCACCTCTGCGTTCAGCCAGGGCTTCTGGTTGGGGTAGCAAGTCACAGTCTTGGTGGTAGTGACATCCTCAGTGCACTTGCTGATGTACCCAAGAACAGCAGATGTGTATTCCTCCAGATCCAGCTCCCCCTCACACTCAGCAGCATCCCTGAAGACCTGCCAGTCTGTGCAGCCGAAGCAGTCCTGCAGCACAGCGTCGCCGTCACTGGGCCACACAGTGATGGTCTTCTGTGTGGGTTTGGAGCGTCGCAGCAGGGGGTGGTATGCGGGGACCAGCATGATGGAGATGTGGTCTGAAAGCCCGAGGTGGGGGCGCGGGAATGCCCTGTAAGCGTCTTTCACGGAGGAATAAACGCGGTCTAACGTATTATTACCTCGCGTTGGGATGTTCACGTGTTGGTAAAACCTCGGCAGCGTGTTCTTCAGTTCTACGTGGTTAAAATCCCCCGCTACCATGTAGAACGCGTCCGGATGCTTGTTCTGAAGCGAGCTGATGTTGTCATGGAGCTCCTTCAGCGCGTTGTTAGCATTAGCATCCGGTGCTATGTAAACAGCAATCACGAACACCGCCGAAAACTCACGAGGCAGATAGTGAGGGCGACACTTCACAGTCAGCTGTTCTGTCGCCTCGGAGCAGTGGCTGTTTACCAACACGCAGTTTGTGCACCAACCTTTGTTTATGTAGACGCACAAACCGCCCCCCCGGGATTTTCCAGATAAAAGGCTGCGGTCCGCTCGGAAGAGCTGCCGGCCGGCGAGCTGGAAGGCTGAGTCCGGCATGGTCTGGTTCAGCCAGGTTTCCGTGAGACAAATCACAGCGCAGTTCCTCATCTCCTCAGAAACATTCATCCTCAGCCGCAGCAGGTCCAGTTTGTTATCCAAAGCGCGGACATTAGACAGGAAAAGCGACGGAATCGGGGGCCGGTTAGCATTAGCCTTTAGCCTGGCTAGCACACCACCGCGTTTAGCTCGCTTCTGACGCCGCTGGCACCGCCTCCTCCTGCCCTTTGTCTGCAGCGATCCGCTCCCCCACGCCGGAGCTCGCCCAGCGTATTACACTGTTATGACAAACTTAGGCACCCTCAGGGTCTTGTAGCTCTTCAGATGTGTTTGTTTCATTTGTTCATTATTATTCAACAGATTCATCATGCATGTAGACTTGTATATTATATATGTTTCTATATATATATTTTAAAGATATAAATAAATTCTTGAAATGGCCAACAGAACAATAAGAGTCAGGTCTGGGTTTTCCTTCAAAGGGATCTAAAAGTTGGCATCCAGACAAGCTCTGCCATCGGTTTGTCCTTCAGGAACTGTTTGATTTCCCGTAGGACCAGTTTTGGCTATGATCTAAATATATTTATATTTACGTCACAGTATTTCTTCTTATATTATGACTGGGCTGCTGGAGTGAATCTACATCACAGTTTGAGTGTTTTTCCTGGTCAGCCTCTGGAGTGACTATTCTAGTGCATCTCAAAAAAATATATATATTTTTGAAAAGTTATCTTATTTCAGTAATTCAGTTTAAAATGTGAAACTATTACACACAGAGTGACCTATTTAAAGTGTTTGTTTATTTTATTGTTGATGATTATGACACACAGCCAATTCTCATTGAATCAGAATATTATATAAGACCTATTGGTACTTTTGGCAGTGTGGGCAGTGGGCCAGGTCCTGCTGGAAAATGAAATCCATAAAAGTTGTCCAAAACCCTCCAAATCATCTCTGATTGTGGAAACTTCACTCTAGACCTCAAGCAGCTGGGACTGTGTGTCTCTCCGCTCTTCCTCCAGACTCTGATCTCTTTGATTTTCTAATTAAATGTAAAATTTACTGATGATCAGTGATGGTTTGGAGGGACAAGTCATCTGCTGGTGTTGATCCACTTCCAGGTCAGCTACCTGTGCAACTTCAAAACCAGGAAAAACACAAATAAAGCACACACACACATACAAACACAACAATATTAGATAGAGAGAGAGAGCGTCAGAGGCTACGTTCACATTACAAGCCACATTGCTCAAATCTGTTTTTTTTGCTCAACTCGGATTTGGCTATCCTGACGGTTCACATTCACAAATGTAAGTGATCTGTATCTGTGTGTAATGTAAACAAATCTGTCCCTGAAACATCTCACATGCTCACACTGATACGTGTATACCACGTGATACGTGTTCTTCACCAACAACAAAAAAACTCATATTTGAGAGATGACTCATAGCTTTATAAAGGGAAATGGATGTGTTACCATCTCATATGTGGAGCATCTTTTGCTGGAGTGGAGAGTAAACAGCTGATCTAAAGTACATGCTTAGGTCGAGGAGAAGAAAAAACGACAGGCGGTTTGCTTTTGCTGTTTTTGCAGCTATAGCTGCACAGCTGCACTAAGAGATGTGTGCATTCTGAATTCTGATTTGATCATTCACATTTATGTCGCATGTCCATGGATCGGATACGTATCCGATTTAGGACCACATATGGAAGTGACTCAGATGGGATTTGAAAAAAAAATCGGATTTGGCACGTTCACACAGCCATGAAAAAATCAGATCTGAGCCACATTGAGCAAAAAATCTGATATGAGTCACTTCAGTCTGAGAGTCTTCAGCACAGTGCAGCATTAGCATTATTGTTGACCAGGCATGCAATAAACAGCATAAGCTTATTTTTCCCATCATTAATTTGGGTGAAAATTAAAAAATAAAAAATAAAAAAACTGGCCAATCAGTGCACGGGCGCCAAGGCTGCAGCCTAGGGTAGCCTGTGTGTTAATCCGCCTCTGGCCACGCCCACCTCGGCTTGCGACTGACCACTGCAGAACCATGGAGGAAGCGTCACAGTGCTGTTAGCCAACCAGAAGCGAGATGTTTGCATGTCATGAATATTCATGAGTAAGAACTGAAATCCTGTCATTCTTCCTCGCCCACTAATCTTCCACCAAACTAAAAACAGCCTGAAACAGGAGCACAAAAACACTATTTACAGGACATTTATTGATACTAGACACCACCATAACATTAATGAAATTAAAACACATGAAATTAGACCTTTGAATTAAAACAGATGAACAGAACAACAAATATCTTGGTATTCAGGCGCTCTCACCTCAGGTTTGTAGAGTTGTTCTTCAGCTAATCTATGAATGTTTGAACTGGTTTATTTATTGGAGGCGTGGCGAGACATTATAACGCTTTAACGTCAGATCGTTTGTGCTGATTTCAGCACCACCACTGTGGTTTGCAATAACTGCTATGAATTCTTCATGAGCTGCTGGCTTTAGGAGTCCCAGATGAAAGAGCTGTGCGCTTCAGATCAATGGAGAATGCACACACCGGTTCCCCGTCTATCAAAGCTGCCTCCTGTGACTGGGAGAAGGTTTCACTCAGGCACGTCTCACTCTTTAGAGCTCCGTATTTCCACTGTTAAACTCTGTACTGAGATCTAGACCGTTTATACAGTAGCTGTGCTTTATTGACTGATGGTGATTGGTGAGAAACTGCAGTTATTGTTACAGAATTGCAATTTGATTTGAGTTTCAGTGGGCTGTGTGGAAGTTGTGGTTCTCAAACTGTGGTATGGGTATCTCTGGCGGGAACTTGAAGCATCCCAAGCTGGTACACTAACTAGATAATAGAATTAATAGAAATATACTAATTAAAATATTAAGGACTAAACTGGAGTTTCTTAGCTGTTAGAACCTGTATATAAGCTACACTTCAGTCCTTCACTCTCAGAACTACAGTCTTATAATTATTAACATCACTTTCACTGGTCCTACAATAAAACCCTGTGGAACACCACAAGATCTGCTCTATCAACCAACAGTCACTAACAGTTCACTGCAGTTTCTGCACTACATTTAATAGATAAATAAGGTTGTAAACACTGTAGTTCACTGCTTGGCTCTCTTGTTGTTTATGTTGCTCTGTTTAAATCCTGATTCTGAGATTCTAAGTAGGATAAAATACTGTATTAATCAGAAATAATAATCAATTAAACCACTTATAAAGCATAATGCTAACTTATAGACTGCAAAAGAGCGGGAAAGCTCCACACAACAGAAGAGTGAAGAACAATTGGTGAAGGATATAAGGACATGAATATGTGTGGATTACACCTCTAGATTACTGTGTATAAATAAGCATGTGTGTGGTAGCTACATGTGTTTCTGTGAAAGGGCTTGTAGGAGGTACTTAGAAAGTTTGAGAACCACTGTTCTACAGTAAATGAATGAGCTGACCCATCAAATGCTGTACCAAGTCAATATGTTAAAAGCAGAGGGCAGAGGGCAAACACAAAAATGCAATGGCTGTGTCCAGAAACCCCAAAAGTGTCTCCTTTTTCCTACCGATCCTCCTCCTCTCCTCCGTGACCCGGAAACTGATTTCATGACGCCATCTTGCCGCCTGTCCGAATACTGTAAGAGGCGAAAGAAGCCGCTTAAAATCCTCCTACAAGAGGCTTTAAACGGAGGGTACATCAGACCATCCTACTCCGGAAGACTTTTAAGGGTTTTGGAATGACATCACTGCATCCACGCCCACAGAGCATGCGGGAATGGAGAAGGCAACGCACAAATATACTTCATAAGCATATTAATTAACTAGGTTCCTTATCTAATTAAACAGCCAGTAAAGCAGTAATGTAATTTGTATTTTGCATAAGTTGTATGCTCAGTAAAACTATATTAATGATCCCATATTTGTAACATGATATGTATATCTATCACTGCGAAATGCGGCAAAAATGCCTGAGAGTAAGCAGGATTTTATTGGAATATCTGAATATATAGCTGTGTGTGATAGTAATGTCCCATTGATGCTGTTTAATCTAATATTTTGTATTGTATTTTGTATTTGTATTTCGTATGAAAAATATAATATTTATTATTATATTTATTATTTATTAATATTTGTTATTTGTTTTATTACATTCAATGAAATCATATTTTACTATTCAAATAATTTAATATTTACATATGCGACCTTCATCAATAGCAAATCAGGCTGCATTTTGAAGCTTGATATGCTTGTCAAAGTTATGATTTCTAAAATTTGGAATTGTGTTTATTGATCTCTCATTTTTATTTTTGTATGCGGAAGCTGTGATTAGCTGGGCAGTATCCGGCATGTGCTGAAAGTGAGCATTGTGATTGGCTCAGTTCAACGGTAGTCAACATCCTATCTAAAAGGGATCAGCTGTCCCGTTTCCCCAATTACAGCTCCTTCCCTCCATTCCTCTAGGAGGAGTAGGAAAGAGGAGTAGGAGAGGAGGAGTAGCAAAAGTTTCTGGACGCAGCCAATGTCACCCAATGGAAACTCCAAATCCCAGAGTTCCAAGAAGCACACCTACTGGCACTGGTGTCCAATCTCATTCTAGTAGGCTTTAGTAAAATGTTACAACAGATTTTTTACAGACAAGGTAAATGCTGCTATCAATACATTTTACAAGAGAAGCATAGGTTTTGATATTCTGTAGTTATCATGGCTGCCAATCTGATTATGATCTCCACTGACTGCTCCAGTTACTGCTCGTATTAAATTCTTTACAATTGTCTACAAGGTGATGATGGAACAGACTCCCTCCTACATGGACTTGCTCCTAAAGGTCTATGTTACCTCCCGGCTGCCGCGCTTCTCCAGTGAACGTCGCCTAGAAATCCAGACTATTCTTATACATGGTACCAGACCAGGAGCGTCGCTCACTACCTTTAAGAACCTCCTTAAGACTGAGCTCTTCAAAGAGCACTTACTCTCCTAACACCTCTAACAAACTAACTACTTCTAACCCCATTTCCTTCTCTATTCCATTATTGCCCTTTTGGTCTCCTTCAGGCCCTGATAACACGTTTTTGCCTCTGACTTTTATGTTCTCTATTGCTAATGTACTCATAATGTAATCATTATTTGTAAATCACTTTGAATAAAAGTGTCTGCTGAATCCAAACTTGTTTTTTTATAGTTGTTGTATCAAAAATTGGTATTGAAAATTGAAGAAACTACCAAATTGTTGATATTGTGACAACACTAATTTAAAAATGTGAGAGTTTGAACTCTGCTTTTTCTCTTTATTTGCACTCACTCTCTCACAAACACACTCTCACAAACAGACCTCCGCCATGCTTGTTTATGGGCTGGGAGTCTTAAGCTGTGTCTCAGACTAAACCCAAGCAGAAAGTTCAATGAATTTGCTTGAGTTTTCTTTTTTTTTTTTGTTTCAGAGGAAATTAAGAATCGCAGTGTGTAACTCGGACCCTCAGCCCGGGGGGGCCGTGATTCACATGAGCAAAGCAGCGGCAGGAAAAAGAAGCTGTGTCTGCCCCTTAAAATCTGTTCAATATGCGAGCAGGAGCAGCTACATCCCAAGGGTATAACTGTGTGTTTGAGGAAAGCTCAGTGTAATGCTATCCCAAATAGGCCCTAATACTTTATCTAGCGCACGCCGCTAACAGCAGAACACAGGGCCGCTGCAGAACGTGCCAGAATTCATTAAGAGTTTTTCATTTCATTCTTTTTCATTTCAGAAAAGGAGCTTTGCGAGTGTTGAAGGTGCGGAGTTTATAGGCAGTAACTGCAGGAAAGTGCAATCCTCTGGTGTATGTTCATGTTTAAAAACGATTGAGAAGCCGGGTGTCTCCAGCAGTAGCTATGTTATTGAATAAAATCATGAGTGTAATATTGATTACGACGATGTGGCCTCGCCATGGGGCGAACTGCATACAGTGCTGATCGATACGTCTCACGTGTGCTTGATAAAATCAGCTATTCTCGAAGCTGTCTCGGTAAAGTGAGTGAGTGGAAGAATGAACATCCCTCTGGTCAAAGGTTCACATTTTCAAAAGTGTAAAACTGTAAATGAGAGAAAGCTGCTGATGTATTGTCGCTGCTGCACAAAAAAAAAAAAAAAAATCAGTTTTTCAGTTTTTACCATTTCGAAGTTCAGTTTTAAAGAGTTTATTGTCATCTGCCTCCAGTTCGTTTGTCTTCTCCATGTGATCTGCTGTGTGCTCTTCTGTGTCTCCTTCTACATCTAGTGCCTTCACCTGTGTTTCATTTGTAGCTCCGCCCGCCTTGTTACCTTTCCCAGGTGTTTCCTGTCCTTTTCCCTGTGTATATATTTTTCCTTTATCTTAGTTTCTGGTCTGGTCTTGTGCGTGTTCAACGTCTGTCAGGCTGCAGCAAATACATACTGCAAATACATAATACATTTACTGAAGAGTAAATTTTTTAAGAAAACAAATTAAATGATGGTGGTGAGTCATTGCAGTGATTGATTAGCACTGATTAGCATGGTGGTGCTGGATAAGGTGTTAGTGTGTGTTGTGCTGCTTGAAGTGAGTGGATTGGACACACTGGATTGGAGTTTTTAAACACACTTTAGTGTCACTGCTGCACTAAGAATAAGTCCACTAACAGCATCAGCAAGGTACGTTGCGATGCTCATTGCTATCTTACACCCAGCCAACAGTCTAATTTCATGCCTTCTGCCTATATCATTTAAATAGTGATGGAGTTTAGGAATAAATCTACACTGATGGGTGTGGTGGTCTGGAAGTGAGGTGTGTTCAGGTACATTTCTGGCGTATTGCTATCTTGGCAATGTAAAAAACACAGGTGCACCACTGACTGAATACAACCTAGACCTGCACAGCTGCACAGCAACCCCTGCCAAGCTCTATGGCAGGTTAAAACACCAATCCAGCAATTGATTTTTTTTTTTACATACCACATTTTACACACCAGCTCATCTGTGAAGGAAATGTCATAGTTTGGGCTTGAATGGTTTCTTATGGGATGGGATTATTCATCTCTTTATTGTTGTACAATGAACTCAAAAGTCTATAGAAACATTTTGTCTCTCACTTTAAAGAACGATGCAACCAGACTGATTGGGAGGTCCTTCATCATGCTGCAAGATAACGATTTAAAACACACCACGACCTGGAAAAGCATCACAAAAAAGATAAAATAAATAAAATGTGAATTTTTTGTCTTATATTCTTTCTTTTATGTCAAACCAAATGTTAAATGGGTTGATCTTACTGTTCTAATACTCAATCACTGTGAAAATCATTAAAAAACTATAAAAAAGCCCAAATTGACCAATAAATGAAGCATAAGAACTATTTAGTTAGCTCTAATCCCACACAAGGCTTTCCATTTTTCAATAAATTCTAACAAACCATTATTCCTCTCTAAAACAACCTCTGGATGAATTTAACACAGTTAAACACACTCCTTAAAGATAACCACAGCCTCCTGAAGGGCAGCAAAAATCCAAAGTCGTCTATCCACTCTCTCGATTGGCACCATGTTTATATTTCAACCTCACATAACAGGTAAAGCTTTAACAGGACCACCAACACAGAACGCCATCCCACAGACCCCCTCCATCCGTCTGTCCACGTCCCTCACGGTAATTAACACCGAAAAGTGCTTGATTAGACGCTGCAGGGTGGGGCCACCAACTGGGGACGTTAGTTCCAGGCCTGAGCTCTCGTGGCGAGAGGTGGAATTCTAATTCAGAGTGGCAGGGAGCCTGTTCTAATTCAGCTCCCTCCCTCCTTCCTATTATCCACCTTTCCTCGCTGAACACAGACATCCTCCCAGACATCCCTACCTCTGTAAGCTGATTATCTCATTCCTCAGTAGGTTATCATGCTATAATTACTTTTTTAATTAAGACGGTGTAGTTTTCATTCAGCGTGCCACGTGAAGCGCGTTTGCTGTAACTCATAAACGTCACTGTCTGTAATGCTGTTTTCACTGCTACCATCTGCCATTAGGCCTAAGAAGCTGCGGTGATTGTAATAAATAAGTGTAAACATGCCGTAATTCGATATTAACTAATTCTCATTCATAGCTCAATAAGCTTCTAGTGTTTTTACACACTTTGATCACTGTGGCTAATTTAACAGTGTGGCTAATATATGTTTTTTTTGGTTTACAGGCCAACGAGCTTCATGTTGCAAAAAGACGCCAGTTCAATCATATCATTGGAAATCTAAGCTTTCTGTTAATAAACAAAAGTGCTTTACTAACCTATATGGTTTTCAAGAGAGATAAATGTGTAGATTAGTCCAGGGCTCGTCAGGACTACGAAGTATTTTGTCACGCCAGTCACTCCCGGTGAGCTTGGGTGCAATTTGAGGCCAAAAGACTACAATCCCCAGAACGCTATGGACTACAAATGCGGTGACGTCACGGCTCACTTGCCACAAAGTCGTGATACATCGCCTTCGGTGATCCTCGCCACAAAGTGCCCTTTGTGCGTACAAAGCGTTATTTATATACATTATTCTCCTTATCGCCTGTGTTTTTGACCTTGTTGTGTTTTTTTACCCTGATTTTTGGATTTTCCCGTGTTAACTTTGTATATATTTGTAAATAGTGTTAATAAAGCCCATTTAGCACCTCATTTGCAGCACATTTGTCTCTGTCTTGATTGGCCCTTCTGACATATTTGCAGCAACTCAACATCAGCGTGAACTGTGCATTTGAAGTGGCGCTCCGAGTTGAGTGGGAGGCTCGGATGTAAAGCGGCAAGAAATAATTTACCAAAACCAGCTGCATGTGGAGAGCAACTTTTGCTCAGGTCTGGCAGTGTATCCTGATAGCGTGGAGCAGAGTAAAAAAATCCACTATCAGCGTGAAGTTTCCAAAGGCTGGAATACTGCGTGATGAAGAGAACAGCAAAACAACCTCTGCACCGTGCACTCTCCCGACACTGAGGCATCTCACAGTGGTGGAGCCGAAGCCGAAGCACAGTATAGGCTAGGCTACCAGTAGCGACTTTACTTTTGCGACTTTTTCTTTTTTTTTTTTAAACTAGCCATGTTGCAGCACTATTTAAGGTACGTAACATTTTTTGTGTACGGAGCTTATTTCATTAAAAGTTTCTGTGTATTTCTCTGTAAATATGTCATGTTATATAACATAAACAACTGCTGTTTATAGAGGGAGTCTAGGAGCCTGACTCTTTCAGAAAGTTTAGTTCTTCAGTGTCCAAAGTGTCTTTGATGCTGCTGAAGACTCCCAGCACCCTGCACTGCTGTTCTCCTAAAGAGTCTACACTCTGGTGATGTCACCTATACGGAGTGCTATTGGGTGAGAGTTCCACAAGGTTGTGTGGTTTTAAAGAGGCATGCTTTTAGGGAGCCACAGCTAATTGCTCCACTTTTATGCGGTGCTCAGGGAACTACCTGAAGGTACTACGTGTATAAAAAATAAAAAAAAAATTATAAAAAAAAAACAAAACAAAAACTTTTTTACACACAAATACCTTTAGGTAGTTCTCTGGGCACCACCATCTTGAAATAAAGTCACGATGAGCACGAACGATGAGTCGACTGATGAGCACAAACAAAACTGGATTATAAGGCGCATTAAGCAGCACTAGTAAGGCACAGGGATGTCGCGATGTTAGTGGGTAATGCTAATGCTGCTCCAGCAGTGCTAGCAGCAGATTAGCAGCAGACTACAGGCCGATAATTAGTTTTAAATTAGTTTTTAAAGTTTTTAAATTAACTGACAACCCTATTGTCTTCAAATTAGCGCACTAAAAATGGTACAAACAAACAAACATTGGTGGTAAAAGTAAATCTACCTAAAGCCTCCCATCCTCTTTTTTTTTTTTAAACTAATCTGTGGTCACCATACTATAACCAGATGTTGGGAGTGGTCCTCACACCGCAGGACACGCTTTGGGTCTGTTGAGTCATGTGATGGGAAGGATCAAACAGTGGATCTCCACACAGGGATTATTTGCTCTCGTCTCAGAGCCTCGCAAAGACGATATGAAATGCAAAATATATGAGGTCGCATAAAAAAGGTCAAACCCAATCATATAGGCCCCAATTGATCTCGGAGGTACGCTACCCTGAGACGTCTCTTTATAGCGCATAGGAGCATCTGCAGCAGGTAACCGCAGGATATTAGTAACCATCTCCTGCAGACGACGAAATTAAACCCAGCCCTCCACCTTCCGAGAACAATGCGTATAATGTATGAAGGAGAAATTAAAATGGATCTCTTATTACAGCCGAGCCATACGTTATCTATTAGACTGTCACCAAGGGACCCTGCAAAGCATCTGCTCTACCTTTCATCTCCTGTTAAAATAACCATACAACCTACACCTTAACAACACCACCCTGTACAGCTCATACAGTGACCAGTGAGTGGAAGTATAAGGTAAGTGTTTCTAATAAAGTGGCCAGTGACTGGAAGTATAAGGTACATAGGTGTTTCTAATAAAGTGTCCAGTGAGTGGAAGCGTAAGGTAGGTGTTTCTAATAAAATTGCCAGTGAGTGGAAGTATAAGGTAGGTAAGTGTTTCTAATAAAATGGCCAGTGAGTGGAAGTATAAGGTAGGTGTTTCTAATAAAATGGCCAGTGAGTGTAAGTATAAGGTAGGTAGGTGTTTCTAATAAAGTGGCCAGTGAGTTGAGGTATAAGGTAGGAGTTTCTAATAAAGTGGCCAGTGAGTGGAAGTATAAGGTACATAGGTGTTTCTAATAAAGTGTCCAGTGAGTGGAAGTATAAGGTACATAGGTGTTTCTAATAAAGTGTCCAGTGAGTGGAAGCGTAAGGTAGGTGTTTCTAATAAAATTGCCAGTGAGTGGAAGTATAAGGTAGGAGTTTCTAATAAAGTGGCCAGTGAGTGAAAGTATAAGGTAGGTAAGTGTTTCTAATAAAATGGCCAGTGAGTTGAGGTATAAGGTAGGAGTTTCTAATAAAGTGGCCAGTGAATGGAAGTATAAGGTAGATAGGTGTTTCTAATAAAATGGTCAGTGAGTGGAAGTATAAGGTAGGTGTTTCTAATAAAGTGGCCAGTGAGAGGAACTATAAGGTAGGGAGGTGTTTCTAATAAAGTGGCCAGTGAGGGGAAGAATAAGGTACGTAGGTGTTTCTAATAAAGTGGCCAGTGAGTGGAGGTATAAGGTAGGTAGATGTTTCTAGTAAAGTGGCCAGTGAGGGGAAGTTAAAGGTTGTTGTTTTCAGTAAAGTGCAGATAAGGAAATTTCTATGTAAAGCAGGGCTGCATTTATCATTGTTAGGCTTCCTGGAAAAACACTGTCTCTTTTCATATCCAGGGCGGTCGCAGCAATCGGCTTTCTCACTTACACTCTAACAGGGTGTTCCTAACGCTGTGTGGAGGTTCAGTGTACCCTTTACTACCTGTTCATCTGGAAAGCCCTGCCTTTAGGCAACTTAACCAGAAAAAGCACTGAATTGGAACAGAATCTTGAAGCATCCATGAGATGCTTATAAACCTCATCCATTTCCATTCTAACAGTCTAGTTAGTTTTATTTATGATGTACTCAGTGTTTACACAGCTCTAATTGAATTTAAGGCCTGAATTAATGAAGAACACTGGCCCAACAGGTCCACTTTCATTGACAAGCTATTGACTCATTTCAGTAGTTTATTAAAGCACTGTGGATTCTGCGGTTTCCATGTCTAAATGTTGTGCTCGTTAGTCATTATGTGTGTTTGTGGACATCCCATTCAATGAATGCATTCACCTGTTTTAAGTAAATGACGTGGGGTTGATGCTGCAGCTGGTCAGGTCTAGGTTCAGCAACAGTATAAAAAAAGGTATTTAGCTTTGATTGCGGCACGCATTTGCTGTGGCATTGTTTCAATAAGCTTCTGCAATATCACAAGATTTATTTAAATCCATTGTTACGTTTATTGTTTCACCAAGATCTTGCAGCATTGATGATCGTAGAGTCTGACCACTGCACAAAGTCTTCTCCAAAGATTCCCCAAAGATTCTAAATGAGGTAAAGGTCTGGACTCTGTGGTGAACTCTCTCAATCCATGTGTGAAAATGATGATCTCATGCTCTCTGAATCACTCTTTCACAATTCCAGCCCCATGAATCCTGACATTGTCGTCTTGCAATATGCCCAAGCCCTCAGGGAAGAAAACTGATCATTCAGTAGATTCAGGTAGTCAGCTGACCTCATCCTTTCAGCACATACTGTTGCTGAACCTAGACCTGACCAACTGCAGCATCAACCCCACATCATATACTTAGTTAAATCCAAGTGATCATCTAACATCCTAAACTCACTAATGCTCAGAATGTTAAATAGTCTTCATTTTAGAAGAAGCAGTGCCTGAGCAGGTATCTCAAAACTTTTGTCTATATAATGCAAAACTGTATAATTGGAATTCATGCAAAATGAAATGAAATGATGGAGCATTGCAGAACATTAGCCCTTTAAAATGAACTAAATTCATAGTCCACCAGCAGACAGCAGGCTCCGAGCGCTCATAAACTCTGTATATAAGAGACATGAGAGGCGCAGTCCCAAGGGGCAGAGTTGGAAATCATCCTCCATTACAAAATATAAGCCTCTTGCAGATATTCAGAACAATACTGTCAGTATTATGTCAGGTGGATAGTACGGTGGCCGAGAAAGCCCAGCGCAGTGCAAATTGAAAAGCGCTGCAAAAGCACAAAACACATCCATCAAAATTACAACACAGGCGCAGCAAATAGAAAAACGCGCTGCAAAAAGAAAAACGCGCTGCAAATAGAACCACAACACAACGGAAGTGAGTCACAACACAACGGAATTTTCCCGGGGGACCTTAAAAGATGCTGTACCAGCTGTATACAAAGGACAATAAGTGGCAAACAAGCTTCTGAAAAGTAAGTTATGTTTATTACCTGTGATTACCCAAGTTGTGTGCATATTATTAAAAGTTCTGCTTCACAAAACGCCTTGTTTGCCACTTATTGTCCTTTGTACACATAGTGAAGTCCGAGACGTTACTGAAGACGCAGCTTAGCTGGTACAGTATCTTTTAAGGTCCCCCGGGAAAATTCCGTTGTGTTGTGACTCACTTCCGTTGTGTTGTGACTCACTTCCGTTGTGTTGTGGTTCTATTTGCAGCGCGTTTTTCTATTTGCTGCGCCTGTGTTGTAATTTTGATGGATGTGTTTTGTGCTTTTGCAGCGCTTTTCAATTTGCACTGCGTTGGGCTTTCTCGGCCACCGTAGGATAGCCCTCCAACAGCCGTCATTAAATTCAGAAGCAGAGCGAAACAATGGAATGTAATAGCCTCAGTCTCCTGAGCAATCAGCGAGACAGAATCTATAGACTGGGGCGTTGGTCTTTAGCATTGATACGGGCTGATGAACCAGCATGTCGATTAGGCTGTGAATGGGTTATAAACGTGCCGTGTTCTGCTGTAATAGTGTTAAAATTGCTATTTCTTTATTAAGTGCAGCCCTTCCAGCGTGGAGTGTGTTGTGTAATGTCCTCTGGGGGCCTATAGCGTTCTTCACATCAGCAGCCCACAACGCTTCACAAATCACATCGTAAATCCAGAGAACGTGTGTAATAGTTCCCAACAGAACACTTCACAGTGGGCTTAGGCCCAGGCTAAGAGTGTGGGGTTAAGGCCCAATCCTCTAAGCCAGGGGGGTCAAAGTCTATTAGATAAAAGGCCATGTTAAAATATCCCAATAAAGCTTGAGACCAGAGAAGTTGTATATTTTTATTTTATTTTAATTAACATTTCACTAAATAAGCCTAACTATCTAACTAAAGGAACACTGTTTCTTATTTTCAGTCCTGACGCTGTCAGTGTGCCTGCTCTGGAATGAATCAACAAAGACTCCACTTCCCAGAATGCACTCACACCGGACTTCCCTGACTCTGCTGATCATGCCGCTCCCGCTCCCAAAGTTATTGATTGTTTCCATCTGGTCTGCCTAGCATAAATACCCCTCTGTCAGTTTGCTCTGTTCCCTGCCAAGTATTGAATCTAGTTATCTAGCTTTTCTACAATGCCTTTCCTTTGTTTATTGCCTTTTGTTTCCGACTATTGTTGTTTTGCCTTGCCCTCTCTATTGTTTATCTCTGTTGTCAATCCATTTTTGTATATTTCACTGCTCTTCTGTCTTTGCCCCATCTTTGCTGGATTTACAGTGTATGATACTGTTTTGCCTGACCACGCTCTGCTATGTATTTGCTGCCATACTTACCTTTATTAATAAACTGTGTGATTGGTATCTGTGAGTGTCTGTTGTGTGTTTGGCCAGCGTGATAATTATACATATTTAAATACACCATGAAATATATTCCTCGTACTTTAATTTAAAAAATAATTTAAAATATGTATGTAACAATATGCTACATTACATACTGATACCTATTTAAAGTCTTTTAAACATACAGTGAAATTAAGAAGTATTTGATCACCCCAAACTTTGCTTACATTTTTCAGATAAACAAACACATTTTAATATCAGACAAAGATAACATGATTAAATATAAAAAAGCAGTTTTAAATTGATCATTTCAGTTATATAGGGGAAAAAGCAATACAAACCAACCGGGAATTTTGCCCTTGGCATGTCCAAGTCTTTTTTCCAAACTGAAAGCAGAGGCATTTCTGAGTGGAGAAGGGAAAAAATATTGTGTATAATGGTACCAGTATGCTGAAACAACCATCCATGCTAAGCCAAATATATTTATTCTAAAACTGGGGTGTCGGTTTGCTTTTCACTAAAGTTATTTTGACCACGTCTTTAAATACGTCTTTATGTACTTACACCACATGTACAGCCTTTAAAGGAGGATCCGGCTCAGTTTTGTTGAACATGAGCGGCTGGTGGAGGAATGGAGACTTCAGAAGGGGAGACTCAGAAGCTTAATAAAATCAAAGAAACGAAAGAGTGAAGCAAGCTCCGATGCCAAAAAGGAACGCAATAGAGTCCGTGCTTAAACCAAGATTAATATCGGCTTGGGGTTTGAACGGTGGAGAGAGCTCTGTGAGCTGAAAGGGTTCAAAAGTGATGCTGAGTTGGCTTTAGCCTTGCTGGTAAGCCATTTCAGTCATTACTACTACTAGCTTCTAAAACGCCTGTAACATAGTGTAGCTGCAGTAATTAGCTAGCTAGCTAGATACTACGATATATTCTCATCAGAGAGGGCCCTACATCTCCAAATCCCCAAAAATATGGACATCAGCTTCAAAACGTTCTCTTTAACATTCTTAAAACATTAGCTGGTGGAAGGTTTCTTACAGTGACATCCAGGCCTCAAAGGGTGTTGGGAGCCTGCTGAATGTTTCAAGTGCCTCCACATAAAGTAAAGGAACTGTATGTTCTGGCCAAGGCTCCTCATGTTTAATTCCCCATAAAAATTCAAAAAGTCAGACAGTCACAGGAAATCATCACAACAGGTATTGTAACTCCAGTGATGTTCATGTAAAGGGTGCAGATGGCCCTGAAGGCCCTGAAGGACGCTGTGTTTTTTTGTCAACAGCAAAACATGACATTGGTTTTGTCCCAAATGCAGAGGTTTTTTATTCAAGTCAAAGACTCTCTTACAATTCTGGCCTTCCACTGCCTGAAAGCATCAGCAAAGTCCTTCTTCGACTCTGCAGTCATTTATTTTACCCAGAATCCACCTTCCCCTGCCTGGACTGATGACAGGACAGGCAGGTAATTGGATGCTGTAAGTCCTTGAGCCGTGAATATCGTCTGTATTCATGTTACGTCATGGAACAAAGACACTGCAAAAATCAAGTAAAACGGAAACAGTGCCACATTTCTAGTCATAGCAGGACATTGATTCATAATTTGCTTCCAAACCAAGTTGATATATGAACTACACTTTAGAATATATCCACATGTTTGCGGAGACCCCTTCTACTGAAGTGCAGTGTACATACATACAGTTTGTCTGTTTCCTGTAGAGAAGGGAAAGCTTTCGAAAAAAGTTCTACTAGGAGACTCCCAATCACCAGCTTCCACTTAAACACTTTCTCTGCTTTTAAACGCTTTAGGGTTTTGTTTCCCCTTGTTCTTTCTTACTCTCTCCAGATTGGTCCCACCAGCTGCCTGAGGAGTTGGCTCCGCCCCTTGCCTTCTATGTACAGCTGGATCTGCAAGAGTCCAGATGTGCCAGTTCTACCAGGAAGACTCCAGAGGCAAGCGTGCAATAATAACAGCTTTAATTCTGATAGTATTAACAATGTATTAGATAACTATTTATGTAAAGTTAGTCTTTGGCGTAGGCCCCGCCTCGGGTCCAGGTATGCAGCATCTGGAACCTCGCAGATCTTGCCGTATATAGGAGGCAAGGGCGGAGGCAACTCCCCGGGCAGCTGGCGGGACCAAACAGGAGGCAGTGGGGAGGAAAGAGGGAAAATTAAACAGCGCCTGCAAGCAGAGACGGGTGTTTAAGAGGAGGTCTTAAAAAAGACACGTGGAAGCTGGTAATAGGTTGAGACACGAGTGACGAGCACTTGAGTTTCCTGCTAGCAGTGTTAATTTTGTTGACGAAAACTATGACCACTATGACTTTGATTTCACAAGAAACAATGAATAAGCAGGTGTCTCAATACTTGTGTCCTTATGTTGTACCTAGGTAGGATGAACTCCCTAAATAAACCTGAAAATGATTCTTTTCTTCAAGCAAAACTCTACACCAGCAAGGCAGTTCTATGAGGGTAGGGTTGATAGGTCTGATAAAGTGACCACTGTAGGTAAGGCAGTATTTTGTTTTTTTCCCAGATGGTTACCTGAAGTGATACTGAAGTCTCTCAGAAAACAATGAAGAAGTGCAGCGCTGCTGTTAAGAAAGCAGGGAAGAATCCTCTCTCTCTCCCTCTCTTATTCTTTCTCTCTCTCTCTCTCTCTCTCTCTCTCTGCCCTTTAACTAGATCTCAGACTGAAGCCTCCTCACACACAGGACCCTGACACACTGCAAAACCCAACAAACTGAGAAGACAGGAGAAACCTAGCTTAGTGAAGGCCCTTATTAGTGCTGATGGGCTTCCTATAGTGCTAGAACTGCCTTTGACGTGTGTGTGTGTGTGTGTGTGTGTGTGTGTGGGTGTGCTTGTCATCTTCTGACATGATTGCTTTCTCAAAGAAAAACAAGAAAAAAAAACTGCAGGTACACTCACCACACTAGAACCTACACCTACAGTGTTGTACCTGTTCACATTTAAAATGAACTAGTTCAAAGTTCAGTTCATATTGATTTAAATGAACTAGTTCATGTTTATTTGTTCTTTTTCCCCTTAATAAACAGGCTGCTGTTTTTTTCAATAGAACCCATTTCTACTCATCCATCACCAGCACAAAATCATACTGATACTCCTAAATTAAATTTATTATCATATATCAGTCTAATTTTATACAATAATTTGTACTGTTTTCCTCAAAACACATTTCAGCACCAAAGACAAAGCATTTTAACTCTAGATATTGTCAGGAAGTAGCAGAGAGAGAAAGGAGAGAAAGGGGAGAGCGGACGCAAACGCAAGTAATGTATCGATGATATAAAGAAGAAAACAAACAAAGAACCAGAAACAACAAGAAATAAACCAAAACATAGAAACAAAGAATACACTGAATAGAAATCAACAAGAAAATCAACAACCTAACAGGGGTGAAGACGTAAAGGAAGCGATAAAGGAAACAGGAAACACAGAACTATAAATACAGACACAAGGTGGGGAAAGGAAACTGTGAACACCTGAGAACAGGTAACGAGGGGGCGGAGCTACAAATGAAAACACTTTTAGCTACAGATGAAAACATTTAAGGTGGAGACATGGGAGGAACACAGGCCACATGCAGGGGAAGGTACGTAAATAAACAACAGATATAAAGCTTTTAATCTTCAACAACCAATCAGGTCACAGCAGCAGTAATGCAACACCTCTGCTGACTAAAACTACTTTTATTTACTATAGAAAAAGTGTAATAAAATGTGATGCTTGAAAGTTTGTGAACCCTTTAGAATTGTTATACTACACAATAAACATGACCTAAAAATATAATTAAAGTAGGTAAAGAGAACCCAGTTACAAAATGAGACAAAACATATTATATTAATTTATTTAATTAGGAAAATGATCCACTATTAGCTAAGAATCATCATTCAGCAATAGCTGATAATGCTCTCAGGTTTTTAAGAATGTGTTGCAGGCCTGTAATGCAGGAATTAATAATTATGATTTATTTTCTGATTAAGGATCGTTGAAGATCTTCCAAAAATATGGCTTGTAAATGATTCAAACCAAAACCAAGCACTGAATATTTATAGGGGAGCTTGCATACCACCATCTGATGCCTGGTTCCATCTATCCGTAGGCTCAGTGGTCCATGTGAGCAACACACCAGCATACTAATACAGAGTTCAGATGGTAGGAAGTAGGCATGTGCGTGTGTGTGTGTGTATATTAAGTATCACTGGTTTTGAACAAGACTCAACCAATCAGATTTTAGAAATGAACTTATCCATTTTATAAACATATATCATGTACACCCATTACTGAAAGTTTTGGCACTGCTGAATTTTTTCAGGAAAATTAAAAGTAAAAAAAAATAAGTATTTATCCCAGAAAATGATTGAATTACTCATGTTTTGAGATTAATAGAAAAATTCATGAAAGGATAATCAAATTTTTGTCCTGCAGGCTCAGGGTGCATCAGTGTCAGTTAGAACTATCCGCCGAAACTGCAGTTTGCCAAAATGTATGCGAATAAGCCAAAACCTTTGTGGGAAAACATCTTATGGACAAAAAAGTCAAGAGTTTTCTAGTAAAGCGCATCATTTTGCTGTTTATCGAAAAATGGAATGAGGCCTACAAAAAAAGAAACGGTACTTACAGTCAAATATGGTGGAGGTTCAAAGATGTTTTGGGATTGTTTTGCTGCCTCTGCCCTTGGTGCCATAACTATGTGCAAGGAATCATGAAATCTAAAGAATACCAAACGATTTTGAGTCTTAATTTAAGGCCCAGTGTCTAAACTCATGGGTCTTCCAGCAGGACAATGACCCCAAACATTAATACATATATACAAAAAAGCACCCAGAAATGGATGGAATCAAAGTGTTGGAGAGTAATTAGGTTTTTCTTCCAAAAATTGTGCAACCAAGTATTAAGTTGAGGGTGCCAATATTTTGGAGATTCGCGTTAAATTATATAAATTTCTGCTTTTTGTCTTTTTTTTGTGATGTTTCAATGCACACAAAGGATATTTCATCCAATTCCAAATCCATAGGCATTAATATGGAGTTGTTCCTCTTTGCAGCTACATTTTATGGTTAAAAATATTTGGACACACATTCTATACCCATAGGCATTAATATGGTACTGGTCCTTCTTTGCACACACACTATAGGAGCAAAAGTATTAGGACGCCTACAATAGGACTGAACCAAAAACACCTGAATTCGGTGATTAAGGCCCCATGCACACAAATACACATATTTTTAAAAATTGATTTAAAAAAGTAAAAAAAAAACAGTGTTTTCAAAAATATTCCTGTCCACACAGAAATGCCATGGCATTAAAAAACGTTGAAATGAACAGGGATTCATGTCTCTAGACATTTCCACCAGGTACTTGTTCACTCAAGCCTGGTCCAGAATCTTCTCTCCAGAAGGTTTGTACCTCCGGACAGCTGTTTATGAGGTCTGAAAGCTTTGCATCTTTTTTGTTATTTTCCAGAGCAGTTTAAAGATGGATTATCACAAGCCATCAAACTAAGCTGAATTGCTTGATTATTTTGCTCCAGGAGTGGCATAAAGTTATCCAAAAGCAGTGTGCAAGACTGGTGGAGGAGAACATTGCAAGATGCATGAAAACTGTGATTAAAAAAACAAATTTTTTTTGTTATTTCAGCCATTTCTCATTTTCTGCAATTAAATGCTCTAAATGACAATATTATTATTTGGAATTTGGGAGCAAATGTTATAAATGTTATAGGATAAAACAACAATGCTCATTTCACGCAAACATATACATATAATTATAGAAGAAATTCACTGAAAAGATTGTAATGCCACCCCTTTTTCCAAACACATACACGCACACACACACACACATACACACACACATATATAGCCTACAGAACTCCCTCAGGGCCTCCCGGTGTCAGCGCAGACACTGAAGTATTGAATTCTCCTCAGCGCTGTGTCAGATGTGATAAATGTTAGCCAGGGTCTGTACAGGCCTTCCTCTCTGGAACACTGTGAGGACACACACACACAAACACACTCTCACACCCTCCACATATCTACTTCCACTCCTCCGCTGCAGGACATGCTGACAGGCATGTAGGCTTCAGGAGTGTTAGAGTGTGTCCTGAGGGATCAGAGCTGCTCATCAGCTATCAGGCTCTCGTGCTAGCACAGGAAAAATGCTAAACACATGTCAATATTTGCTTTTTGAGGATTCACTTGGTTTTGCATGTTTTAGGGTGTTGTGTGTTGTTAATGCTACAAGCCACATTTTGAACACTGAAGCAAGGGGGCGATAAATCAACAGCTTGGTTTTCCATGCAAAGCACACTTTATACTGCTATGCTGGCTTGTTGTCCGTATCTTGTCCAGCATAGTGTAAGTTGCATTCAATTTTAATGACATTGGTCTTGGGGGTTGTGCTGGTTGACCAGTGAGGTTTTGCTGGTCATTCTGTTGAGCAATGTGCTCTTGCTGGTCAATCTGTTGAGCATTAGGTCTTGCTGGTTATGCTGTTGACCAGTGTGGTCTTGTTGGTTGTGCTGGTTGATCAGTGTGGTCTTGCGGTTTGTATTGTCAAATAGCTTGGTGATACCGGTTGTGCTGTTGACCAGTGTGGTCTTGCTGGTCATTCTGTTTACCAGTGTTTTCTAGCTGGTTGTGCTGGTTGACCGGTGTGGTCTTGCTAGTTGTGCTCTTGACCATTGTACTCTTGCTGGTTTTGCTGTTGACCATTGTGATCTTGCTGGTCATGCCGTTAACCAGTATGGTCTTACTGGTTGTGTTGTCAAAAAAGCTTGGTGATGCTGGTCATTTTGGTTGACAAGTGGCGTCTTGCTGGTTGTGCTATTGAACAGTATGCTCTTGCTGGTTATGCTGTTGACCAGTGTGGTCTTGCTGGTCATGATGTTTGACCAATGCAGTCTTGCTGGTCATGATGTTTGACCAATGCAGTCTTGATGGTCTTGCTGTATACCATTGTGGTCTTGCTGGTCATGCTGTTGACCAATGCAGTCTTGCTTCTCATCACCTTGACCAGTGTGATCATGCTGTTCACCAGTGTGGAGTTGCTTGTCTTACTGCTTGATAAATTTATTCTTGCTGGTCATTGTGTTGAGCAATGTGGTCTTGCTGGTCAGTGTGGTCTTGCTGGTTATGCTGGTTGTCCACTGTGTTCTTGCTGGTCATGCTGTTGACCAGTGTGGTTTTTCTGATCATGCTGTTGTCCAGTGTAATGTTGCTTATGCTGCTGACCATTGTAGTCTTTCTGTTCATGCTGTTGACCATTGTGCTTTTGCTGGTCGTGCTTTTAATGAATGTTTTCTTGCTGGTCATGCTGGTTGACTAGTGTAGTATTGTTTGATTATACTGATTGTTCTCAGTATCTTGTATTTTGCTTGTAGATCATCCAAACTTACTCACGAGCTAAACTGGCCAACCAACCTAACCACAAACCTGGTCATGCTAGTCTACAAGCTTGGTGATGCTGGTCATGCTGGTTGACCACCTTGGTCACGTAGGTCAATTAGCTTTGTGCTTCTGGCTATAAGGGTTGACCAGTTCATCCTCATTGGTTATGATGATGGTCCATCTTGAGCAGCTTGAGCTGGCCAGACTGTTCTGTTTGTGCACTGAGGCCAATGTGGACCAGAACTGGGTCATAACTTTCTGTCCAGGAGTGACAAAGGTGTTCTCTAAGATTTGATGGACAGTCTATGGAGGTGTATGTGAGCTGGATTGCATATTTGAAACCCTGCAGGACTGGAGTAAAGGACAGCAGTGGAGTGGGATTAGCAGGTGTTTGTATTTGTGATCTGCAGCTCCAAAACCTCTGCTAATCCCAGCCTGAAACTGGAAACTCTTGGGCTAAATCCAGAAGCACACTTTATTTGAACATTAACTTTGCTGTTCCATTAAAAGTTTTCGGGGAGGTAAATGGGTTAGAGTAAAAGCCAAATCACAGACCTACACACACACACACACACAAACATTCACAATGAACAGGAGGAGTGTGCCCTTGTCTCTGACTGCCCATGTAGCCATAAGAATAGACCTGAGGCAAGAGAAGAAAAGAATAGAACATTTCCTCATTCCCTCGGAGGGAAGAAAAAGCAATTGAGAATCCCAAAGAAAAAAAGAGTGTGTGTGTGTCTGTCTGTATTTCTGTGTTTGTGTTCAGTATATGAGCATTAAAGGCAGTGTCCCGAGGGTCTTTGTGTGTGTACTTACAGAGGATGTATGTATTCATGTCCATGTGTGTGTGTTTGGTGTGTCCATAGGGTAAATGCAAGAGAAATTTGAGGAATTTTATTTACAGCTTGTTTTGAAGCACACTGAATCATGACTGACTCAATGTTTTGTGACAAGTTCAGCACTGGCCGTCATCTTCTGTTTCGCCTCAGAGACGGACGAGTATTTCAATTCACGTGTCCACAGCTGGGATGAATGTGGACGGCACACAAATGAAATATGAAAAAACTCTAAGCTGCACTTCACTACACGGTTCACCTTCTCCTCACAAGCTACTGTTCTGGTAGCAGCTTCACTCAGTGTGACTGAGAGCTAAAGCACAATAAAAGAGCATGAACTGTGGGTGCGTCCATAATGAGTATTAATTAAAGCTGTAGCCCCTAAACTTTTGCCTTGGTCAATTAAAAAGAGAGAGTAGATGAAATATTATAATAAAGTATAATAGTGTGCTTGCACAAACATTGCTCAACATTTTCATATCATATTTTTCACACTATAAGGCACACCTCTGAGTCTCTAACATCACTTATTGGACTGTACTAACTGGATTTAAAATTCACTTATCCACTTTGCTTCTTTGCACAGCTGTACATTTACATTTTACATTTACGGTATTTAGCAGACGCCCTTATCCAGAGCAACTTACAACAGTGCTTCAATGTTACTTCAAATATCCAGAGCTAGTTTGTAGACTAGGATCAAGAGATACACAGAGCTTAATCATGTTTAGAACCCTAGGAACCTTTTTTATGATTAGTTTAGGAACTCTTTAAAAAGATGTGTCTTTAGTCGACGTTTGAAGACCGCGAGTGACTCTGCTGTTCTGACAACCAGTGGAAGTTCATTCCACCACCTTGGTGCTCCAGCACAGAGAAGAGTCTGGATGTCTGTTTTCTGTGTGTCTTGAGGGATGGAGGTTTGACCATTGCCATCATGTATGAAGGAGCTGGTCTGTTTTTTGCCTTGTAGGCCAGCGTCAGGGTTTTGAATTGGATGCGGGCGGCAACAGGAAGCCAGTGGAGGGAACGCAGCAAAGGAGTCACATGACTGAACTTCGGAAGATTGAAGACGAGTCGTGCTGCAGCTATACAAATGTTCTTCTGTAATGTGAACATCATCTGCAACTTTCTTTAAACAATATTTAACATAAACCTACCTCAAGAATTTTTGGATACAATAATATTCATATATGTACAGTTCTGCATTTTATTTTATTTTATTTCATTTCATTTATCTTATCTTAGCTTCTATTGCGCTTCAGTGCTCTTTATTCCTTTAGTACTTTTAACTATATTCTCATATTTATTTTTTATTGTACCTTCTTTCGTAGTGTAATGTTTGTCAATAGTTTGTGTAACTGTTACATGTCATCCATGTGTTGCTCTCACCAAGCCAAATTCCTTGTATACTTGGCGAAATAAAGTGATTCTTATTCTGATTCTTATAAGGCACACTCTAATGAACATCTATTTTCTGGTCTATTTTCATATATAAGGCACACTGGATTATAAGGCACATTATACCACAGTTAGTTCCGACCCTGCAATATGATTGGCTGAGAGGTGTTTTATGAGTGACATTATCAGCCGGTAGTGCACTGTAACCGACGCTCTCTGTGTATTACAGGTAACCTAGCAACAATGCAGCTCTTACAAGCCAAATACAAACCAAATGTCATTAAACACCACTGGGAGGTGCTAGATCCCATAGGCACAGTGCAAAAACGCCATGTCTCCAATAGGCGGTCCAAACACGACCCCACAAACAATTCGAAAATACACATTAAGCAGAGCAGCTATGGAAATATTTTGAGTGTTTATAATCAACCCAATCGCATTTTCTCATCCAGTTTAACTCAAAATCTTTTAATAAACACCAGTAATGGAACTGTGGTATAATCACAATAATACACTCGAGGTTTGTGGTATAACATAGTAATATTGGCACTGCTGTGATGCGGACGTAGATCAGCACAGCAGTACCAATATTACACATTATAGCACAAACCTCGAATGTAGTATTGCTTATTTATGCGCCATGTTTTCCTTCTAACTCAGAAGACCTGTATAGATAAGCTAAGTTCTAAGCTAACAAAACTGTAAATCTTTTACAAAACATTTTCTTTTAAAGTCAAACAACGCTGGATGTTAATCTACACAGAATTCTCTCCTGAAAACTGTTTATTTGGGTGAGTAAAGCGTTTCTGTTTATTTACAGTAGGCTTAGATTAGCATATTTCCACTGAGGCTAACCACAGTTAGCCACTAATGCTGCCTAACAGTGATAAACTGAGGAACCCTGAGTGTTACGGTAAGCCAGGGTAATATTAGCTAGCGTTTTGTCCTACGTAGCTTGTTTTAACACAGTAAACACGGAAGATATAGTCCGATATATTCTCCTCTGAACAGTGAAAGAGCTAGCGCTTAGCCATGGTTAGCAGGTAATGCTAATGCTTCTCCAGCAAGGCAAGGCAAGTTTATTTACATAGCACCTTTCATATATGTAACGAAGAAGAGAAGGAGGAGGAGGCAGGATGCAAATGCAAGTCTTCTTTATTTTCCATATGTAAACTAACAAAGAAAAGAACACTAGGGAGTAATATAAGGAAAAGGTAACAAAAACAAAACACTATAAAACAGAGGATAAACTAACAGACTGAAACAAACAAGCAAAAATAACAAACATAGAAACAAACTACATAAAGCAAACTTGGAATATTAACAACAAAAACCACAGCAGGTCTGAGGCTAAACAAAATGCAGATAAATAGATCCAGACAGCGTAACAGGACAAGGTCAAACAAAGAGCATGACACAGAACAAAGGAGCACATGGGGTATTTATACACAGGCACACACTAGGGACACCTCTGGAGGTAATGAGGGGGGAGGAGTTACAAATGAGACAGGAGGGGTTACAGATGACAAGGCGGGGCTTAGGCGGAGACAAGACCAAAACACAACAGTAGCACATGGCTGGGAAACATGACAGGTAAACAAAAGAGAACAGAGGACAGGAGCAGGAAGGAACCCCAAAAAAAGGAAAGACGCTGGACAGACACAGGCTAAGGTGTGACAATATACAACACATTCAACACATTTAAATTGCTTTACAAATTATAAAAGAGAATCAAATTAAAAAACAAGTATAAGAACAACTATAAAAATGTTAATAAAAAGAAAATACGAATAAATCTTGAATAAAACATGGTTCAAACATGATTCAATAAACAGAATTAAATAGAATAAAAGTGCCGTTACAGAATAAAAGTGCGCGGAGCTGCAGTGTTTTAAACTTCGTTTAAAAAGGCTTTAAAATGGATTTAAAAGTGTCCAGTGTTGGAGCTCTTCTAATGCTCTCTGTCAACTAGTTCCATTTAAGAGCAGCATAGTAGCTAAACGTTCCCTCTCTATGTTGTTTTTTTACAGTGCTATCAGTGCTATTCGGGTTTTGCATCAGGCTACTGGCTACAGGCCGATAATCCTCACTTCTGAATGGCAAAAGAGCGAGCGCGGTTAGCGGCTAATGCTAATAATGCTGGAGAACTAAACTAAAAGTCCTGTATAAGCTGTACTTCAGCGGAGTAGCTTTACTGCTCCTTAATACCTGACTGGTAAAATTCATACATAAGGCACACTGGATTATAAGGCGCACTGTTGATTTTTGGGACAATTAAGAGATATTAAGTACGATTTATTGTACGAAAAGTACGGTAAATAAAATACATACAGAAATGCGAGGGGTGTACTCACTTTGGTGAGATACTGTATACAGAATACTGTGTCTATAATAATAATATTCTGTAATTAATGGATGCAAGATGCTACTGTTATTAGCTGCTATGCTACATGCTACTATTAACAACTGTGTGCCACAGCCTGTCTGAATTAAGTCTGAATTATTATAAGCTATGACCACATCCACATAGTTTGAGAAGAGTGAGTGATATCTTTAAGGACTAGTTCACCTGGGTAAAATTCCTCATGTTTATGCTAATTTTACTCATGGAATGACCCAGATAGGCGCTACTGTTTTGGCGTGCTTTACGGATGCTGGCTCTCGACCCTAATTTTGGCTTTTCCCCACCAGAGGAGGTGAAGAATAGGGAATTTGACAAGGGAACGTCTATAAAAACATAAATCACACCTATAAAGGATGACTCCAGGCGTGTTGATTGGTGAATTAATGGGTTGGTTGGGGTTTAAACGTCACTTTGGCTAGGAGATATAGTCCCTTTGTGGCTGAACAAATGACAGTTCAATTTCATGCCTGATTTCTACGTTTCCTCATTTATTGGCAGGGATCTTTTTGTGCTGCAGATTCGCTGTCGTGGAACAGGAGATTTTACGAGCAGCACGTCTGCTGTAATGTTCAGATTTGTGAGAAAGCAATATGCGTAAATAGCTAATGGATTCTGTATATGTGAGAAGACAACCATTACATTAGCAATGCGTGGAGGAGATCAACATGGGAGTCATATTTTGGTGCTTGTCTATATTTGTCGCTCCGGTTCGCATTGAAACACAGTCAAGTGTCAAGTGTCAACAATGGTGTGTCGCAGTCAAGTACATTATATGTACTTGACTGAGACACACCATTAGACTGCACTGCACTTTAGTGTTCTAGTGCTCAAACTGTAAAAATAAAATCTACAAAATGATAAACATAGCAGATGTTCTCTTATCGTAGGGATTGACTGAATTTAAATTATGTATAAGTGCACTATATGGACGACTAATAAGGGGAAGGGTATTAATTAAACTAAACAAAATATGTTCTGATTTTGTTGGAGTAATTGTTTCCACTCTCCAGGAAAGCAATTCTAATAGATTTTGGAGCATTTTTTAGGGATCTAATTGCATTCAGAGACAAGATAAGAGGTAGAAAATGTCATGATGTTGGGTGATCACTGCACCACCTCATCACCAACTCCCCAAAGCATCCCATCCAAAAGCACTAGAGGAAGCACCATCAAACCATATTTTTAGGTAGTGTACCTCTTAGTGAGAGATCACTGACAGCTAGCCATGCCTCTACAATGCCCTCTAAGACATTTTGACCAGATGACAGACTTAAAAAAAAAAAAGTGGCGCATCAGATAAGCGTGGACAGAGATAAGCATGATGATAGTTTAGACAAATAGCTCACCAGCTAGACCATTCTAGACCATGCCTTTTGACATTTGACGTGGTATCATAAACAAGGAACTTGGAGTGCTGTGTACTGGAAGGGTATTATACTTAGCAACTAATCCTGTGATGGGCAGTGCTGCACCGCAGACTGCCAGCAGGGGGCTGGTAGACATAGCGAAAGATATAGTAGAGTTAGATCTCAAAACTCCAACTACCAGTGATCCCCGGCAGTGATTCAGGTCAACCAGGCACCCTATATAAACCCCAGTCTTCACTGGCTAGACTTCATTGTTGCACCTTTGTAGGGGAGGTAACAGTGGGGAAAAAGAGAAAAAAGTAAAAGAAAAGGGAGAAGTAAAGAGAAAAGAAAAGAGAAAAATGTAAATAAACAAAAAGAAAGAAAAGAAAAGAGACAAAAAGAGAAAAAAGGTCGATAAATCAAAGAAAAATAATATTAAAACTTTTGCCTTGTCAGTTCACAGAGTATTCTTTGTCTAGATGTTTTATGGCAAAATTTGAGATGAGCCTTAATGTTCTTTTCACTCAGCAGTGGTTTTTGTCTTGGCATTTTTGCCCAGTCGAGTCGTGATCGCAAGTGAGGCCTGCAGTTCTTTAGATGTTGTTGTGGGTGTTTTGGGAACTCTTGGATGAGTCGTTGCAGCGCTCTTGGGGTGTTTTTGGTTGGCCGGCCACTCCTGGGAAGGTTCACCACTGTTCCTCGTTTTTGCCATTTGATGATAGTGCCTCTCACTGTTGTTCACTGGAGTCCCAAATCTTTAGAAATGTCTTTTATAACCTTTTCCAGACTGATATACCTAATATTTATAATATAATTTAAAATAATGTTTATTTTGTTTGTTGATCTGAAATATTTAATATTGACAAACATGCAACAAAATAAAAAAATCACGAAAGGGAAAAACACTTTCCCACACCACTGTAGAATCATTCCTTTCCAACAGCTATTTCTCGGTGTGTGTTTGTTGTGTGTGAGTGAGTGTATGTTTAATTTAGCCAGCCTTGTTCAGGTTCAGGCTGCAGTTTAACCCCTGTTACTGTATCGTGCCTGAGCTTTTCAGGATTCAAGAGGAGTTATTCTTTGTTTGTTTTGGTGTATCTCAGCAGCTCACACACACAGCGGTGAATGCAGATGAGTGCTACTGTACTGAGATCCACCTCGCGGCTCTTTCACTCTGGTGGGGATTAGACGAGAATATCTGCTGAACCCTGCGGGTCTTCCAGCCATGCTAGCGACTGATAATGAGCTGTGTGTGTGTTTGTGTTTATGTGAATTAAACATGTCTTGGTGTTTTGGAGCTTTGGGTTGCAGAGATTCGCTCATCACAAGCTGAAGCATGGCTATGTGAACCATGTATGAATATGGAATATCACACTACAAGGAGCTACACTGGGCTTAACCTGGGGGTGTATTTGCATAGGAAGGAAAAACTCGAATTCTGATTCTTGGGTAGGTGGATGATTCTGTACATGCAAGGATGAGGCGCACTATCAATAAACGTCTATTTTCTGGTCTATAGCTGGTCAATGTTCATACATAAGGCGCACTGGATTATAAGGTGCATAATGCGATACTAGTAAGGAACAGGGGTGTCACCATGTTTTCCTTCTAATTCAGCAGGTCTCACCACTGGGCAGTGGTGGGGGTGGTTAATTAAGTTAAGTAAAGATAAGCTAAGTAAAAAAAACTGTAATTCTTAAACATTTTCTTTTAAAGTCAAACGAGCGCTAGATGTTAATCGACACAGATTTCTCTCCTGAAAACTGTTTATTTGGGTGAGTTAAGTTCTTCTATTTATTTAGTAAGCTTAAGCTTAAGCTTAGATTTCCAGATAAGGCTGGAGCATTAGCATCTAACCATTAGCGGGATTGCTGCAGGCTACAAGGTGATAATACTCACCTCTGAACTGTGAAAGAGCTAGTGCGGCTAATGCTAATGCTGCTCCAGTCTCGGTGCTGGAAAGCTAAACTGAAACTCCTATATAACGCTGTACTTTAGCGAAGTGGCTGGTAAATCGACTGGTAAAATTCATGCATAAGGCACATCGGATAATAAATCGTACTGACGACTTTAGGAAAAATTAAAGGATTTTAGGTGCGCCTTATAGTGCAAAAAATATGGTACTGTAATTCCTACAACATATAATAATGAGGTGTAGTTGGCCTATATCTCTTGACAGGCATAATTATTTCTTAAATTATTTTGGCATTTTATTAATATTGGACCGTTTCACAATCTGTTGTGGTTTTTGGAACAAGAATGTATTTAACTTTAATTGAATTCCTTCGTTTTTAAAGGCAAGGGCGTAGGAGCGGGCTTGATATTGGGGGGGACACATTTGCCAATATGAACCCAAGCCCACCCAATAGTTTCCTAGAACAACATTTGTGGAAATTACTTTTAATTAAAAGTAAATTATTATTATAAGGTGATTTTACAACCTAAACATGTTACTCCACATTACAGCTACTGTTGTTAGAAAAAATATGCAAGCAATGTCTGAGTTATCACCTAATATTTAAAATAATATAACAGATTATTATTATTATTATTATTATGTATTGGCATGTCAATTCTGTTGTATATTTACATTTTCTCCTGCACTTTTATTTTTTTCTACTGAGAGCTCTTCTTAAGATGGTGTCCTTTTATGTAAAAGAATGTTACTTTACGTTTCATAGAGACTTTTATAAACGTCAGGATATGTGGTCTTACTGTGAAATACAAATGAACGGAAGTCACGTTACAGCAGTGTTTCTCAACCCAGTTCTTATATATTCTACTGCATATTAACACTGTTCTGCATATTCTAGAGCTTCCTCTGGTGGATATACGTGATTAATTTAGGCTCCATAGGGGGCTAAAGGATTTTAACAGGTAAACTCAGTAAATGACTGTTTATTAGCTGATCAGGTGGAAAACACTAGTTTAGGGCAGTGATCGGGGTTAAGTAACTGCTTTAAACTACCAACTTAAAGTACTGTACGAAATTCTGGCGATCATCTACATCCAGCTTCTAGATAACTAGTTAGTTAAATCAATTTTCGTTCATTATAGCTCACAGTAAGTCCTGTAATCCTAAATGAATAAACAGTTTGAAAATTAAAGTGATTAGCTGATCAGGTACAGGGAAACATTACATATATATTTTATTTTTTTCCTTTAACCCTGACTCCCAATCTAGCTAATTCCAAAGATAAGCTTACACACTAACACAGCTGCAGTTTATTAATCACAGTGGGTTTAAACTGTGTGCTGATTCAGAGACGTGTCTTTTTAACCAGCTATCAGAAACATATCATCACAGTTTGCGTGGTTAGCCTATCGTTACCTTTATTTTAGTAAAATCTCCGTATATCCAGATCTGTTTTAAAATCAGCTGAAGCTGCTGCAGCCCAATCCCTCTGCTAAATCTCACAGCGAGGGGGCGGGGCTTCCCCAACAGCAAACTGCCTCTGCTCCGCGCGCCGCCAGCAAGCTGATTGGCTGTTTCTACTGAGAGGCGTGACTTAATACCTGAACCGGCTCCGTGATTGGTCCGGTCTGTCTCCTCATTAATAGTACAGCTGACCTGAGCGAACTGATATAATTTTTGGGGGGGACAAATCCACCTGTTTCTAATATTGGGTGGGACATGTCCCACCCATCCCCTCCGGTTCCTACGCCTATGTTTAAAGGTAAAACAGAATAATCAAGTAACCAGCTGATGAGTATTAATTCTCAGAAGAAAAAGCTTGCAGTTTTGTGTTACCTTAAATAGTGCAGCAGTTTTATCTAGATGTTGCTTCATTGTTTAAGGTGGAACGGAAATGGCGGATAAGCCACTGTTTCAGTGTGACTGTGTAAATACAGCCGTAGCACTTAAGGTGGAACTAAAACGTTGAATAACTCAGCATAGCGTATCTATCAGACATTTTAAGGTGGAAGAAAATCAGGGGTCCTGAGCTAATTTTATCTGTTTTTGGGGGTCCTCTATGGGCGCTTTTCCACCTGCATGGTGCCGGTGCTGGTGCCAGGTTCCCGAATGGTTCTTTGCGTTTCCACTGCAAAATCACATAAAAAGCAGTGGAAACCGGAGGGAACCGGCTCCGGCACTGTGTTGGTGGAAAAATGGTATCTGATTTTATTCCCATCTGGAACGATTATGTACGTGTTTTTCTCAGACTTCCTCTGAGAAAATTACAGGGTCAATTACCTACTGTTTTTCACTGAACTCCGTGGTTGTCCGATAATGTTATTCTAAAAAGTTTCATCACCTCGCGTTTATTAAAAAAGCTATTTGTCCCCCGCCATGCATCGTAATTACAGTTTGGGTGTGTATTTGTTTCCACGGAGATCCACGTAAAAAACACAACAGCGAGTGGAAATGGAGGAGCTACTGAACCTAATGTAATGTAACCGAGAAAGCCAAAAAAAACTCACTGGTCCTCCTGTTTTTTTCAATTGCAGTCTGCATGCAAGAGTTTTATCACTGAGTAGAAGTGTGATATATTTTTCACAGACGTCCCCCTGAGAAACTAATCCCATCCGGATAAGGATAAAGTGTTTAATAAAAAAAAATAAATTCTAGTTTAGTAATGTTTTTTTTGTTTGTTTTTAATTAAAGACAAAATACATTTAGGATATTTATTCCAGAAAGGCATGAATGAAATTGAATGAAAGTATTTATAAAAATAAAATGTTTTAATTATTTGAATTTTTTACAAATGTATAACATACTATTTTTCACACAACTGAACATGCCTTTGTTAACTGACTACATCACATGTGGAGAGGGAACAGAGCAAATTTGATTTTGTGCTGAACTACTAAAAATAAAACTCTCTTTGTGTGTGTTTGTTTGTGTGAGAGAGAGAGAGAGAGAGAGAGAGAGAGAGAGAGAGATTCACACTGCTCCATGTTTTTCTCTGCTTCCCCCACTGTGTGGGTAAAAGTGGATAACCCTGAGCATCAGTGCTCCGTCAGCATTCCACAGGGGGTCCTGAAAAAGCTCTACACCCCCCACCCGGCATCCAGAGCCAGCAACAGCAGGTGAAACTCATATTGAAGCTGGAGGGTGAAATTCTCACCTTCAGGAAAACCTTCACCTTTACGTCCACGCTACAGTACAATACAATTCTCCATCATTAAAATAACAAGCTAGATTCTCCCGGTAGCTAAAGATGGACTGAGAGAAGATTCGGAAGGTTCAGCAGAGGCTCAGGGCTCTGAATATGTGAGATTTGAGATGTGAGAAATAAAATCAATTTCTAGGGTTTTAATATTTGGTTACAAAACCAAACAGCATAACCATCTTAAATCTTAGAAATATACAGGGACTATAATGCACAATTATTGCTTTTATTGCCTTATTAACATAATGGGCGGCATTAGCTGCTAACAGCGGCTAGCTGCTAATGCTAATGATGCACCTAGCCATAGTGGAAATCTGGAAATCTAAGCTTACTGTAAATTAATGGAAGCACTTTACTCACCCAAATAAACAGATTTCAGGAGAAAAAAATCTGTGTTGATTTCACCACCCAGCGGCAAGACCTGCTGATTTCGAAGGAAAACATGGCTTTCAAACTTTTCAAAACATGTTTTTAATGTGATTTGTGTTATGACTGATTGCAGTTATAATTAACGCCATGAGAAGAAAAGTGAAATGAAAATGTGAAAATGTATACCATCTAAAAAAATGTTGAAAACTTATCAAAATATCATAATCAAAAATCATTGGAAGGTTATGTGTATTTCAAACATTTAAACATATTTAAATAATTTTACTAACTAGAAACATATTGCTATAATTGTTATTGGAATATTTTATTTCTATAATGAATAGAAATTAAATATTTTTTATATATGTTGCTGTAATGATTTATATACTGTGTTTGTAATGCTTTTATATAACAATAATTTGACATAGATTGCTATAATGAATATATATATATATATGTATATATATATATATATATACATATATATATATATATTACATTTCAAATCTATTGTTATAATGCTTGCACATTTGTTTTGTAAAAATTTGTAACACAGATTAGAAAATGCCTGGAAATCTATTATTATAATGATAAGATTTTAAATGTATAATAATTAAAGATGTTTGGATATGTTGCCATAATGATTTATTGATTTATTTATATCATTTGTAAGCATGATTGAAACTATTGCTATAATGATATGACATTTTATGTACAACAACTAACCATGATTTAAAATGTATTTAATTACTGGACATATCAATATGATTATTGGATACTGATTACAATAATAATTGGACGTACTTATATAAAGACTGGACATGATTGGACCTACACTTCTACATTAATAAGAACATTTATTGGTATAATAATTAGAGCGGAGATACAGTCACATTCTCTTTCAATGATTTTATTCATTTTTCCTACATTGTAAATTAATAGTGAAGTGAATAGTGATTTTTTCATTACTTAGTTGAGTAGTTCTTGCCATAATATGGATTAGAACATTACTCAAATAGAGCTTTTCACTGTAAACCAACTCCACCTCTTCACACCTTTACAACTGATGCTCTCAAACAGCCATTGTGAAAAGGAAGTATACTTAAGAGAATTAAAAATATGTTTAAATTAGGTAAAGAATAATAAAAGTGCATTTTCTATGTAATGTCCTTTATGAAAATACACATTAAATATACTTTTTCTGTATTTCCATAAAATGTATTTTTAAGCAATATGCTTTAAATTATATGTTGTTTTAACAGAAAATATATGAAGCGGCACTAAATACTGCTTAAAACGCACTGTAGTGTCATTTTTTTTCGTGTCATTAAGGTGTACACAATATGTGCATCAATACGCAAAGAAGTACATTTAGAATTTACTTCAATTGTATTAAAAATTATGTAAAAAAAACACATTCTTATATCTACTTAAGTTTGCAGATATAAGATATATGAAAAAAGCACTGAAAAGCACAACCTAATGCGTTTATGTTGTGTTTAAATATAGCTTAATTACAACTGAAATATACTCAAGTTGCCATTAATTGTTTCAAAATAGTACATTTGGTATGTATTTAAGTATGTTTTAATTTTAATGTTAAAAATATGTACTTTTCCATGTTAAATACTACTTTTAAAAATATATACTTAAACACATTTTTTACAAGGAACTTTAAGAGGGAAAGAAATTAAAGTTTTTAAATTAAATTAACTCTTAATGAGTTCAGCACAGCTGTTAACTAAAAGCCTCAATTCCAGGTGACTAAACTGTCATCTAAGCAAGAGGTGCTACTTTAAAGAATGTAAAATATAAAACATATTCTGTTTTGTGTAACACTTTTTTAGTTTACTAAATAGTTCCACAGTTTTGATGACTTTAGTAATAATCTTAAACAATGTAGATTTTAATTGTAAACTTTTATGTATATAATGATCCCTGGTGAAAAAATATATACTTATATGTACTTAAAACATATTGACAAATGTCTAAGTATGCTGTAAATATACTAATAGAGTATGTACTCACCTAATATATAAAAAGTACATTAATATTATGCTTTCATCAAATGTTTGAAAGTAAACTTTGATCATACTTGATAAAAAGTACAATATAGTGTATTTTTAATAAATAGACTACTATGAAGTACACCTTTAGTTTAATAATTCAGTATACTTCTAAAATTTCCAAATTTCCAACTATAGTCATTTTTTAGCAGAGTGAGCTAAAAACAACAGTTATGAGTTCACTTAAAGTGCAATATATCATGTAACTTTTTAGAAAGTAAATTAAATTACTACATTGGTAAATTAAAAAAAAATATATATATATATATTTAGGTATTGCATTAATATAACAGTTAAAATGTATGTTAATGCTCTGTAATTATAATTAGGAAAAGTGCATAAATACATTTAAATAACACATTTAAATGTTAATAAAATAAAAAGTTAAACGCTAATACAAATTGTAAAACGCTAAAAATTGCAGTACCATATATTAAAATATATTTTTATACTCAACAAATTATACTAGAAGTGTGCTACTTACAAAAGACAGGAACAAGCAGCATATTTGTACTTTGATTTAAATATATTTAACATCAATTCTTAGTACATTCCTAATATACTTAATACTCATTAAATGTATTATAATTTGACTGTAAGCATATTTAAAATATGGGGTTACATACATGAAGTAGTTTAAATGTTAAATAAATATATTTAAAATAGTTCCATTTTAGTACAGTTAAGTACACTTAGCACAATTTAAGTAAGACTTTTGTTCTATTTTTATACAATAAAGTATAATACGTACAAAAAAAAGTTGTTCCATTTTAGCACTCTTTAAATATACTGATTAATAATGTGACTACAAGTACACTTTAGTGCACTATAGCTATATAATAATGCTTAGTATAGTTTAATCTACTTTTTTTCACTAGGGATTGGACATGATTGGAAATGTATTGCTTCATATTAGGCTTCTATTTATGCTAATTTATTAATGATTCCGCCCACAGGAAACGCTCTGAGAGAAGACTGCAGTCCTGTGGGTTTGGCTGGGCTGGCGTGTCTGAGGGGTTTGTAAATACAGGACGGGATTAGATTGGGTCAAAGTGAGGGACATGCTGTTACACACTCTGACGAGCAGCATCAGAACTGCAGCTCCAGCAGAGCTGATTTGATGTTGAAGGAGAAACATGTGGCAGAGGATAGAGGGAATCAGAGTCCTTTGACTGAGAGAAGCACTTTAATGTGTCTCCTGGCTGAAGCTCTGGCTGTCAGTCCGCTGATAAATATCTGATTAGAGCTTCTGCTCAGACCTGATGACTTACAGCCACTCACCTCCACCACCAGCAGCAGCTGCCCAAAACCTGGAGCTGCGCTCTCAAGTTTAAACACTTTAGGGTCTTATTTTAGCCATCTATAGGCGCTGCTTGATTTAGGGCATGTTAGTGTCAGCCTTTGCTATCGTAATGACGGGAAAAGTACACCTTGTGCAGCTCAAAACACATAATAAGGCATGTACTAATTCTCTTCAATAAACATGGATGTGTTTTGGGCACAACGTAAAAAAAATAAAATAAATCAGGCTCCAGAATCTGGTTTGAATCCTGTTCATGTAGCTTGCCATCAGCTGCCGGAGCCCTGAGAGAGCACAATTGGCCTTGCTCTCTCTGGGTGGGTAGATGGCGCTCTCTCCACACATCACTCCAAAGAGTAATATCGATCAGCATAGGGCGTCTGTGAGCTGATGTATCAGAACCGAGTTGCTGCGCTTTCCTTCGAGAGCACTGTGATGCTACTCAGTAATGCTGCATCAGCAACAGTATAAAAAGAGGGGGTGGCTGACTTCACATGTATCAGAGGAGGCATGTGCTAATCTTCACCCTCCTGGGGTTGGGTATCACTAGTGATAGGGGGAGTCCTAATGAGTGGGTTGAAAAATTGGCCTTGTAAATTGGTGAGAAAATACAAAAAAAAAAAAGCATGTTCAGCATGTTACTTGCCATTCCCTTTAAAATCCAAGTGAGCCATTTTGTCTCATTTGATTCTAAAACAAAAGATAAGTGTTTCAGCTTTTATTTCCAGGTATTTACATCTGGATCTGATACACAGTTCAGGAGATATCACCTTCTGTACATTCAAGCAGTAAATAGTGCTGAATATCTGAACGCTCAGTTTCAGATTTGGGTTTTATCTGTGAACACTGTGCATTTATAGTTAGAAGAATAACCAACATTAAAACCAGAGAGATGTCTACACATGAAAAACAAGCAACTGTGAAGCTGAAAGATGAAAAGTTAAACCGTTTAGAATGTTGTGAAGAAGAAAGTCATCACTGGTGTACTAAGTAACAAATGTCGAACAGGTAGAACAAGAAAAACAGCAGCAGTTTATGACACAAACAGAAAAAGGGTGAGTTCAGATAAAAGGTGCTATCTACTGAAATGTGTATCAGATCCAGATGTAGGTACCTGGAAATAGAAGCTAAAATGCAGATATTTTGTCTCATATCGATCTTAGCTTTTGATGTCAAACACATTTTCAGTTTAAATCTGCTTTACTTTTAGAGGTGGCTGTGTAAAATACAAAAAAGAAAAGACAATTAAATTCAAGTTCTCAAGTCCTACTGTTGACTCAGCACCCTGCAGATTTTTTCCCTGGCCTGAGTCTCTTGTCTGAACTATAAAAATACATTTCTGCCTCTTTTGGGATTAAAACAGTGTTCATTTACATACACCATTTACATATACTCTCGACTGAATGCTAAAACAGTTGCTAAATGTTCCTGTAACCGTGCCCTCACCTGCTACTCGTTTTGCTAACTTAAACAGACTGAGACACACTTCTCCATCTCCTGAGGTTGTATTACAGAAAAAAGTCTTCTAACATTTAGTACGAAGAAAATGTAAATTGCTACATTAGAATAAATCCTGATTAACATATAGTGCCTTCAGTGCGGGACTGCTGAATTAATCAGGCCGCTCGACCTGAAACTATGCAAAGCCGTCTGCCGGACGCTTTTACCGTGTGATCTGAGAGCTGTGAAATAAAGGGAATCTTTTTAAATAATTCAGGATGCAGAGAAGGTTTTGAGTCCGTCATATTTAAGGTGACTTACGGTTGTTGTTTTTTTTATCTCTCTTTTGTCCTCCTTTCACTTCCTAGTGAAATTAGAAATGGCAGCCATGCGAGAGGATGGACACAGAGCACAGCCCCTGCAGACGCTAATCAACCTTAATATCACTCTGTCTGTCATCTCCTGCTTGTCAGAATCCAATCTTGCTCAAAGTGGACTTTTTCCTTTATTGTACTTTTCTTTTTACAGGGTGTTGAAGATGGAAAGGCCGAGTTCTTTTCGTCTGTTTACGCCGGAAGGTGCAGCAGGGAGGGAAAAAAAAGCACCAGGTAATTTGGGAACTTGGAGGACGTTCATAAAGGAGGCTGTAAAACTGGGACGAGATCGGAGAGGTGTCGGAAAGTTTCCCTTCAAGTGCCTTTAAACTAGAACCGATTGGTTTCTTTTTCATGAGTCTTTTGCATACAGTGACTGGCAAAAGTATTCAAACCTCTTCTGTCTGGATCAGTAATGAAACTTTTGCACCTGAAGTTTACAAGTATGCACAGCTGAAAGTTCCCCTATATGGCGTCACATCAATGTCAAAACTCAGGGGCGCAAAAACAACAGGTGAAAAAAATTGCCATGCAAATTACATGCGGCTTTTGTTTTTTGCGCTCATGTTTTGAAAGGGGTGTAATGTTGGTGAATAACCAACATTAAAACCAGAGAACTGTCTACACATGAAAAACAAGCAACTGTGAAGCTGAGAAGATGAAAAGTACCATCATTTAGAATGTCCCAAAAGAAGAAAGTCATCACTGGTGTACTAAATAACAGATGTCGAACACGTAGAACAAGAAAAACAGCAGCAGTTTATGACACAAACAGAAAAAAGGGTGAGTTCAGATAAAAGGTGCTATCTACTGAACTGTGTATCAGATCTAGATGTAAGTACCTGGAAATAGAAGCTAAAATGTAGATATTTTGTCTCATATCGATCTTAGCTTTTGATGTCAAACATGGCTCACAGTTCCAATACTTTTAGAGGTGGCTGTGGTTTTGACAGTTTGAGGGCAAGGTCAAGGTTGCCTCCCTCAGCTAATGCTATTGGCTGATGCTATGCTAACATCCAAACAACCTGCTCTCCGGCGCTGTTAGCCCGGCTTCAGTGCTTGGAGCATCCGGCTCTACGTTGCTGTACGCTCGGAGAGCCGGTCTCTCCAGGCGCTAAACCGGGCAGACAGAGCCGGCACGCCAGAGAGCGGGTTCTTTGGATGTTAGCATAGCCAGTTAGCTAACCCTCCTGCTGTCCTTCTTTCTCCGCCCTACTCCGGCTGTTGTTAGTAGGCGGTCCGTCACAAATCCTGGAGATAGTTAGTGGTTGCTAAGTGAATGCCATGATGTTAAAGGGTACCCAAACTTGCTATGGGGTTGTTTAGAGGTTGCTAGGTGATTGCTAAGGTGTTGCTAGATCCATGGTGGTTGCTATGATGTTATGGGGTACCCAAACTTCTAAACTAAAGCTGGTTTATCCAGCAGCTTCTCCATACACAGACAGTACTACGGTGCAATGCAGAGAAGGGGTGCCCTGCGTTTACTCAGCTGGTGTGGGGGTGGAATATTTACATTTGAACATTCTGTCCATTCATTCCTATGGGGCACACTTTTTTTAAACGAAATTGTACGAAAACTGCACGTCTGGAGTTTTAAATATGTCGATATCTTAAATGTTAGTCTAATTTGTAATCTAGACAAATCTGATGACTTTTAGGCCGTTTAAGTAATTACTACTATATTTTGACTACTATATGTTAAAAAAAAAGTTTGCATGAAACTTTTAGAAAGATTAGATTAGAGAAGGTGTGTGCTGCTCTTCTGCTATGGTATTCGTAGTAGTTGCTATGGGGTACTAAGAGGTTGCTATGGGATTGCTAAGGTGTTGCTAGGTGTTGGATAAGGTATTGAGGTGATATCCATGGTGGTTGCTATGAACTTTTGACCTAAACCTGATTTATCCAGCAGCTCCTCCAAACATAAATAGTACTGTAGAACAATACAGAGAATGGGTGCTGTGCATTTGAACATTACGCCCATTCATTGCTATGATTGCTAAGGTGTTTCTAAGTGGTTGCAGGGCATGAGCTAATGTATCTTTGGTATGTAGTTTGTAGTTGTTGTGGTTTTCAAGGTGTTGCTATGATAGATTAGATTAGATTAGCATTTTTTCATTTCTTTTTTCATGCTTTTTAATGACATATTTAGTGCTTGCTTGGTGCACCAGCATTTGGTGTGCATAGCATGTGTGGTTATGCAAGACTGCAAGAGATATCCCTGCATAACCCAGGCTTTTTGGCATTAGCTTCATCCTCTGGGCTAAAATCTGAACATCAGTTTACGTCAGAAACGTATCGGTCAGCCGAGTTCAGAATTCATTAAGGTAATATCCATCAAATCAATTCACATAAGCTGATTTATAGTTTCAGAGAACATTATACAAAGCCTACTGCGCACCTGTTTGTGCATCTGTGTGATTATTTGCCAAAACCTAAAAGCAAAACAAAAAAAAAGAACATTTGGAATCTGGAGCCCCTAGAGAGGTAATGATCTCTTGAGTCAATGAGCTAAAGGGTCTGCAATAATTTCCTGGACCAATATAAACTTGGAAATGATACAAAACACACAAGGAGATGTTTGAAGTGGTTGCTCTGGTCTTACAAAGCAGCTTGTAGAGTATTCTGAGTTGATGTGGGATGGGGATGCTTAGTAGGTGGATAATACGGTACCCTATGGTTCCTAATACAATATATATGTCCTTTTACAGTAAATGCATCAAACTACTTTATGCGGTGTGTTGTTGCCATAGGTTAAGGAAGTGAGCTTAGATTAAGGAGGGATTCTGTTTGTTCATAGGTTATTTTTCGGTAGGTCTGTTACTTGGCAGTTGAGGCAATGGACCATGAACATAGTGTTAGGCTGTGCTTCTGGATCCTTGTCGAGCCAGTATCAGATTGAGGTGGTTTTGGCTATTGTTGTTAGTTGAGTGAGTAGTAGATCCTGGCCGAGCCCTATGCATAACCCCAGCTGTTAGGTGCAGGATTTGTCAATTTCCTGTATTATATTACTTGCAGCATCCACTGATGAAACAGGTTGTAAATACACACACAGACTATCTAGTCCAGGGGTGTCCAAACTTTTTTTGTTGGGGGTCAGAAGGAGAAATATATTTGAAGTCACGGGCCACAGACTCTATAATAAAACAAATAATGAAATATACCACTTTAAAAAATACTTTTTCCTGATTATTTCATTTACACACCATTTTACTTGACTTACTATCTTTATCTTTGACAGTGTTGTGTAAACTAAGATTTTTCTAATTGATGTTTAATTTCATGATGTCTCTTAATATAAAACTCCTTAATTACGATAACTTTTAGACTCTTTGGTCTGTTTTTCTGCGCTAGAAATGCACACTCTCTCCGCTTTTAGACTCTTTTGCCCCATTTTTCTGTTTGTCACAAGTAGCTTGTTTGAACATGGTAAACATGCAGACTACAGTCCGATATACTCGTCTCGGAATGGTGAAAGAGCTAGCATTTAGTGCGGTTAGCAAGTAATGTTAATACTGCTCCAGCAGTATTTTTATACATTAGGTGTACCGATGATTTTTGGGAAAATTAAAGGACTTTAAGTGTGCTTTATAGTGAGAAGAAATGGTGTACACTATATGCTGTCATTCCTTTTATTTAGTTTGATGTGTATTTTTCTTGGCAGTGGGGTTTGGGGGCAGTGGGGATTGGTTTGTGTGGTGTGGTGCACCTTACTCCTTAAAATGACTTCTTGCAGAAGTGTGATGTCTGCCACTGTCTCTTGTGCTAAGCATTTTTTCCATCCTCATCTGCCTCAATACAGAAAAAAAAATCAGTAATGCAGAACTGTGGAGCTGATTAGCATAAAGCACTTTGCGCAGCAGCCGGTCCGCTCTGCTGGAGAGGCCGTGGAAGTTCATCAGCTGGACGCTGAGTGGCCTGAACCACTGAGCTGCGAGCTCTGCACTTCAGGCACTAATAGGCTGTCTGCTTCCTGAGTGTTAACACAACACTGAATCTTATCTGTACACAAGCGGCGCATTGTGCGATCATACGGGCTGTGAATCATTTACGTGGGCGACGGGCTACTACCGGGCACCGTCTTGCCTCTAGCTGGAGCCGTAGATTCGCAGATAATGGAGAGTCATTTTACGGCTCTGAAGAGTAAGAGAGGAGACGAGCAGAGAGACTCCCAGATGGGAGAGCTTCCTGGGCACACTAGGATGTAGCTAGCCACGCCTATGCATATTAATGTATGCAAAGCAACAGTGGGCTTTTATGTAAAAATAACTGTTACAAGTGGGCAGTTAGGATGTTCTTACTTTACTCTGATTGTGGGATTATTTAAATGAGGTAGAACTCGAATTCTGTTGTTTGGCTTTTGTACATGCTCTACGTCTCCTGGTATAAGGTTGGAGATGTTGGGTTGTAGGGCTGCAGAGGGCAGAGGCAAAAAAGTTTCCAAAGGTGATGATTGCAAACCAGACACACCTGTTGGTACTGGTATACAAGACCATGGCAAGCAGCACACCCTTATCACACCTTTGTAGACATGGGTGCCGAGTGGTCCAGCTGACTAAGATGCTGCCACTATGATCGAGAGATCACTGGTTCGAATGCCGTTAATGTAGCTAGCCATTAGCTGCCAGAGCCCTGAGAGAGCACAATTGGCCTTGCTCTTGCTGGGTGGGTATATAGCGCTCTCTTTCCACATCACTCCTAAGGGTGATATCAATCAGTACAAGGCGTCTGTGAGCTGATGTATTGGAACCGAGACGCTGCACTTTTCTCCGAGAATGCTGGTTACTGGCTATTTGGCACTGTAAAGAGGCAGTGGCTGACTTCACACATATCGGAGGAGGCAAATGCTAGTATTCAATGTCCCTTCATCCAAAATTAAAAAAAGACAAGACAAGGCCGAACAACAAAAAAGGAAGAAAAAGAAGATATCAAAAGAAAGCAAAAGGCTCATAAAAAGTGCAAAGGGATTTTAAAAGAAAGACACACAAAAGAAAAGGTCTTACAAGAAAACATGAAAACAAAAAATACTAAGTTACTTTTTCAAGTTTGTTTGTTTTTCCTTTGTTTAAACAATAGCATGTGGCATTTCCTTTGCTTGCTTTTCCCACCTTTTTCCTTCTTGCTTGAGGGGGGTGTTATTTCAGCTCCTGCCTGATCTTGTCAGTGGCAAGGTGGTGGGGGGGGGGGGCAGCATGGACATGTCACGCAAACCAGACCAATGACAGACACTCGCAGATACCAATCAAACAATTTATTATCACGGGGGGGGGGTTAGACTTATAGGGGTAGTCAGAGACAGGCAGGGTCAGAACCAAAGTGGCAGCAATAGTGAACAATATCCCTGAGTGAGCAGGCAAAGGGTCATCCACAGGAAATCCAAAAGGAAAAGGGCTAGGCAAAAAAGAAAAGTCAAATTACAAAAATAATGCTTGGCAATGGTAAACAAACAGTACAAAAGGGCAAGGCAAAAGAGTTGTAAAAAAATAGTAGTAACTAAAGGAAACAAACAAAAGAAATGCTTAGTAAAAGATCTAGTGCACTAGATTCAATACTGAAAATGAGAGGTATATATACTAACAAGACCAGGTGTGGGCAATCAGAACCTCGGAGAGCTTAAATGCCATAGTGTCACATGCTCAGCCCAGTCTGGAAGGTCCGTTGTGAGTGCATGCTGGGAGTTGGAGGCTTTACGATTAACAGGACAAGGTTGTTCATTTAAGCAGATTTAAGCAATCCCTTGTCCAGTGGACTAAGCACTGCAACTATGATCAGGAGATCGCCGGTTCGAATCCTGTCTATGTAGCTTGCCATTGACTACCGGAGCCCTGAGAGAGCATAATTGGCCTTGCTCTCTCTGAGAGGGCAGATGGCGCTCTTATTTCTCATCACTCCAAAGGGTGATGTTGATCAGCAAGAGGCTTCTGTGAGCTGATGTATCGGAACCAAGTCGCTGCGCTTTCCTCCGAGCGTGCAGTGATGCTATTCGGCAATGCTGCATCAGTAGCAGTTTAAAAACAGGCAGTGGCTGGCTTCACATGTGTCAGAGGAGGCATGTGCTCGTCTTTTCCCTTCTGATGTTAGAGCATCAATAATGATAGAAGGAGTCCTAATGAGTGGGTTGGATAATTGGTCATGTAAATTGGGGAGAAAATGGAAAAAAAAATTAATAAAAAAAATATATATAATTATCAATTACTGTACCTTTACTGTACATATTTTTACCATATCAAACTTGCTCACAGTGGTAAAAGCACAGTATACACAGATGGATGCACCCATTATTCTCATACTCTGGTCTTGGCCTCTGTGTTTGTGTGTTCAGACTATGGAGCATCTCAGCTATTTCCCATTCTGTTCACACGTACGCAGGGGGTTACATTATCTCTAGCTGAGTGGAATTTCCTATTCTTTCCCTGTGAAAGGTTTCTGGAGTGAATCTGCAGGGAGTAAACAAAGCCAGGCATTTTTTGTGTGTACGTCTCAAAGCTTTAACACAGCAAAGCTGAGATTGGTGGGATTCAGAGTGTGCCTCCTGCAGCTGGAGTCCAGAATGCAAACTAAGTTCTAACGGGAAGGAGGGCTTCTCAGTGTCCTTTCACCGCAGTACACAAAGCTTTTGATCAGGACTTGAAAGGACACTGGGGTGGTCTTTACACATCACGTCAGCGGCTGCAGACACGGATTCTGACACACAAATGAAATATCCACGTTTGGATGTATACTGAGAGCCCCTGAGAGTTCCTATATTGTATACGTACCTTCATATTGATGTCCCTGTAGTTTACTCCGCCTATCCGTCTTCTTATCCTCTTCTTCCTGGTCAGGGTCGCAGTGGGCTCTGAGCCTACCCGGAATAATTGGGCACAAGGCAGGAATACCACCTGCTCTGATGAATCTGGATTTCTGCTGAGGCTCACAGATCAAAGGCTCAAAAATTGGCACCAACAGCATGAATCCAGCCCAACCTGCCTTGTGTCAACAGTCCTGTTCAGGCTGTACGAGTTGTTGTGAATGATTTCTTGGCACATTTTAGGCTTGTTTATACCAGTCAATCATTTCTTGTGTGCCACAGACAGTATTGGGGCATTTACTGATCATTCATTGTCATTCATCATTCTTTTTTATTTTTAAGTTTAGAGCTTATTCTGCTTTACTAGAAGTAACTGCATCAACTGTCCAATGGAGGCTTACTGTTAAATTTGGAAGAAGAATTGCTCTAAGGATTTGATTACATTCATTGCCAAGATAGGCGCTAGTGAAATTAGTCAGGATGTTGGATTGTCCCCACTCTACCTCAACCCTTCCAACTCTCCAACTCATCCCGTCCAAAAATATTGGATGGAGCACCATCATTCCAGAGAACACAGTTCATCCACTGCTCCACAGCTGGCATTAGGAATGGTGCCAATAGTTTTATGTTTATTATCCAGGTCCAGAACATTCTATTCTATTGGCAAGACAACCTAAAGTAATAGTAAGTAATGTATTCATTAGAAGGGGTCTCCACAAACATTTGAACATACAGTATAGTGAGTACTGTTGCTGACCATATGCATCCCTTCATGTCCACAATTGTCCAAATTCAACATTCAATGGTGAATGGGTCAATGTAGATGCCCAAGCCAGACCCCAACCTGAACTTGGGCTGAGATTTCCCACCACTTGCCTCAGGCCCCATTGTCAAACTCAAGAAAATGGTCTGTGATATAGGCTTACGTTTTTTATGCTTTTTCCCCCAATTTAGCTATGCCAATTACCCCACCCACTCAGCTCCAACAACAACAGTCAGTGTAACGCAAGTGAATCAATTTACCAATTTAACTCAACAAAAATGTTGATTATCAACACAAAGTGATCCCAAACTTCACATTGTTCTCATTCAAAATAATATATTACTTCAGCTACTACTCAAGTCCACTTTTTACACAGTAGGTGGAGCTTTTTGGTGGTTTCCAATAAAGTGGACAGCGAGTGTACAGTAGATCTCATTCATTTGATCAACTCTGGTGTGTTGTCTTTGCTGCCCAGTTATTGCAGCACGACAAACTGCGGCAGTCTGTGCTCCAGTCATTCTTTTATGTAACATTATTTTTATTTTATATTAAAGGAAAGGCTCTTCCACTTGAGCAAGATATTTGAGAACTCTTTTTAGGCCCGGTGGTGTTCCTCCCACCTGCTACAGCAGAAGAGCACTCAGGACCTCTCTCGGATCACAGAGGGTGCAGGAACACTCCCACGCTTCCCACCGCAGCGGCACAAGGTCACAGCCAGCGCACTAACCGAGAAAAAAAATATCAATAATTCTGCTTTATTTTCAGGATGGCTTTTCTCCTGTCTCTTTGAAGGTGGAAAAGGAGCTGATTGTATGGGGTGTAAATTTTTAATCCAGAGACGCTGACTTACTATCTTGGTATACTATTGAAATGTAATGACCAAGTTACATAATTACTTACACAATGAATTATTTTTACTGCCCAGTCTGACTCGGCCAGATCGCCTCCTCACTTTTTCAACTTCTTTCAGTTTCTTGCAAGGCAAGACAAGTTTATGGGCCCTGTTTTAACAATCTATAGGCAATCTGTGTGTCTTTGCTATCGTAACAATGGGAAAAGTAGACCTTGCGCGGCTCAAAACGTGTCTCAAAACCAATCAGCGTGTCTTGTGCCATTTACTTTAAAAAGACTGAAACTGGTAAGACTAAAGCTGGTGTAGATCTCTTTGTGTGAGAGGGATTTTATGCAATATCCTCATAAACATGTTTCGTATAGCCAATAGATCAGGGGTGTCCAAATTTTTTTTGTCGGGGGCCAGAAGGAAAAATATATTTGAAGTCACGGGCCACAGACTCTGTAATAAAAAAAATAATGAAATATACCACTTTAAAAAATACATTTTCCTGATTATTTTTATGTAAACACCATTTTACTTGACTCACTATATTTATTTATCTTTTACAGTGTTGTGTAAACTAAGATTTTTTAAATTGATTTCATGATGTCTCTTAATATTAAACTCCTTAATTACGGCAACTTTTAGACTCTTTGGCCCATTTTTCTGTGCAACAACTGAACACTCGCCACTTTTAGACTCTTTGGCCGTTTTTTCTGTGCTACAACTGCACACTCTCTCCGCTTTTAGACAGTTTGGCCTGTTTTTCTGCGCTAGAACTGCGCACCCTCTCCGCTTGTAGACTCTTTGGCCCGTTTTTCTGCGCTAGAACTGTGCACCCTCTCCGCTTGTAGACTCTTTGGCCTGTTTTTCTGCGCTAGAACTGCGCACCCTCTCCGCTTGTAGACTCTTTGGCCCGTTTTTCTGCGCTAGAACTGTGCATCCTCTCCGCTTTCAGACTGTTTGGCCCGTTTTTCTGCGCAAGAAATGCGCACTCTCTCCGCTTTTAGACCCTTTGGCCCTTTTTTTAGCGCTAGGACTGCGCACCCTCTCTGCTTTTAGACTCCTTGGCCCGTTTTTCTGCGCTAGAAATGCGCACCCTCTCCGCTTGTAGACTCTTTGGCACGTTTTTCAGCGCTAGAACTGCGCACCCTCTCTGCTTTTAGACTCTTTGGCCTGTTTTTCTGCGCTAAAACTGCGCACCCTCTCCGCTTTTAGACTCTTTGGCCCGGTTTTCTGCGCTAGAACTTGCACCCTCTCCCCTTTTAGATTCCTTGGCCCTTTTTCTGCGCTAGAACTGCGCACTCTCTCCGTTTTTAGACTCTTTGTCCTGTTTTTCTGCACTAGAAATGCGCACTCTCTCCACTTTTAGACTCCTTGGCCCGTTTTTCTGAGCTGGAACTGAGCACCCTCTCCGCTTTTAGACTCCTTGGCCCGTTTTTCTGCGCTACAACTGTGCACCCTCTCCGCTTTTAGACTCTTTGGCCTGTTTTTCTGCGCTAGAACTGCGCACCCTCTCCGCTTTAAGACTTCTTGGCCTGTTTTTCTGCGCTAGAACTGCGCACCCTCTCCGCTTTTAGACTCTTTGGCCCCTTTTCCTGCGCTACAACTTCACTCTTGCTGCTTTTAGACTCTTTGGCCCGTTTCTGACTCCTAGGGTTCAAACTTTAAAATCTCATATTATAAAACCTGCTTAACAGCGGGCCAAACTTTCATTCTATTTCTAAAATACCTCTCGGGCCGCTCCAAAAAGGAAATGGCCCGCGGGCCGTAGTTTGGACACCCCTGCAATAGACCTATTGTAATTTGTTTAAAAAGCGATATAGTACTGTATATCACCTTTAAAATATATGTTGCAGGACTTCTTCAGAGTTCTTGTGGAACCTGAGCCTTCAGATGTGATTAGTTTAAACATAGCCTTTGTTTAAATACAGCAGATGAAAGAAGACTGAATTTATTTCCAAATCAGATGTTTATTTTATGCTTTTTATGCTTCTTTTATAATTTATTTCTAATATTCCCAATTCATCCCAATTTATCTGGCCAATTGTCCCACCTATTCAGCTGTTGCTGATGCAGCATTGCCGAGTAGCATCACAGCTCGCTCAGAGGAAAGCACAACGACTCGGTTCCGATACACCAGCTCACAGATGCCTTGTGCTGATCGACATCATCCTAGAAATCCTAGAAAGAGCGCCATCTACCCACCCAGAGAGAGCAAAGCCAATTGGGCTCTCTCAGAGCTCTAAAAGCTGACGGTAAGCTGAATGACTGGGATTTGAACCAGCGATCTCCCGATCATATTGTCAGCACTTTAGACTGCTGTATCACTTGACTCCTACTATTTTAGGCTTCTTTATTGACCAACTTCCAGTGTTGGGAACGTTACTTTGAAAAAGTAATTAGTTATAGTTACTAGTTACTTCTCCAAAAAAGTAACTGAGTTAGTAACTGAGTTACTCCACTACAAAAGTAACTAGTTACCAGTAAAAGTAACTATTGCGTTACTTTTGCGTACCTGTCCAGTTTTGATCCTCCTCTGCGCTCCACAAAACCAGCAAGCTGATTGGCTGTTTCTCCTGAAAGGCGGGGCTTTCTCCTTGAACTGGCACCATGATTGACGTTAAGAGATTTAATAATCTCTCATTAATACGGTAATAAATACTAATACGGGAGGACCACGGGAAAGAATGGTAAATACGGTAGTTTCCGGACCAAATCGGGAGACTTGACAGGTATGCAGCTAAAGTAACGTGCAGTAACATAACGGGTGTCGGAAATAACTGCGTTATAGTTACAATCAGAGTAATAAGTTACATTACTCGTTACTGAAAAAAGTAACAGCATTAGTAACGGCGTTTATTTCAACGCCGTTACTCCCATCATTGCCAACTTCTGATATTAAATTTCTGTTTCATGTAAAACGAGCACATTCAGTTTTAGCGTTCTTGTCTGTGTTTCGCCTTTATATTGGATTTTTTGATTGCGACATGAGCCAAAAGAAAATATATCAGTCCAAATATTTTGTGTTACCTCAATACTGAAACCCTTACTCACTGCTTTCGTTCCTTTCCCTGTCTACTTATGTCCATTTTCTTTCTCCTTATGGCCTTTTTACATTCAATTTGAAAAGTGAAAAAAACTGCATCAAGTTCCGATGAGTTGCATTGCCATTAATCAGATTTGTATTGGATTTCAATACCACATACTGAAGTGATCCAAACTGGAATTAAAAAATTAAGGTGAACATGTTTTTTTTTTCATTCACACTGCCACACAAATGACAAATCTGTATCACATAAAATAAAAAAGAGAAAGTTTGGGTCCTATAGTTACAGAGTCTTACCTGAGTGTGAACAGCAACAGCAACACCTTCTGCTTCTCTTTCTGTAAGATAAGGGCTTTAATGTGATGGTTGTGGATCATGGCTTTGAAAATTCTACTGCTGTGCTGCATGTATATTTCATGCATTTGCATAATTCGTTCTATGCATTTCTGATCTTCTGCTAAATTTAAGAGGTGGAAAAGTCTTGGAGAACGTACACGTCCACCATTGGGGACCCTGCAGAATTTCACTCTGTTCGTGGACGTGGTGAATAGGTTGAAATAAAAAGGAATTTTCTCACTACAGGGGGTTTGACCCCTCTCTTTAACATGCTTTCACTTGTCCTTATATGTGAGCTGAGTGAACTCACAGGAGGAGGAAGGACACGGCCAAGAGAGAGCTGAGAGAGAGAGAGAGAGAGACAATCAGTCAGACAGAAGGATATTCAGCCAGAGGGAGAGAAATGGTAAAAAACAGAGACAGAAAGGTTCAATCAGATGTAGGGAGAGAGAGAGAAAGAGAGAGAGATATTAGGACAGAGGGAGGGAGAAACTCGGGATGAGCAACAGTGATGAAAGCTATCATCTAATATTTTAACAGGGCAGGTTTGCATGAGGCCACAGCAGCGTTTCATCCTCACCCAGGTTTACCTTACCGTCCTCACGAAAAGGCCAAACACATTTCAGTCATTCTCACTGAAGACAGACAAGCCAAAACTATGTATTCAGTGCAGACACTCTTTACCGACAGCTCTCAGCTTCTGGAAAACAGCTCAAACTGCTCAACCTGTGCAAATCACCACTGGTAAAGCTACTGTTTAAAAAAAAAAAAAAAAACTTAGTCTCCGAAAAATTTCGGGACCCAAAATAACTTCGTCTCTGAAAAAATTTGTGAATCGAAATAAATTTGGGACCCGTAATATCTTTTGGGGAAAATTTTTGTTAACCGAAAAACTTTGGCTCCAAAAAATTTTGTTAACCAAAAAAACTTTTTCTACGAAAAATTTTGTTAACCAAAAAACGTTGTCTCAGAAAAATTTTGTAAACTGAAAAAATATTGTCTCCGAAAAATTTTGGGACCCGGACAATCTTCGTATCCGAAAAATTTTTCGACCCAAAAAAACTTAGTCTCCGAAAAATTTTGGGAACCAAAAAAACACTGTCTCCAAAAAGTTTTTGGACCCCAAAAAACGTTTGGGGAAAAATTTTGACCCGAAAAAACTTTGTCTCCGAACAATTTTGTGAACCGACAAAACTTGTCTCTGAATTTTTTTTTTTCAACCAAAAAACTTAGTCTCCAAAAAATTCTGTTAACCAAAAAAACATTTTCTACAAAATATTTTGTTAACCAAAAAACTTTTGGGGAAAACTTTTGTGAACCGAAAAAATTTTGTCTCAGAAGAATTTTGTGAACCCAAGAAACTTTGTCTCCAGAAAATTTTGGGAACCGGAAAAACTTCATCTCCGAAAAATTTTGGGAACCAAAAAAACATCGTCTTTGAAAAAATTTTGGGACCCAAAAACTTTTATCTACGAAAAATTTTTGGACCCCAAAAAACTTTTGGGAAAAAATTTTGTGAACCGGAAAAAAAATTTGTTTCCGAAATATTTTGGGACCCGAAAAAACTTTGTCTCCGAAAAGTTTTGTGAACCAAAAAAACTTTTAACTTCTCCACAACTTTGTTGACCTGTCTGGTGAGTTTCTTGGTCTTCATGATGCTGTTTGTTCACTAGTGTTTTCTAACAAACCACTGAGGTCTTCACAGAACAGGTGTTTATATATATATATACTGAGACTAAATTACACACAGTTGGACTCTATTACCTAATTAAGTGAATTCTGAAGGCAGTTAATTAAACTGGATTTTATTTAGGGGTTTTGGAGTAAAGGTGGATGAATACTTTTGCACGTCACACTTTTCAGATTTTTACTTGATTAAAATTCCCCAAATTCCACTTCACAATTATGTGATACTTTGTGTTGGTCTTTTACAATAAAATCATTTAAGTTTGTGGGTTGTAAAGTGACAAAATGTGAAAAAGGTCAAGGGTTATAAATGTTACGTCTGTAGACTCTCCTCTTACACTCCCGAACTCCATTTCCCAAAAACCCACTGGCGATGACGTCCCCCGTTCTGAGTCACCTGTGTTCTAAGTTGTTCCAGTTCATAGTAATTCTAGGTTTTGTATATATAGGGTTCTGTTAGCATCTGTACTTTGCGAGGTATTTGTTGTGTACTGAGCTTTTTTCCAACCTTTTTCTGTCTGCCCTTTTGTTATGATCCATTTTTCTGTATTACAGATTTTGTCTTTTGTCTTTGCCCTTATCGGATTTGTTGAATTATCGGACTGTCTCTCTGGCTTCGGATCTTGGACTGTTTTCTGTACTACGTCTCCTGTTTTCAGTGTGAGTGTTGTTCAACCTGTTCTCTGGCTGTGTTATCCTGCTTACTGCCCTGTAAATAAACCAGTCTTTACCTTTTACTCGGCAAGCGTCAATCCTATCTGTCTGGCGTTACAATAAATAGTTTTGCAAGCCATTGTATAACTGGTTTAAACTAATCTGTTTAACATGGTTACAGGTGTTATTGGGTGTCAAATATTTAATTGCAAGCAGTAAATCCATGTGATGAAGTGTAAATCCTACACATTTGCAGGATTTGCCCAGTGTGGTAATAAAGAAGGTAAATGTTGCTTGTTCAGAGCATTAATTCAGTAATTGCTATAAAACGGTGCTCCGGAGAGATGAGGGGCTCAATTAAACCCAATTTGCTGTCTGCACACATCCATTACTGCGCTGTTATTAGTTGTAGTAGATCATTAGTTTAATTAGGAGAAAGCTGGAACACTGATGTTCCCTGAGACAGACACAGTCCTTGCGCTTTTAGATGCTGAGAACACATTTAAAATCTGTTATACATATAAACAGAGCTTTTCTGAGATGGATTTCTGTGATGACTTACATAGAGCCCACCTTGTGCCAAGGACCCACTTTCAAAAGTGGTCTTTCAAGGTCAGTCATCCTGATAAAAATGAAACCATTTGGGTCAGATTTACTAAGGGATACTAAAGGTGGTTCTTTAGATAGAAACAGAGCCTCTAATGCAATAATAATAGCGAGAGGTTTACTGGTTCTGAAAGTAATAAACCTGAGAATTTTGGGGCGGACTGCTGGGAGCTCAGGGCAGGACAAAACAAGCGAAATACAACATAAAGCACTTTACTGTATCAACAATTAAAAAGCACTGTGCTCTGGGGGCGGGATTTAGGTCCAGATTGGTCCCTTCTTTTACTCAGTAAAAGTACTCTCAGTACTCTCAGTGGGCAAGATTTACCAGCCGATTGGTCACTTCTTATTTGTTGGTGTGATTTGCATCCTGACTGGTCTCTTCTTGTGCTCTGTAGACCAATCTCTGTACTCTGTGGGCCGGATTTCTATCCTGATTGGTCTCTTCTTGTGCTCAGTAGACCAATCACTGCACACTGTGGGCCGGATTTCTATCCTGATTGGTCTCTTCTTGTGCTCAGTAGACCAATCACTGCACTCTGTGAGTCGGATTTTTATCCTGACTGGTCTCTTCTTGTACTCAGGAGACCAATCACTGTGCTCTGTGGGCTGGATTTCTATCCTGATTGGTCTCTTCTTGTGCTCAGTAGACCAATCTCTGCACTCTGTGGGCTGGATTTCTATCCTGATTGGTCTCTTCCTGTGCTCAGTAGACCAATCACTGCACTCTGTGGGCTGGATTTCTATCCTGATTGGTCTCTTCACATACTCAGGAGACCTATAACTGTGCTCTGTGGGTGAGATTTACATCCTGATTGGTCTCTTTTTGTGCTCAGTAGATCTATCAGTGCTCTATGTGGTTGGAATTTACATTGCAATTGGTCTATTCATGTACACGTTAGACCTACAACTGCACTCTGTGGGCGGGATTTACATTTTGATTGGTCTCTTCTTGTCCTAAGTACACCTATCAATGTGCTCTGTGGGTGGGATTTACATCCTAATTGGTCTCTTCTTGTGCTTAGTAGATCCATCTGTGTTTTCTGTTGGTGTGATTTACATTCTGATTGGTCTTTTCTTGTAATCAGTAGACCTATCAGTGTTGTCTGTTGGCGGGACTTATATTTTGATTGGTCTTTTCTCGTGCTCAGCAGGCCTATTAGTGTTTTCTGTGGGTGGGATTTAAGCTTGTGTGTTGAGTATAGATGCGAAAAAGTTTACAGGACTTTGGGTGAAGTGTTTGCTTTATCCAGAAGTGTAAGATATTCAGCATGTTGTTAATGACAAAAAAGAGAAAGTTCCAGAAATTGGGTCTAAGTGACCTCGAAAACCTGTATTACTGCCAGTGTACAAATAGCTACATGCTACAACAGTGTTGATTTTATCCGCAATACAGAGCAATTCACACAGAAAAAAAATCACACTACCCTTAATCCTCTTTTGCTTGTGAGCTGAGCTTCATGATGATAAACTGCTGAGAACTTAGCTGCAATTTCAGTTCTTTCACTTTTCTCTTCTTTTGACTCTTGAGGTTACCCTTTTTGGGGAGTGCGATGGCTACTTGGCAAATCAAACAGATGCATTTGAGTTTGACATTGTAAAAAGTTATCCTCCTCCCACTCCACACGGAGGTGGTAGGTTTTACATTTTTTTTAGGTCATGCACTCATCTTGTGTAATTGAGTCAATTGAAATATGGAAACCAATAATGCTTGCGAAAAGAAAGGAAAGAAAGTTAAATGCTTTGCGAGGCATGCAGGCTATGGTTTTGTGGGGTGGGCGTAGCTATGTTAATATACAGCTGCAGTTCATTGGCTTTTACGGTAATACACTGACCTGCTCACTACTATGAACTGTTTAAAGAACCATTAAGAAATATATATATTTTTAGTAGTAAATAATAAAATGATCAGCATGCATCATCAGATATTATAGAAACATGTTAAGTTAAAGCACTGGCAGCTCTTGTCAGCAGCTCTTCAGCCAGTTCGTTTCTATTTGTACTGTGCCATGTGTCAAAGTATTTGTGTTTGTTTTGTCCTCTGACTCCGCCTGCTGCTCCTTCCCCAATGTTTACTCCACCCCCAGGGTGGCCAGTACACAACAGCGAGTGGTGCTGCAGCATGGAAGCTAGTTAGCAAGCTGGTTCAGCTGAAACCTTCACTGCTACACAGCCTAAAAAGCCTTGACATGTCTCAAAAATCTAAGAGACCAAAAAAGGAATAAAACAAGAGTAAATATTGGCGGTGACAACTGAGATCTAGATGAGGCTAAAGCAAGATAAAACGGTAGGTAAATGTTATCTGCTAAACTAAGCAGTATATTACTAGGACTTGTAAAGTGGTAACTCCAGCTCTGGGGTGTGCGTTGTTGGAGCAATGGATTTCCAGTATAACAGGCTTAGCTTAGGCTAACGCAGCTAGCGGTGCATAAAGCTAGGTTAGCTAACTACGGATAAAGATCACATGAGCTGGTTAAGAATGAGCAAACAATAAAAACACTCTAATTGTATTCATTAGCTGATTAACTTACTTACAGAGTATGACTTGTTTCGTGCCATAGTAGAAGTTACTGAACCCGTCTTGAACTGGATTGTGTAGATTCAGCCTCCTCAACTTGGCAACAGGAGCGAGCTTTGCATCTGGGGAGGGGTGGGCGGGGCAGACAACTCTCTGTGGAGACAGTATCTACCAACATGTACTGTGAATCAATGAATTGGGCACCCCTGTGGTACAAAAACATATACTCTATCTTTCTTACACACACACACACACATGCACACATACAGTGTTACATTTTCTAAATTCCTCCATTACCCTTTTTTACGCCTGTGGTGGTGGTCCACACCACAAATTCACAAACATTAGAGCAAAACCAAGAGCAGCATAATTAGCATGCTAACACCATGAGCTATGTTGAGACCCCCTGCTACATTCAGCTAGCACTGCTTATTTGATCTCCCCAGGAACAGACAGGCAGCAGTAAAAGTTTAATTTCATCAATTTGGCTAAATTGTGCCAGGCGGTGAGCGCTGGGATTTGTGTGTGTGTCTGTTTGTGTGTGTGTGTGTGTGTGTGTGTGTATGAACGAGTGTGAGTGAAGGGCTAGCAGTGCTTAGAAAGCAGCCGAATAGAAAGAGCTAATTTTGGGAGATCTCATTAAGCGGGATGTTGGAGCTTATTAGCGTTTTTTTTTTGTGTTTCATCTTGTTGGGATGGATTAATCTGTAAGCTTTGGACGAAATGAAGCCCAGCCGAAATAGTGCTAGCCTTTTCAAAGCGCTAACACTGCTGTTTACATGCAGCAGGAAGCGAGCGGTTTGTTTTGTTATGTGTTTAGTGTGTGCGTGTGGGAAGAGAGCAATACTTTTATTTAATATTTTGTGTTAAATGTGTTTTTTTATGAGGATTAGAACGACTTCACAAGAAAAAAGTTTTTTTTGTCCACATGTAACTATTAGTTTTTTTCTGGCTAACACAGTTCATGTTGGGTGTGGGTGTGTAATGGATTTTTAATGCAGGTGAACTGGTGTGTGGGAAAAAAGTCGATGCGGTCAGTTCAGCGAGTGCAGATCTGATTTTGTTACCTCAGAAATCTCTAAACATTATACTAAAACAGCCAGAGGTGTCGAGTAACAAAGAAAATATACTTTGTTACATTACTTAAAAAATTACTTAACTAATTAATAAGTAGAAATGTTGGTTATCTATACTGGAGTAATTATTTTTCAGACGACTTTTTACTTCTACTTCTTACATTTTCACACAATTATCTGAACTTTCTACTCCTTACATTTTAAAAATGGCCTCGTTATTCCTATTCTTTTTAGCTTCTCATTGTTCAATAAAACCCCTATTCAGATAAATCTCTCCATTCAGACAGAATAAATCTGATTGTGGTTGGATGTAGAGAAATATAAACATATATCATTCCGGCTCCCTATTGGTTTATACACAATCCATCACACCTGCACACGTCACACCCACACTCCAGCAAGAATATAGCAGTCATTTAGAGAATTTATTTGCAAAAAATGAGAAATGGTTGAAATAACAAAAAAAGATGCAGAGCTTTCAGACCTCAAATAATGCAAAAAAAAACAAGTTTATATTCATAAAGACTTAAGAGTTCAGAAATCAATGTTTGGTGGAATAACCCTGGTTTTTAATCACAGTTTTAATGTATCTTGGCGTGTTCTCCACCAGTCTTACACACTGCTTTTGGATAACTTTATGCCACTCCTGATGCAAAAATTCAAGCAGTTCAGCTTGGTTTGACCGTCCATCTTCCTCTTGATTATATACCAGAGGTTTTCAGTTTAGTAAAATCAAAGAAACTCATACTTTTTAAGAAGTCTCTTATTTTTAATATTCCAGTTAAGTACAGATACAGCATTTTAGTACTTAAACAGTAGTGAAGTTCTAATACTTCTATACAATACATCTTTGGCCAGTAGTCATGGGACAGCAGTATGTATAAACTGATCATGAAATGTTACCTCAAGGTACAGCTTGGGAATGCCCTCATCTGTTTAAGCTGTGAGGTGCTATCTTGTAAGCGAGGTTGAAAACTGTGTGCTCAGTTGTGTTGTGATAGTGCGTGTCAGATGGATGGGACATTCCATTTCTGAAGTTGTGTGGACAAATAACATTCATTGATCCACACAGAAGGCATTACCACCCACAGTGGACATCAAGTCTTCTGAGAACTATAGATTGTGATACATTCACTCCTTCCTTCTGGAGGTTCCTTTTTTACAGTGTTTCTATCTTCAACTGTTCTACCTGTTCAACATCTGTTACTTAGTACACCAGTGATGAATTTCTTCTTTAGGACATTCCTACAGTTGTACTGGCTATAGCCAATGGGTGGTAATGGTCGTGACTGGCTGCTTCTGGCTAGAACTGTCCGTGTAAACAGACAAAAAACTAAGATATTCAATGTAGGAGAGTCCTCACACACATATCCTACAAGTCAGTGGATCATTCCTTACCCTTATCACATGGGACATGGCAAAAGTCATAGGACACCATACAACTTTCTGTCCCACAACGTGTTTTTTAAGCAAAAACCTTGCAAAGTTTAGAGGAAAAGGAAAACGTTTTTTAAGTATTTAAATATTTTTAAATAGTTATATTTAAATATAACTAAGTTTGTAGCAATTCTATTGGTCCATTCATCTTGACGTTTTTTTTTTAACTGTAAATAAATATCAGTAATAAATTAAGGCCTCTTGTGGCTTATTGCAATACTAATCCATATTAGTGTAAAATCCACACATGTACTGTTAATTTATGATTTATTAGCATTTAGTTAGCATAAAGTTAAATGAATAGCACACTTAGAGGAAAGCACAGCAACTCGATTCTGATACATCAGCTCACAGACATCTTGTGCTGATGGACAGCATCCTAGGAGTAATGAGGGGTGAGAACATCACCCACCCACCCAGAAAGAGCCAGGGTAATTGTGCTCTCTCAAGGCTCTGGCAGCTGACGGCAAGCTGCATGACCGGGATTGGAACCAGCGATCTCCCGACCATAGTGTCAGCGCTTTAGACCACTGAACCACCAAGTTATTTATCAAATAATATACTTACATGCATCATTAATGTCAGTTGTTCTTTTTTAAGCATACAGATGTTCGAGGATTTACGACAGCAGTGCTCGCTAAAGGCTTCTGCAACCCTTTTTAATTAGCATATGCTAATTTACGATGCGTATAACTGATGAAGATGCATTAAAGTGTGTTTTATTAATGAGCGGATGGAGCTGCTGCTGTCAGCACATCGGAAGTTTCTTGGTGTCTGCAGCAGGAAGGCTGGTTTGATGGAAAGCAGTTCATTAGTGGCGTAAGTTGACCACTCACCGCTCACCGATTTTATGAGCTCCACCTTCCCTAAAGGTTCACTGTATAAGTGTACAATTACAGGCTGGAGTCCACCTACTGCAGTGCTAACAGCCCCCCAAACTACCCCTTTCAGCATTGGTCAGTTTCTGACCACAGAGCTGCTGCTGTGAGTGGAGAAAATATGCTTCATCAGAATGTATTTATTGATTTATTTCTTCTTTGTTAGCTATAGTTAGTAATTTTAACAACATATAATAATAGTTTAAACCCTTATAAACAATATGAACCTTATAACAATGAGAGTGAACACAGTTTCCAGTATTCATGATCAGCATTCAGTGAAAGCAGCAGTGGCTGCATGTTCCCCCAGTGACTGCCTGAAGTCCAGAACGCATGGACAACATAAAATGCTGAGTTTTCTCCCTTGGGATGCTTTCCCAGTCCTTTACTGCAGCCAACTTGAGTTGGTGTTGGTGTTTGCAGTGTTTTTTTTACCTCAGTTTTGTCTTCAGTAAGTAAAAATAAATACTTGGTTAGGGTTGAGCTTATGTGACTAACTTGGCCATTTGAGAACATTTTATTTTTCTGCCTTAAAGGTGTCATTCCATCGCTTTTTTAAATTCATTTTAAAATGTCTAGTTGTGGTCTCTAGAATGAATGAATGCCATGTGAGCTGTTTTTTTGTGAGAAAAAAAAGTGCTCCGGTGATCCATTATAACACTGCTTTAGTCCGGTGGTGGAGTCGGGGGGGGGGGTTGATAAGATTTAAAAATTCAGCTTTTGCTCATGAATATTCATACATGAAAACATATCATGTCGGATTAGCTAACAGCACTGCGACACCAGGAGGCAGTTAGAAACATTTTACAATAAAGACACTTTTTACACTAATAACAGTCTTTACAACAAGTGCAGTTCAGCCACTGACCTAGTCTTAGAGTCTGTAAAATGTGAAATCCACCGGAGATCCTATGTAAACCTAGTTACTAACACAGACGTTTGTAGTCCAGGTCCAGAAAGTTATACTTTTAACTAGTGTAAACAGAACTGTTCTAAAAATACACACCTACCTATCTCAATCATACTTCGCCGGTGGTGTTCAACCAACAAATTCTAACCATTTTTTGCTTAGCTCTGAAAAACTGGGCAAAGTATATAACACTGATTTGTTATTTTCACAAATAACACAGGAATGAACTGGCATGCTGTTCCTAGCGCTGTTAGCTCCTATCTGACGAGCAGTGTTGGGAAGTAACGGATTACATGTAACGGCGTTACGTAATCAGATTACAAATTAGAAGTAACTGTAATCCGTTACAGTTACTGCTTCAATAAATGGTAATCAGATTACAGTTACTCTGCTAAAATTAAAGGATTACATTGCGGTACTTTCCTATTTTTGCTCTTCCAACACTGACAAAACGCAAATAACATTTTGCGGTGAATCGCTCTGATATGACAGGGAACTGTCTGCCCCTTCTCCCATCTCGCTGCGCACACACACACACACACAGGGAGGAGGGGCAGACAGTGGCTCCGCACACACAACGAGACGAAATTAATTGACATTTTGGTCAACGAATAAAAACGAGACGAAAATGTTTGGCAGGGACGAAATCCAATCAGAACTGATTTAGTTCTGTGAAAGGTAGTGACCAGTTAGGAAGAGATCCAATCACTGCTACTTTAGCGAAGGTGGAGAGGCGGGACAGTACCTGTTTTTCCTGCAGTAGCGCTGCGCGCTCAGTTACAAACCCGGGAATTAACCTGTCAATACTTGACAGGTTACGGAGCTCGACTGGAAGTTAACTCGACAGTGTTCAGCAAGGAGAGAGAGAGAGGGGAGATATATTTCTCCTTTGACGTCGCAAAAAACAAGATAACGTGTAAACCGTGTGGAGCGACTCCATCTCCGGTAAAAACACCACTAATCTTTCAGCTTCTGCAGACCAGAGTCACACAGATCTCCATGCAGAGATCCGCGTTTTAATACTGATGTTATTTCATGAGCTGATGTGTTTAACTCGGCAGTGCACTAAAACACAGAACTGATACAGAACTCACTCATTAAGATCAGATCATCTGTTTAGTCTCACAGTGGGAAAGATATAGCTAGTGTTAAAGCAGCAGCAGGTCAGAAAGGAACTCAATAATATATCCAAAATAAAACAATAAAATAAGTCAATCTCTGAACCCAAAAGTCTGTGTAAAGTTCCTTACAGCACTTTCTCATAAGTTTCTCACTTTAACTCATGAAGTCTCTCAGTACATCCTGAGAGCATCTCTACAGGACAGTGTGTGAAGGTGTGTTTTTGATCTCATTTATAGACTGTAGCTCCAGTAGGTATGCTGGGTTACTGCTGGAGATAAAACTAGATCATTTAAAAGCTGTTTTTGCATCTACAGCTCTGTTTAAACTATAATTTAACTATTCAGTTGTTTTATGACCTGATTTCTAGAGCAAAATTTTAAATGTAAAATATATATAGTCACACACCTATAATAATAATAATAATAATAATAATAATAATAATAATAATAATAATAATAATAATAATAATAATATACATTAAATCATATATAAATATATTTCACATTCAAACATTAACAATATTACTCAAGTGGTTATTAAACGTTTCGTTTCATATAAGTGTATAGTTAATAATTCAAGGGAACTGATGAAAAAGCATTTACATTTACACCCTTTACATTTTAGTCGACTAAATTTACTGTAATTTTAGTAGACTATATTCTTATGACATTAAGTCGACTAAAACTAAGTCGACTAAATTACTGAATTGTGACTAAAACTAAATGCTATTTTCGTCACAAAACTATGACTAAGACTAAATCAAAATTTGTTGTCAAAATTAACACTGGTGGCAAACCTGCAAGTAGATAGCTTACAGTTGTTGTTACATTGTTTGGTTTTAAATTGTTTTATCATCAATTTATAGAAGTGTTTCATAAAATTGTTTGATGAAATGGTTTCATAAGTATTTTTATAGAGTGATTGAAAAGGCTGTTTTATTTGTTTATCTATTTGTTAACTGGAAAGAAAAATAAAAGGATAATATGCAATATGTGGTTGCTACATTCATTCAGGCTTAAAAAAATGACAATATTGTAAGTAATCCAAAGTAATCAGATTACGTTACTCACTTGAAGTAATGTAACTGATTACGTTACAAATTACATTTTGAGTGATGTAATCAGTAATCTGTAAGGGATTACATTTTAAAAGTAACCTTCCCAACACTGCTGACGAGACACTGTTGCTGTCTGTCATCAGCTCTGCCTGTGGTTGGCCCAAGCCAAGGTGGGCGAGGCCATGAATACTAATTAAAAGGTTGATGTGCAAGATGCTTTTCCTGATTGACTCATTTTTTCCTAATATTTTCTTTTACTAGCTAAGCGAAGACAATAGAGGTTTAGGAAGAGTTTCATATGCAGCATGCATATCATCGCTGTCCAATCAAAAACACTTATTTTTGGGGCGCCGAGTGGTCCAGCGGTCTAAGGCGCTGCCACTATGAGCAGGAGGTCGCAGGTTCGAACCCCAGCTCATGCAGCTTTGCCATCAAGCTGCCGGCGTCAGAGGGAGCAAAATTGGCCCTGCTCCCTCTGGGTGGGTAGATGGCGCTCTCTCCCCACATCACTCCTAGGGTAATGTCTGCAGCACAGGGCGTCTGTGAGCTGATGTACCGGAGCCGAGCAGCTGTGCTTTCCTCCAAGCGCACTGGCTGCTCGGCAATGCTGCATCAGCAGCAGCTCGAAAAGAAGCGGTGGCTGGCTTCACATGTATCGGAGGAAGCATGTGCTAGTCTTCACCCTCCTGGTGTGTTGTGGCATTACTAGTGATATGGGGAGTCCTAATGAGTGGGTTGGGTAATTGGCCGTGTAAATTGGGGAGAAAAATGGGAAAAATTAGAAATAAAATTATAAAAAAAAAAAAAACACTTATTTTTAGTTTACTATATAATTTGAACAGACAAACTGTCCCTTGTGCCAAAATTCTGGAGAAGTTGAACAGACCAAAAGAAACTCTTCAGAATGACCTAAAATAAACTCTTTTTACATTGACTTCCATTGAAGGTTTACAAGGTTTTTTCTCTCTTTTTCATTGGACAGCGACGATATACAACTCAGAGACCTATTGTATTTCACAAAGAATAAAAAAGTGGATTTTAGGACACCTTTAAGAAACCCTTGGATTGCTTTATCAGTGTTACAGACCCTTCAAATTGTGTAGGAGTAGGAATTTGTTGTGATTATGGTGATGATGGTGTCATCTGTGCTATGAGTTATCATCCTATTGGTAAAAATATTCTATATTTCTACATAATTTGACATAAAACATCATCAGATTTGCAGAAAAGCCCTAAAAGTGGATAAAGAGAATCCAGTTAAACCAATGAGACACAAATATACTTGTTCATTTATTTATTGATGAAAATTATCCAATTTTACATATTAGTAAGTCACAAAAGTAAGTGAACCTCTAGGATTAGCAGTTGTTTTTTTTTAAGTGTCAATGGGATGACATTGATTGGGTGTAAGTGGGTGGAGCCTGTTTTATTTAAAGAAGAGGGATCTGTTAATGCCTGTTCTTTACAACACGTTTGTGGAAGTGTATCTTGGCACGAACAAAGGAGATTTCTGAGGACCTAAACATTTACAAAACCATTTCTAAAGAGTTTGGACTCCATCAATCCACAGTCAGACAGATTACAGTATTTCCAACGGAGGAATTTCAAGACCATTGTCCACCCGAGAAGTGGTCGACCAACAAAGATCATGCCAAGAGCAAAGTGTGTCAGGAGAACACTGAACAACAATGGTGCACAACAAAAAAAACATTGCTGCTCGTCTACAGTTTGCTAAAGATCATTAGAGACCAAAAAATAACTTTTTGAAAACACTACATTCCAGCACAAGAAGCATTTCCCAGCTGAGAAACATGGTGGTGGTAGTATCATGGTTTGGTCCTGTTTTGCTGCATCTGGGCCTGGATGGCTTGCCTTCATTGATGGAACAATGAATTTTGAATTTTGTTAGAGAATTCTAATGGAAAACGTCATGGTCCATCTGTCTATAAACTGAATCTCAAGAGATGGTGGGTCATGCAGCAAGACAATGACCCTAAGCACAAAAAACATTCAACCAAAGGATGTTTTTAGAATAATTAAGTTAAAGTTAATGTCAATGTTCTGACCTTAATCCAATGGAAATGTTGTGAAAGGACCTGAAGGAAGCAGTTAATGTGAGGAAACCCAATGAAATCCCAGAGCTGAAGTTCCTCCAAGCCAGAATGCAGGACTGATCAACAGTTACTGGAAATGGTTAGCTGCAGTTATTGCTGTAAAAAGTGGGAAAATCACACCAGATACTGAAAGCAAAGATTCACATACTTTTACCACTTAAGGATCTGTAATATTAAAACATTTTCCTCAGTAAATAATTGAGCAAGTACGCATTTTTTTTCTCATTTGTTTAACTGGGTTCTCTTTATCTTCCTTTAGGACCCTGATGATGTTTTAGGACACACACTGGCCAGACATGTGACAGACACTCACAGATACCAAGCACACAGTTTATTAATAAAGGGCTAGGCTTACAGGAGTAGTTAGGGAGAGGCATGTTCAGTAACAGTTAGGCAGCAAATATAAACAACATATCAGAGCATAATCAGGCAAAACAGGGTCATACACAGTAAATCCAGCTAAGAGAGGGCTAAGGCAAATGATTAGTCAAAAATACAAAAATGGGCGGCAAAGGAAAAAACAATAAAGAGGGCAGAGCATAAATTAAAAAGAAGTTGTTAAAAATCGGAAACGCATTGTAGAAGAGCTAGAAAACTAGATTCAATACTCAGCAGGGAACAGAGCAAACTAAAGGGGTATTTATACTAGACAGGCAAGGTGGAAACAATCAGTAAGTGGGGGAGCGGGAATGCCGAAGTGTCACGTGATCAGCAAAGTCAGGGAAGTGCGGTGTGAGTGCATTCTGGGAAGTGGAGTCTTTGCTGACTGGCTCAGAATCCAGAGCAGGCAGACTGACAGTGTCATTTATGTTTATGCATAAATATAAATTTTTTTTTAAAGGGTTCACAAACTTTCAAGCAATACTGTATATATAAATATAAAATTAGATCAATTCAAAGCATTAAAAAAAATCACAATAATACCTCCAGCCTCCACACGTCAGTTACGGTTAACAGAAGCTGATTCAATTGATTGTTCAGAATCGCAGCGCTCCTGTGATGAGTGCGAGGTGACGCAGTGTGAGAGTGTGTGTGAATGAGAAGAGAGAGTTTGCTGAGTTGGAACTGGCAACCCCTTAGGCGCCGCTGAAGACTCAGAACTTCACTCGATTCATCTCCGTCACACAGCTGGCCAAGAGAGCAGGAGAGTAGTGGAGTGTGCTGATTTCTATCAGTTCCACTGCGGAGAACAGAGAGAGAGAGAGAGAAAGAGAGAGAGGGACTGAATAGGCATATTGAGTGAATGCTATCAGACAGGTGGAAGGGAAAACCCTGCAGGCCAGGTGGACTCAAAGGTGGACTGGATTAACAACTGCCAATAGCACACACACACACACACACGTTTACACACTCTTACATAACACTGTCTCAATCCCATCATCTCCCCGGAATTAAACCATTTGTTTGGGTGAACCATCCACAGAACACTGCATACTGGGGTTAATCCTACAACCAAATGAATCACTCAAAGGTTTGATCACATCCAGAGGTATCAGGTAAATAAATTAAGTAGAAATGTTGGCTATCTATACTTTACTGGAGTAATTATTTTTCAGCCGACTTTTTACTTTTACTCCTCACATTTTCTAACTATCTGAACGTTTTCTCCTTACATTTTTAAAACTAGCCTCGTTACTCCTATTTCATTTTAGCTTGTTTTCATTCCAGCTTCTCATCATTCAATAAAACCCCTATCCCTATAAATCTCTCCATCCAGACAGAGTGAATCTGATTGTGGTTGGAGGAGAAGTATAAACATATACCATTCCGACACCCTATTGGTTTATACACAATCCATCACACCTGCACACATCACACTGTCACACTCCTGCAAGAACATAACAGGCGTATGTGGTCTAATATAAAGATGATCCGTGCAGAGACTCAAGAGAACCTGAGCCAAATGTCCAACTAAGCTTCTTTAATATATTTACATTCTACTAAAATACATTCATTTTCAATGGGCATATATGCAGCTGAAACAGGGAACAGCCTAGTGCAGGGGTGTCCAAACTACGGCCCGCGGGCCATTTGCGGCCCGTTTCATTTTTTGGAGTGGCCCGCGAGGTATTTTAGAAATAGAATGAAAGTTGGCCCGCTGTTAAGCAGGTTTTTATAATGTGAGATTCTGTTTGAATGCTAGGTGTCAGAAATGGGCCAAAGAGTCCGAAAGGATGCGCATTTCTAGCGCAGAAAACGGGGCAAAGAGTCTAAAAGCGGAGAGGGTGCGCATTTCTAGCGCAGAAAAACAGGGCAAAGAGTCTAAAAGCGGAGAGAGTGCGCATTTCTAGCGCAGAAAAACAGGGCAAAGAGTCTAAAAGCGGAGAGTGTGCACATTTCTAGCGCAGAAAAACAGGGCAAAGAGTCTAAAAGCGGAGAGGGTGCGCATTTCTAGCGTAGAAAAACGGGGCAGAAGAGTCTAAAAGCGGAGAGAGTGCGCATTTCTAGCGCAGAAAAACGGGGCAGAAGAGTATAAAAGTGGAGAGAGTGTGCATTTCTAGCGCAGAAAAACGGGGCAAAGAGTCTAAAAGCGGAGAGGGTGCGCATTTGTAGCGCAGAAAAATGGGGCAAAGAGTCTAAAAGCGGAGAGGGTGCGCATTTCTAGCGCAGAAAAACGCTAGAGTTGCAGTTTTATATTAAGAGACATCATGAAATTAAGCATCAATTTTACACTGTCAAAGATAAAAATAGGAAGTCAAGTAAAATGGTGTGTAAATGAAATAATCAGGAAAAAAGTATATTTAAAGTGGTATAGTTCAGAGTCTGTGGCCCATGTCTTCAAATATATTTCTCCTTCTGGCCCCCAACAAAAAAAGTTTGGACACCCCTGGCCTAGTGCATCCCATATTTATCAATATTAACATGTTATTATAACACTTTAGTCATTATGGCTTTTAGAAAAAGAGTGCGGCATAAACTTTTGTTTTTAATGGCTTTATTTTTTCCAGCTACATTATTTTTAGCTACATTATTTTTACTTTTATACTTTAAGTAGTTTTAAAACCAGTACTTTTGTTGATACTGAAACTTCTCCAGAAGTATTTTAAACCCTAGTATCTATACTTCTACCTGAATTATAAACATAAATACATTTTTGACCTTGGATCACATCTGCTTGGGAATTTTTCTTTTTCCGAATTTTTATTACAACCCCAAATCAGGAAAAGTCTGCGTGTGTCAGGCCCGTCCAGCCAAGCCAAGCACTCTATGCCCAAATAAGGACATTCCCCTAATTAGAGCATGCACACACACACACTCTGAGAAGCACTCCATGCCCAAATAAGGGCTTCCTCTAATCAGGGCACGCACACGCAGCCATCCAGCCCTGATTAGAGATCAGAGGCACCTGGGCAGAGTTGCTTAAAAGCACGCTGTTTCTCTCTGCTGTTGCCGAGTATTGGTCGCTCACATGGTCTGTGTTTCCTTGTGGTTCCAGCCTGTTTGCTACTCTACACAGCGTTCTTATTCCAAACCTGTCCTCCCTGGTTCCTGGTGTTTCCCTGGACTCCTCCCTGCCTAAGTATCCCTGTTTAATTTGGTTTTGTTTGTTTGCCCAGTTTACTTTTTAGTCTAGCTGTTTTCCTAAGCTCTGCTTAGCAGTTTTCTGTTTGCCATTTTTTAGTCTAGTGCTCCCTTTGTTTTTCCCCATTCCCTGTACTACTTCCTGGTTTCCTAGTTTCATTTATTCCTTGTTTTCTTTAGTCCCTGTTTCTTTTGGCCCAGTCCAGTTTACTTCGCCATTTTTTATATTTGTTTCTTATTTTGCCCAACGTTAGTGTGTTGCACTCACCCCTTGATTATTATTTATTTTGTAGTTTTGTTGTTAATATTTAATAAATTCTACTGCTTCGTTTTTACATCCCAGCAGTGTCTCTTATTTCCTTTCTGCCTGTTTAGTCAGGCATGACAGAATACTCTGCCCTTCCATTGGGATGGAAGTCTTGAGTACAGCTGTTCAGACCCAGGGACGGTTCCTGGGTCAACAGCAGGAAACGCTGTCTTGCGTTTCAGAGGTTGTTGGTACATTGGCGCAACACCAAGAAGGCCAACAACAGCAGGTCGCTGGTCTAGCCAGTGAGGTACAAGACCTAGCGAAACTAATCAGAACTTCGCTAGACCTGCCTAGTGTCCCTGACCCTGTCCCAGTCACAGCCCACACATATGCGGTCAGTAGGCCCGATACATACCAGGGTGACCCTGAGCTCTGCGAGGGGTTTTTGCTACAGTGTGCGGTTTATTTTAAGAACCAACCCACCGGCACTGAGGAAGCTAAGATCGGCTTCATAGTCTCCTGTCTCGCTGGAAGAGCTCTGGAATGGGCTACCGCTGTATACCCCCTTTATGAAGGGAAAACCCTGCAGTCATTTCTAGGGGAGTTCCGTGCTGTGTTTCAGCACCCCAGGAAAGGGCTGGCTAAAGGAGAGCTTCTCTTACGCCTTACCCAGGGCAGTCGCTCTGTTTCTGACTATGCGCTTGAGTTCCGGACACTCGCTGCTGGAAGCGGTTGGAACGAACACGCTCTTCTAGCTATGTACCGTCATGGGTTGAGCACACGGGTCCAGCGAGAACTGGCATGTAGAGATGAAGAGCTAGATCTTACCCAGCTAATTTCCCTGTCCATAAAACTGGATCAGCTTTTGAGCCGCCCAGTAGCTCACAATCCCATACAGGCACGTAACACTGTAGCAACCCCTGGTACTGCCACTGGTAACAGGTCAAGCACCCTGCATCCCGGCACCATGTCTACACCACCTGCTCCAGAGCCTATGGAGCTGGGCTCCCGTCGACTGTCACCTGAGGAGCGCCAGCGGCACTTCAGAGAGGGGCTCTGTTTGTATTGTGGAGGCTCAAATCATGCAAGGCGTGATTGTGGACTGCGTCCATTAGGAGCCCATGCCTAACCTCCTGGACAGCGTGTGGAGCTTGCCTCAACCAGGGGGTTGGTCTCTAAATCATTTTTGTTGTCTGTTCAGATTCGCTGTGTAAATGAGACTTTCTCTGTTTTAGCCTTGATAGACTGTGGTGCAGAGGGCAACTTCATCGGTGCGGAGGTGGTGGAGCTGTTCCAGATCCCTACAGAACCTGTCACACCATCTCTCCGTGTTACCGCTCTGGATGGTCAACCCCTGGGCCTAGCACCGATCACCAATGTCACACTGCCCGTATCTTTAGCAGTCTCAAGTCTTCACACTGAGAAGATCCGTCTCCTTGTCCTGCCCCAAACCGACCATGACATAATCCTTGGTCTTCCCTGGCTGATGACTCACAATCCTCACATCTCCTGGCCTGAGAAGGAGATCATAGCCTGGTCCCCGTACTGTCAACGCCACTGCCTAGACCGAGTCCCAGTCCGAGTTCGCTCTACTAGTGTAGAGAGTCCTGAACCCCTAAATTTTGTTTCCATTCCCCCAGAATACCAAGACCTCCACGGGGCCTTTAGTCAGGAGAAGGCTACCAAACTTCCTCCTCACCGTCCTTATGACTGCTCCATTGACCTTGTAGACAATCCAGTACTCCCTAAGGCCCCTGTTTATCCCTTGACTGGTGAGGAGAGGGCCATGGAGGAATACATCACGGAGGCCCTTGCTCAGGGTTTCATAGAGCCATCCAGGTCCCCAGTGGCCTCTGTTTTTTTTCTTTATCAAGAAAAATGGTGGAGGGCTCCGCCCTTGTATTGACTACCGGGCCCTTAATGCTATAACTAAGCGATTCCCTTATCCCTTGCCTCTGGTCCCATCAGCTTTAGAGCAGCTTAGGGGTGCCCTGGTCTTTACTAAACTTGATCTTCGAAGCGCCTATAACCTTCTCAGGATAAAAGAGGGAGATGAGTGGAAGACTGCCTTCCTCACCACCTCTGGCCATTACCAGTACCGGGTTATGCCCTACAGTTTAGCTAACGCCCCTTCTGTATTTCAGAATTTGATTAATGATGTTCTCAGGGAGTTCCTAGAAAAATTTGTCATTGCTTTTTTAGATGACATTCTAATCTATTCCCCAGATTTCCAGTCCCACATATGCCATGTCCGTCAAGTCCTAAGCCGCCTGCTCGAGAACGAGCTTTATGTTAAATTGGAAAAATGTGCGTTCCATCTGTCCCAAGTGTCCCTCCTGGGGTATCTTATTAGTGCTGAGGGGGTGATCATGGACCAGGAGAAGGTGCAGGCAGTCCTGGACTGGCCCACACCTACCTTGGTGAAGGCAGTCCAGAGCTTCCTATGGTTTGCCAACTTTTACAGGCGGTTTATTAGGGACTTCAGCACCCTGGCGGCGCCAGGGTACTCCCAAAAGGCTTGTTTGGACCCCTCAGGCAGATAAGGCTTTCCAGGCCCTAAAGCAGGCTTTTACTTCGGCTCCTATCCTGAAACATCCCGACTCAAAGAAGCCATTTGTGGTAGAGGTAGACGCCTCTGGCACTGGAGTAGGGGCTGTACTTTTCCAGCGTCATGGGGAAAGTGACAGACTCTACCCAGTGGCCTTTTTTTCACGCAAGTTAAGTGCAGCCGAACAAAATTATGGCATAGGAGACCGTGAGCTTCTAGCCGTGAAATTGGCCTTGGGGGAGTGGCGGCACTGGCTAGAGGGTGCTGTCGTCCCATTTCAGGTGATTACTGATCACAAGAATCTGGAGCACCTCAGAAACTCCAAAATTGTCAACTCTCGTCAAGCTTGTTGGTCCCTTTTCTTTTCACGTTTTTCTTTTTCCATAACCTATAGACCAGGGTCCAAGAACACAAAGGCTGATGCCCTGTCTCGAGTCTTCCAGAGAGACTGCCCTGTTCCCTCTAGTTCAGCACCCATCCTGCCAACTAGTGTTAGCATCAAGGCTATCCAGTGGGACCTAGACACTGAACTATCCCAGGCCCTTAAAGGTGTCACCATTCCCCAGGCGTGTCCCCAGGGTAGGACCTATGTCCCTGTCCCCTTTCGGGTCCGGCTAATCATTTGGGCTCACACTTCGCCCTCATCGGGTCACCCAGGAGAGAAGAGGACCTACCACCTTCTCTCTCAAAAATACTGGTGGGAGAGTATGAGGGCTGATATTCATAATGTAGTCATCTTGTAGTGTCTGTGCCAAATGTAAAACCCCTAAGACTCTACCCACAGGCAAGCTCATGCCACTTCCCATCCCAGAACGCCCTTGGACCCATCTTGCCGTAGATTATGTTACCGATCTCCCCAGCTCCCAGGGCTATAACACAATCCTAACTATTGTTGATCATTTCTCAAGGGGGGTTCGCTTTGTCCCGTTTCCCAGTATGCCGTCCACCCTTCAAACTGCCCAAGCCCTAGTTGACCATGTGTTTAGGAACTTTGGTATTCCTGAGGATATTGTATCCGACCGTGGCCCCCAGTTTATATCCGGAGTCTGGAGGGCATTCTGTCAACATCTTGGGGTGAGTGTCAGCCTGACATCAGGGTACCATCCCCAGAGCAATGGCCAGTGTGAGCGTACTTACCAAGAACTAGGGAAATTTCTGCGCTCATATTGTCACCAAAATCCAGAGGATTGGCCCAAGTTCCTGGTCTGGGCAGAGATGGCCCAGAACTCCCTAAGATGCACCACCACAGGTCTGACACCATACCAGGTCTATCTAGGTTACCAGCCTCCTCTATCCCCCTGGACTGCTGTGGAGACTCCTGTACCTGCTGTCGACGACTGGATGCGGCGCTGTGAAGAGGTCTGATCGTCCACCCACCAACATATCCAGGCTTTCCTGCGACACTACAAGGCCCAGTCTGATCGTCGACGGGGTCCAGATCCAAACTACAGACCCGGAGACCGAGTTTGGCTGGCCACAAGGGACCTGAGGACCGGAGAAAAAACATCAAAGAAGCTCCAAGTTAAGTACTCCGGTCCTTACCTCATTCTCAGTAAAATCAATGATGTGTGTTATAAGCTTCAATTACCCCGATACTCAAAGGTTCACAACAGTTTTCATGTCTCGCTGCTCAAACCTGTTGTCCCAGGTCCGCTGGACGAGGCTACGCCTCGTGCTACCCCTCTGGAGCCCCTAGAAGTGGAGGGTGCCCCAGCCTACAAGGTGAAAGAGGTGCTGGACTCCCGGCAGCGTGGGGGTGGTCTGCAGTACCTTCTTGACTGGGAGGGTTACGGTCCCGAAGAACGCTCCTGGGTGCCAGCCTCCCAAGTCCTCGACCCCGACCTCCTTCGTGACTTTCATGTTCGACACCCCGACCGGCCGGCTCCCAGGCCCCGTGGTCGCCCTCGGGGATCCCGATCCCTTCCCGGACAGTCTGGCCCACGCTCACGGGGCACCACTCCCAGCTCATCTGGCCCCTTGGTGCCTCCGACACTTGGACCTGACCCTGCTTCTGTCAGCCATCGTCCGGGCCGACCCGTCCGAGGGTCCTCCTGGCCGCCTCGGGGGAGGGTACTGTCAGGCCCGTCCAGCCAAGCCAAGCACTCTATGCCCAAATAAGGACATTCCCCTAATTAGAGCACGCACACACACACACATTCTGAGAAGCACTCCATGCCCAAATAAGGACTTCCTCTAATCAGGGCACGCACACGCAGCCATCCAGCCCTGATTAGAGATCAGAGGCACCTGGGCAGAGTTGCTTAAAAGCACGCTGTTTCTCTCTGCTGTTGCCGAGTATTGGTCGCTCATGTAGTGGATTAAACAGAGGATTCCTGCATCGCTTGGACACACACACACACACACACACATACACACACACACATACTACCCCCACTTTATGGTCTATAAGGAACTTCAACCCCCAGAACACTCTAAAAGCCTTGGAGTTATCTTTTTCAAACAGCCTTAAATTTCAAAATGACATTTCCTGACTATTTCTTCACTCAGCCTCGCTCGAGAACCCTAAATGCAAGTCAGGGTAAACATTTTTAAATTCTTTTTTGACATTCCTTCAGACGCTGTCAGTCGTAAATCTGGATTTAGGACCGTTAATGTTTAAACATCTGGAACTGTGCACAATTGTGGTTTTGCCAACAGCACAATCACCAGGACAAGGACGGGACTACGGGACTTGAGAGAGGGTTCAAAACTTAATGAATGCCTTGGAAATTGTAAATTCACCAAATATATTATACCAATTTAGGGGTTTGTGCTTTCTGCAACCACTTAGAAATAAGATTCATGAAGTTAAAATGAATGCTCTTAGCTTGGAAATTACATTCCCAACACCAACTTCACCAACTTCCCCCACGGTCGTAAATTCCGACGACAGCCGCTTATCTAAACACTCAGCAGAGAAGAGGAATTTCTCACTGAGAAGATTTTGCTTAAAATACATATATATTGACTATATAAAAAAGGTGTTTTATAGAATGTTTACTAAATAATGGTATATGTGTCTGGTATATGGTATATGTGTTTGGATGTGTCCTGATTGAATTCTCCTACACATTCAAGTCTGAATCAACAAGGTTTAATTAGCATTTGATAATATAGCTTTATTTGGTTATCAGTGGTTTAATCATGTATTTTCTTTTAAGTGATTTAATTGGGTTTAAATAATATCATGACTCTTGATCTCTTTCTGACAGAGTACCATCCATCATTGTATTTCTAAGATTATCTTGAGTATTACAAAACTGTTTGTGGGCAATATATATATATTACATTTATTGTGATTCAATTGTAAGATTGTGTTTCCTGAATTTATCATCACAAACTGATATGCTGAAAAATGTATTTTGATCCACTGTTTAATTGAGTTTTCTTTTGGTTTGATCTATTAGAAAAATTCTGAAGCATGCTGACCATGTGAGCGAGGGGGGGTTTTATGGCCCTTTGTGAATCCCCACCAAAGTTTGAAATTGCTCCTAGACCAATCAAAACACAGACACTTGGGCCACAGGGCCAATCATAGCTCGAAGGCCAAACAGGCCACAGAGTCTAATAGAGACACAGTTCAGTTGCCAGTTGAGTTTTGGGAGTTCAGGTCAGAGCGGTTGGAGGAGTTTGCAGTTCAGTTCAGTTCAGTTAGAGAAGGAGTTAGAGGAGAGAGGAGAGAGGTTAGGGAGCCCAGAGATGGAGAAAGGATAGACTGTTAGTTTAGTCATCTTAAGTTAGTTTTCTTAGACTAGTGCATTTAATCTTCAAGTATATTAATATTAGCTATCCTAGTTAAAATATCTAAGGTTATTTTACAATCTACGAAGCCAAGCATTATTCCATCTAAGTTTAGCTAAAGTACAGCTGAAAAAGAGATCCGCCAGATCCAACCCAGAAACCTGCAGTCCGGAGGCCACCAGCAAGCCACCTGAGAGCGAAGGGATTTCCCCTGTGGGTTCTAGTGGGGCTCCGTGCTGACACAGGAAGTCAACCCACCCTGCAGGCAGGCTCACGTGATCCTTTTTCGGGGTGAAGCATCAGACGACCAACCCAGGCGGACGTCACCAAGGCCCATTTCAACAACTCAGAGTAAGGCAGAGCTGGGTTTAATCTTTCGGCAGATGGTGTTCTGTTGGTCATGGTCTGGGTCGGGTCTTTAATAGAGCGTCTTTAGTATAGATGACTCATTTTGAGTGTCTTGGGTGGAAATAAGAATTGGTTTCGTAGACTTAAAATGCCTTAGACCCTTATTTAGAAATATTCACTTTATAGTTCTATTAATCTTTATTCCTTTCATATCAGCATTATAACGTGTTTGTTCTTTTATTTCTCATTTATTATTCTACACTATGATTTGATATATAATGGCTACATTATGACTTTTTAATGAATTATTTACTCATATCTGTGTGATTTAATAAATACTTTTATTTTACAAAACCTGTCATTTCAGTGTGTTTTTCTGGATAACTCGGTTATGAAAATTTCTGTTACCTGTAGAAACCACACCCTGAGATGTCTTGTGTTATTAATTAATTTGATTAATTAATTAATTAATTAATCTAATTAAATTAATTTAATAACTGGCGCCCAATTAAAAAAATATTTCAACATCTCAATTAGCACCAGGTATTAAACCACTGAGCCGCTACATAATTGGCTCGCCAACGTGGGGCAGGATTATATTCTTATTGGTTCTCCGCCGCGAGACCAGAATATATACACATTTCATAACCAGTTCCAGAAAATAGCGCTGTAAGTTGCAGAATAAAGTGTATTTTGTTGTTATTATTAAATGCGTTAGCTGCTGGCTAGCTGGCCTAGCTGGAGTTAACTGCATAAACCCAGCGTGTTAGAAACACACGTGTTTTTGTTTACAATTCAGGACTGGACAGTCCCCTGTCTGTGTCACGCGCACAGTCCCCCGCTGTGTGTGCGTCGCCCGCACGGTCCCCTGTGTGTCTGTATAACGTGTACAGTTGTGTGCGTGGTACGTGAGCGCTCTTGAAAACATTACTCTTATTTGTAAAATAAGCTTGGTTGACACACCGCCGTGTGTGGGCAACCTTAAACCCGGGTGTATATACGTGTATATACATGTGTACTTACATAAAGTTCGAACTGTTTCCGGTAAAATAGACATATTTTGCCAGTGTTGATCTGATAAGGCCTTCGCGCAGCTTTGAGTCGCGGATCTCCGGCTCATCGACTCCGCGCTCCAGTTAAAACTGCCGGTTTTTGCGCGAAATCCGTAAAATCCTGCAGTACTGGACACTTCCACGTGCGTAAAAGAGTAGCTAACTTTTACGTAACACCACCCTGAGTGGCAGGAAGTTTATTGTGTGCGTGATTAAACTAACCACGCCATGTAAATCCTCTTTGCTCATCTTGTGAAGTCAGTGTGTTGCTGCTGTGTTAAACTTTCGGACAGCCGTGTCCTTCTCCTCTGCTATTCACAGTCGACTGAGTCAGTCAAATCTGCTGACCAGGTCCCAGACCCAAGGGGCGGTCCTTAACGTGGCATCATCAGTGGGCGTGACCACTCCCACCAGTCGGCCTCTGCCACCATCTGGTGGACAGCCTGACTATTTACACTCAAACTCAAAGGGTGTTTTACTACCCCTCACCACTAGGGGGGGGTACACTGCCACATCGCCATCTGGTGTTTGATTTGGGTAACTGCATACAGTGCAGAAAGGTGCATCTCATTTGTTTGACCACCAGAGGGAGCCACTTAGCCACATAGCTGTGTCGCCACCTGGTGTTGTACTTGTGTAATTGCTATCATCCTGTAGAGTGCATTTAGAGTTTCTGTCGCCAGAGGGTGCCAATTTCAAACAAACTTTTCGTTAAGTTAATAAAGGGAATTTGCATTGTGGTTTGGTTAAATGGTTTGTAAATAAGTAAACAAATAACTGCATTCATTTAATCGGTTAATATTAAATAGTTAAATTTAAGTTTCAGGTCTGCTCTCTCAAACATTACTCTTTATGTTACATTGAACCAAGCTAAATAGCTATCTCCATTGAGTAACTAATCACAACATAAAATAATTAACTGGTCATTTTAATCAATTTGATTAAGTAAAGTTAATTAAATTTTTGTTAATTAATTATTTTCAATTTAATTCAACCATCTTCAAATAAATTAAGCTTAATTATTGATCGATTAAGATCAATTATTAATAACTGATTGAAATTAATTAATTAATTAACCATTAAAAAAAAAAAAAAAAAAAAAAAAAAAAAAAAAAAAAAAAAAAAAAACCTATCCAGTTATCAGTTACTCAACCATATACCCAGCATACCTGTGCTTAATACAAGTTAAATTTCTCCCATCCTGTACATAGTTAATACCTATACCCATATTTAGACATACTGCGTATAGTGGCCTACAGTTATTAAACTGTTCACTAGCACCACTGACAACAAATCTAACTATCCTTTTAAAATTAATCTGCTAATTGTAACCTTAGGTCACTCCCTTTTAACAGATTTTCTTCTTAGAAAGGCACAATGCTAATTGACTCGAACATAAAGTAAACTTGTTTGTCATCAAAATTGGTTGATTCCACGTGCTTTACGTAAATCAAAATGTGTGTCACCGAAAAAGCTCTTTTAGAGCTTACAGCTGGTTTACCCCCAGGACTTACCGTCCCAGTCCAACAAATGGACAGTGGGGGTCTCCATGCACTAATTGCGAAAAGCCTCAATGAGTGTGTATCTAAAATCCTTGAGAGCAAGCAACAAGTGGATCCGATTTCCCTAATACTGTGGAAACAACTACTGTTGTCACAGGATCAACTGGCTGCTTCCTCCAAAACCATTCAAAATCTCCAAGCAGAGATTGTGACTTTAAATGATAGAGTTGCAGACCTAGAGAACAAAACTGTACAGTCTGAAATGAACCAAAGAGACCTCAAAACCGAAGTGCAGCTGCTTCAAAAGGAAGCCAACATAGCTACCCAACTTGCAGCTCAGTCACAGGAAAAACTAAAACATGCTATTGCAAAACAGGTTGAGCTACAAACTGAATTAGCACATGCTAACAATGCAGTCAAATTAACTCGAGACCAAACAGAGTTAACATTTGAGCTGATGATGGAGGGAGACTCCCCCATCAATCCAGCTGGTAAATCAGGAACCCATGGGGTTCCTGATCTTAAGCAACAACCATCCACAAATACATTCCCTCTAGTCTCCCTTAAAGGTGCTGAAGCGCCAGTAGAACCAAGGTTCACTCAGCGTTCCCAGCCACATGGGACCTCTGTGCAACCTCAAGCACCCTCTGATAGAGATTTGGACAAAATTGCGCGTAACATCCCACGCTTTGAACCAGAACCGGACGGTTCTAATGATGTCCACCAGTATCTTCGCGACATTGACTTCTTCTTACGCCGTTTCCCCAAGGCCACGGTACATGATAAAATCTACCTCATTAAGGTGTCCTCTAGTCGGGAAGTTGGACGTTTCATTGAGCGCCAACCACCCCAGGTTAAGAGAGATTATCCTGCTCTTTGCAAGGCTTTGGAGAATGAGTTCTCCAACCACCTTGTTCAAACCGGCCTTGCTGCAGCTCTTGCAATTAAGCAGAGACGCCTACAGTACTATCACCGCCTCAGGCTAGCTTATTTCGGCTATAGAAATGAGCCTGGAATGGAGGAAGAGGAAGTTTTCAAAACATTGTTCGTGAGAAACCTCCATCCCTCCACCAGTCGCTCTTTTGGAGTCGCAGCCTGCCCTCGTACGCTAACAAGCCGGCAGCTGCGTGATTTGGCTCTCAGAGGATTTGCTAAGTTCCAACAAAACATTAATAAAAAATCAGAGTCAAATGACGTCCTGATAATTAATGAGCAGTCCTCCCACGTCAAGCAAAAAGGGGCACACAAGGCTCCAATGCCACCTAAGACCCAGTTAAACCACAAAAACCAGAGAGTGTTCCACTCTTGGCGTCGCTCGTCCCTACATTGGGCCCAGCAAAGTGACCAAAAGCCCTCCTATCGAAGGAAAGGTAGGATAAAACGCAGTTGGAATGGCAAACACTCACAGCACCATGCTCGAGCACAGAGCTCCAGCAAACTTCAATCTCCGCTCAGGAGAAAGAGCCCAAAGCACCACAAACGTTGGTGTCCACCTAAAGGGCACAAGGATAAGACATATCCAACTAACCTGAGCACTAAAGACGGCAGTCTGCTCAGACAATTTCGTAACGAAATACGCAAGCAGGACAATGCTGAATCTGAATTCTTGCCAATTGTCCATGCTCCAGATCAACCTGCTTGGGGGGGTGCGAAATCCATCCACTCCAACGCAGCCTTGGTTGTACAGCCAGACGCTGAAGACAACCACACTGAGGAAGCTCCTTCCCTCAGCCTGGAGGATCCACCACCTAAACAATTCTTGGGTTTCTTAACCAAGAAAGGTTCAACACCAAAATTCTACCTAGCCACCTGGCTGGAAGATGTGTTCGGGTATGATGCTCTTTTGGACACGGGGTCAGACATTTCTTTAATGTCAAATTCACTTTTTGACCAGGTGAGGGCGACAGCCCGCCGAAACAACAAAGAGATACCTCTGAAAAAGTGTGCTCTTCACCTTCAACCATATTCGCACACTGGTATCACTCTGCATTCTGCAGCCCTGGTGCACGTTGCCATCGGTCCAATGAGCCTCACCCATCCAATTCACATTTCTCCATTGGAGAACGTCCCATTGCTCTTTGGCAAAGACCTCCTTGACCGGTTCAAACCATTGATTGACTTTCAGCATCGTAGAATCTGGGCACAGGTTTGCGAACCCCTGCCCTGTCCTAAGGCACAGGATAGAGTTCAATGCTATCATGTTGCTAGCAACATTGAGCCACACAAGCTCATTGAACCTTCAAATTCCACGGGAATCAATGAGAAGCTCACAGTCAGGATTCTGAAACCACCATCTTCAGAGTCCCCTAGCATGACTCTAAAACAAAACACCTGTTCATGGGCATTGACTCCCTCTATGGCTGTAGATGAGTACAACCCAAAAGCTGGAAAGTCATTCACTCTTAACACAACGGTCAACGGTGAAATCTTTGTTCCATGGGCTGACAAGTCAGCTGTTCACAGACCACCTGCAGGTTCCTTGCCACGGACTAACTGTGATCCTCTGTTCGTGCACCAAAAGGATTGTTCTCTTCTTGTTCCTGCACCAGTGGTTCCAGACAAACACAGTCCCTTGGATTCTTATGAATGTAAAAACATTCCCACCATCTACACAGATGGATGTGCTTTTCGGAATGCTCAGATCAAATGGAAAGTTAACATGACAATTGGTGCATGTGGCAACACTTTTTTCAGAACACTGGCATTTCAATTTGATCCACTTGCCACTTACTGTGCGTCTTTCAGGATGCTCAAGG